>NC_065449.1:173454243-174054243 GCF_917563875.1 Diabrotica virgifera virgifera | reverse complement strand
CTTGCTTACAGCGAAGGCACCACACCGATTTCCAGCAACTTGTCTCCTTATTATGACCCTTAGAAACCTAAGGTCTTCTTCCACATCATCAATACATCTAATACGTGGTCGTCCTGTACTTCCTATTCCTTTGGGTTTGAGAATGTCATTTTCTTCGTGTAATCATTTTTTGACATCGTAGCAATATGTTCAGCCCATTTTAGTCTCTGCACCTTATATTCAATTTCACAATAGCTGGATCTGAGTATTGTTGCTATAATTCAAAGGTATATTAAAATTAACAGAATTCTAAAGGACAGAAGTACTAGAGATTTCTTCAGATCGGAAAGTAAACTTGTGGTAACAACCTTTAGCATGAGCCTTCTACAATTTGCAAGGGACATAGTCCGATAAATAGTAGGCATGGAAGAATCTACAATATGATTTCTACACTTGTTTACTTTTCAAAGAAAAATCCAACAAATTTTTGCTTTCTAGTACTCTAAATGTGAGTAAAACTAAAGTAACGAGAGACAGAATAAAATTTAATTTGTTTCAGGGTGGTAGCTCCTGAACAAAAAGGTTAATCATTTGTTGGTATTGCGGAAGCATATAGGGGTATAATCCTTTTGAACACAGTAAGTATACAAAACGCATACATCGGAAAATTCAAAGGATATTTTCATAATATAATAAAATTAATAAAAGTAAATGCACGAGATCATTTAATTTAAATTCTTGAATTTCAGACTGTCAAACTAAGGTCAGAACGTGTTGTATCGATCTGTATATTGGTGCCGAAATTTGTAATTGTTACTGTAAATACTAGTTATTATTATCTGTATATTAAATACTCATTAAAATTAGTTTTCGCTCAAATAGTGACTAATAACAATTAATTGTGTTACGACGTGTTAATCATCAAGAACAAGCTGTAACTTTGGTCAGTAAGAGATGTTTTACTTAATAATCTTCCAACTTAAACACATTCAGTGTCAAGCTCTCAATGGTTTTTCACTGTTGGTATCCCGTCCCGACGGACGCCAACGGTTAGGCAATCAGTATTGCAGTGATGTATCCAAGGTTATCACTTATTTCCAGACATCCAAAGCGTTAATATAAACAAATTCAAGTTACTTTTGACTACATGAGTAACAATTTAAATTAATGTTCCCCCACGGTTAGCAACACCATGTTTGGATCCAATTCTTCCAGTAATCTTACTAGTTCATATGCAACTACTACTATGACTAAACAACGTCCGAAGTACCCAAACAAGACCGAAGCAATTTTATAATTAGTTGTACGTCTCTATATTATCCAATAATTGTATATCCAATTTTTTTTCTTCATAATTTTTACCTAATCTTATATAAGATTCAGAAATTAACTGTTATAATAATTAGTTTTAAGTCCTTATCGTAATTAATTATTGTATAACCAATATTGTTTGTGTCAATGGCCATTGTTGCCGAGACACATAAATTTAAATAAAACAATCTTGAATTTATACAGTGGCTCTTTTTGTAGATATTTGTAAATAAAACATAATGGCAAAGTGATAACTAGAATTAGCAAATATGCAAATAAAAAGGTATGAAGTAATTGCGCATAAATGAGCAGTATTTTACCCAAAAATGTGTATCTATGTTTATCCAGAAGGTATGCACGTAATAAAAAATATTTACAATATTTTTTATTTAAAAACATATTTACAATATCTCCAGATGGTGCATTAATTGACACGTATGTATATTTAACAAACTAAGAATATTATGTAATTAAATATTTAAGTATTTTAACAAATAAATAAATGATATTATTTCGAATTGTGATAACAACAAATAATTATGCTGTTCAAAATTTTTTAACAAAAGCTTATGGATTCTATCTGAGTACATAGAAAAACTTCTTTCGACATCAACTGATGTGATTGGGGCTTTTTTCAAATTTACGAAAATAGTTGGTTCTAAATTAAGTGTTTCGGAAAATGTCCCAGCCAGTACTTGAACTACTTCAGAAAGAACCTGGTAACCACTGTGTTTTCCATAATTGCTTTAAATTTTTGGAAAATTTCCTTTCCAATATGTATTACTTTTAATGCTTTCAAACAATCACTCAAATTGTTTTATTTAAACTGTACTGTCTAGCAATGTCCCATGTGCTAGAGTTGCTACTAAAAGTCATCCATAACCGAATATATCATAAACTGGTCAATAAACTAATAATTAAATATAATAATAAAATAACTAACTCACAAACTAATCAATGATAAACAATTTGGATTTCGCAAAGGCCTAGGCATGTGTGGAGCTCTTTTCTCTCTTAATATCCTAATACAAAGGTGCCTAGGATAGTATGCATATAATTAAAATATCGTAATTTCAAAAATAAAAATCGATCTGTTTCAGGATTTTTCCTTAACCCTCGTAAGGCGGTGCTTAGATTAATACGTTAATACGTAAATGACGGTGCGGGGTGCATTTGCACCCCATCCGTATATCTATATTTTTATGTGAACGTCTGGGAAATTAATTTGAATGATAATTAGGACGTTTATTATACTATGAAACGTAATTTTACAAAGTATTCATTTCTTCTTAAAAAAAATTTTTATCGTTGCAAGACAAACACATGTAATTCTTCACAGGATGAGCAACACACAGTTTTTATACGCAATACAGTTATGCCAGGACTTTCGGTCTTTTTTCTCTGACATAAGTAACACCGACCTTGTCTCGTAGCTCTGTTAGCTCCAGGTGGAACATCAGAAACGTCCAATTTAGGATATTATGAAATTTTCATCATTTGTACCCTACAGTCATTTTTCCAAAAAATCACGTAAACGCAAATAGTCCAGAAAGCCACTGCGCATCCGCTAGGAAAAATATTCTAATTCGGATTTTTTGCACAATCTTACTCAAAAAGGACCCCTTTTAACAAATTTGCATGTTGCCAGGACCAAAAGTTGGTCAAAAATTTTATAAACGTTTTTTGTTTTTTTCCTAAAATTATTTTTTTTGCATGGAACAAATTTTTTTTTAAGTTTTTTGGATCATTCCAAACAGAAAAGGTATTTAGTGACTTTTCTCTAAAGTTGATAGTTTTTGATATATAAGCGATTAAAAATTGAGAAATTGCGAAATCGGCCATTTTTAACCCTTAAAAACTATGTGAAAAACTGAAAATTTGAATGTTGTCAAGGTAGGTAGATATTCTTTAAACATCGATTGATGAAATCCCGAAGAGTTTTTTGCAATACAATATCAAAACCCCTTTGTTTTTTAATTGCCAATCAAGCGTGCGCGACACTATTTTCCGTATTAAATATAAATGAATAAATTCGTTATTTCGTAAACAGGTGACTTTAAGGAAAAATCCCAAAACAGGTCGGTTTTTATTTTTAAGTTGTGATATTGTGGCATATATAGTATACTAGTGACGTCATCCATCTCGGCGTGATGACGTAATCGATGATTTTTTTAAATGAGAATATGGGTCGTGTGCTGGCTCATTTGAAAGGTTCTTCAATTCTCTATTCAGTAATATAAACATGTACATAATTATTTATACAGGGTGTCCAAAAATTTTTTATTAAATTAAATCATTTGGCAAATTGACAAAAAAATTAAATTATTGGACACCCTGTATAAATAATTATGTAAATGTTTACATTAGTGAATAGAGAATTGAAGAACCTTTAAAATGAGCTAGCACACAACCCCTATTCTCATTTAAAAAAATCATCGATTACATCATCACGCCCAGATGGATGACGTCACTAGTATACCATATATGTCACAATATCATAACTTAAAAATAAAAATCGACCGGTTTCGGGATTTTGACTTAAAGTCGCCGGTTTACGAAATAACGAATTTATTCCTTTCATTTGCACCATACTGCATACACATGCAACGGTGGAAAATAGTGTCGCGCACGCTTGATTAACAATTAAGAAACAAAGGAGTTTTGAATATTGTATTGCAAAAATCTCTTCGGGATTTCATCAATCGATGATTAGAGAATATCTACTTACCTTGGTAACATTAAAATTTTCAGTTTTTCACATAGTTTTGGAGGGTTAAAAATGGACGATTTCGCAATTTTTCAATTTTTAATCGCTTATATGTCAAAAACTATCAACTTTAGAGAAAAGTCACTAAAGACCTTTTCTGTTTGGAATGATCCAGAAAACCTAAAAAAAATTTGTTCCATGCAAAAAAAATAATTTTAGAAAAAAAACAAAAAAAAACGTTTAAAAAATTTTTGACCAATTTTTGGTCCTGGCAACATGCAAATTTGTTAAAAGGGGTCCTTTTTGAGTAAGATTGTGCAAAAAATCCGAATTAGAATATTTTTCCTAGCGGATGCGCAGTGGCTTTCTGGACTAAAAGAGTTTTAAATGCTGTGATGGGTGGAGTGCGTTTAGAAGTGAATTTAATGCGAATAAAAAAATTGACAAAAATAAAAAAAAATTATTAAAAAAGATAGGTGAGAAAAGCTAGGTCTGGGGTGCACCTGCACCCCGCACCGCCCTACGAAGGTTAACGTCGCGGGTTTACGAAATAACGAATTTTTTCCTTTCATTTGCACCATACTCTATGTCTAAATTTCCGATATGAATGAGTCAGATTAAATTAAATTTTTAGAAGAATTTTTTTACTAAGCAACAACATTTTTGTTTAATTTATTAATATTTTGTATTTTGACAACGACGTCCGCAGTGGAAGTCGAAACGTTAATACAATAATTTTTTTAAGTTAAATTGAGGCTTATTTCACTATTAGGATAGCAATTTAAAATAAATGGTACTCCGTTAAAAGGTGAAACATTTTATTGGTGGTATTGTCGCCGGGGTCTTGACCGGGGCTATTTTGTGTGCGATCTTTTTTGTCGGGGCTATTTTGTTTACGGGCTAATTTGTCGAGGTCGAGACTATTTTGTAACCGGGCTATTTTGACGGGGCTTTTTTGACGGGGCTGTTTTGACCGCGACATTTTGACGGGTCACGCTAATTAATACTATAGGCAGCGAGCAAAAGTACGTGTTAAGAGGATCGGTACGTTTTTTCGGCTGCAATGCTATTTAAATGGGGATTCATTTTTTTCGAATCCTGAGAAAACTAATAAGTATTTTTCAAAAATTTAAACGCAGAATGAAAGATTACGTTATTAGCGAGGGCCGAAAGTCCCTGAGAACTTCTATAATGGTTATTTTAATAAGTTACAGGGGTGAAAAACTAAGAGAAAATGTAGTGTAATTTTTAATTTCAAATATCTTATTCGAAAGAAACTTCTTATATATTCTAAGGGACTTTCGGCCCTAGATAATAATTTAGTCTTTCATTTGGTGTTTAAATTTTTTAAAAATATTTATTAGTTTTTTCAGGATACGAAAAAAATGGACACCATGTACGTGGAAATCGAACATTCGCTATCTTTGTCATACAACGCACTCATTCGAATATAATGTTATGACAAGACTCAAGACAGTGACAAGTAGAGATATGTCCGACCCGCTATTTTGATATAGCATTTCATTCTGCTACTAGTCCAGAAAGCCACTGCGCATCCGCTAGGAAAAATATTCTAATTCGGATTTTTTGCACAATCTTACTCAAAAAGGACTCCTTTTAACAAATTTGCATGTTGCCAGGACCAAAAGGTGGTCAAAAATTTTTTAAACGTTTTTTTTTTGTTTTTTTCCTAAAATTATTTTTTTTACATGGAAAAAAGTTTTTTTTAGGTTTTTTGGATCATTCCAAGCAGAAAAGGTCTTTAGTGACTTTTCTCTAAAAATGATAGTTTTTGACATATAAGCGATTAAAAATTGTAAAATTGCGCAATTGGCCATTTTTAACCCTCAAAAACTATGTGAAAAACTGAAAATTTTAATGTTGCCAAGGTAGGTTGATATTCTTTAAACATCGATTGATGAAATTCCGAAGAGTTTTTTGCAATACAATATTCAAAGCTCCTTTGTTTTTTAATTGCTAATCAAGCGTGCGCGACACTATTTTCCACTGACAGTATGGTGCAAATGAAAGGAATAAATTCTATATTTCGTAAACCGGCGACTTTGAAGAAAAATCCCGAAATAGGTCGATTTTTATTTTTAAGTTATGATATTGTGGCATATATGGTATGCTAGTGACGTCATCCGTCTGGGCTTAATGACGTAATCGATGATTTTTTTAAATGAGAATAGGGGTCGTGTGCTAGCTCATTTGAAAGGTTCTTCAATTCTCTATTCAGTAATATAAACATTTACATAATTTTTTATACAGGGTGGCCAAAAATTTTTTATTAAATTAAATTATTTGACAAAAAAAGAAGTAGAAGGACACCCTGTATAAATAATTATGTAAATGTTTACATTACTGAATAGAGAATTGAAGAACCTTTCATATGAGCTACCACACGACCCCTATTCTCATTTAAAAAAATCATCGATTACGTCATCACGCCCAGACGGATGACGTCACTAGTATACCATATATGCCACAATATCATAACTGAAAAATAAAAATCGACCTATTTCGGGATTTTTCTTCAAAGTCGCCGGTTTACGAAATAACGAATTTATTCCTTTCATTTGCACCATACTGTCGGTGGAAAATAGTGTCGCGCACGCTTGATTAGCAATTAAAAAACAAAGGAGTTTTGAATATTGTATTGCAAAAAACTCTTCCGAATTTCATCAATCGATGTTTAAAGAATATCTACCTACCTTGGCAACATTAAAATTTTCAGTTTTTCACATAGTTTTTGAGGGTTCAAAATGGCCAATTGCGCAATTTTACAATTTTTAATCGCTTATATGTCAAAAACTATCATTTTTAGAGAAAAGTCACTAAAGACCTTTTCTGTTTGGAATGATCCAAAAAACCTAAAAAAACTTTTTTCCATGTAAAAAAAATAATTTTAGGAAAAAAACAAAAAAAAACGTATAAAAAATTTTTGACCACCTTTTGGTCCTGGCAACATGCAAATTTGTTAAAAGGAGTCCTTTTTGAGTAAGATTGTGCAAAAAATCCGAATTAGAATATTTTTCCTAGCGGATGTGCAGTGACTTTCTGGACTATACTGCTTTTAAAAATAAAATAAATAATTGAATAATAATTGATTTAAGGCGTACAATTATTAAAAAGTTATTTACTGTTTATATATAATTTAGGGAAAATTAAAGTATTTCATGTCATTAAAGTTCAAAAAAAGTATTATTTTATAAGAGTTTGTTACGATAACCGTAAATAGGTAGGAGATTAGCTATAAAGTAAAGTGCCCATCGTGGCATAAAATGTAGTAAATGCTAATGCTTCAAGTACGTACTACAGTTTTGAAGATTTCACTACACTTAAAAAGCATTTGCTGTTCTCCGTAGTATTTAATACTATTTACCAGCCTACATAGAAGAATGTACTACGCTTTTGAAGTATGTGCTTGCTTAGTAGTATTTTGCTTTAGTTTAAGTGAAGTTGGTGGGTGGACGTCTTCGGCGTAGGTATTGTTTTGTTACAATATTACAGCATTTATGAATGTGTGTCATAGAAAAATTTACAAACTAAAAAGAAGATTCTTTATTTTTGGGTCAGTCTTTTATCAAATATAATTTAGTAATTGTGAAGAAGATTAACAAATAACAATTGTTCATTTTTATCCTCGCGTAACTCTTTTGTCGCTTCGGATCTGAGTCACTCATTTTTACTCATGTACAATTCTAATAATTTGGTATGTACAAATGTGAATTCACAAGTCACAAGCACATGTAAATGTAATTCCATCACGATTGGTGTAATGAAGACACGGCTGGCGCTACGCTTTTTAGTAGATACTTCTGGTCAGTAGTAGGTACTTCTGTTGTGTAGTAAGTTCTTCTCAACAAACGCACCTACCTTTATGTAAAAGAAAATACTACAAAGTAGTGACTATTTGCTAAAGCAATAGCATCTACTACGTTTTATGCATGCATTCCGCCCATTTTCTTGAGTGAATTATTAAATGTTGGCTTCATATTTTAATAAAGATGATTTTAAGATTTTATAATTAAAGGTTTCGCTTTTTACGGAGAGTTTTAACGCTTTTTTTTCTCGAAGAAAAATAATAAAATGATATTTTCGGCTCCTTTTCCTAAGTGACTTCTCTATTGAGGTTGGCGGTCAATATGGCAAATTTCTCTCTATTCTGGGCTTGATGAATTAAGTCATTTCCTGTTGTGTGGGTCCAATCTCTGATGTTTCGGAGCCATATTACCTGGAGCTGCTCAAATTCCCTATGGCGCATTATGTGTCCTAGATATGACGTCTATCTAATGTTGATAGTATTGACCAGATGACGACGTGTATTTATTATTCTCAGTAATTTTTCATTCGTGGTTCTGCTGGCCCAGCTTATTCTTAACATTCGGCGGTTCATCCACATTTCGAATAAATTTAATTTGTTAACGTCATACTGTTTTAATGTTCAGGTCTCGCAACCATATAGTAATAGAGACCACACATTCACACATAACACCTTAGTTTTCTCAATCTTATTGTGACTGATAGCTTGGGGTTACAGAGCATTTTACGCATGTTCATGAAACCAGACCTTGCTATTTCAATGCGTCTTATGATTTCTTTTCAGTGGTCTAGTTGAGTATTTAGCTCTCTGCTCAGGTATTTGAAGTTTTGGGAACTCTGAAGAATGACTTTAATAGCCTGTGACTTTCTTCTGATAATATGTTCATCCATATCTTAAGTTGGTCTTCTGTTTCCTCTAATAAACTTTTTTCTTTTTCGACTATTTGTATAGTATATAAATAATGGTATCCACTGAATACATAATTAGTGAAAAAATAATCCTATCATTTATACAAGAAAAGGTTATCCAAGAACATTCAAAAACTGAACGAAACCGAAATAGCCATCTCTACCTTTCTAATGACAATATCACTGTCCACCTAATGTTTACATCTGCAGTTTCCATACCAGTGAGAATTTTACTACACGTAATTTGCCGTATAAAAACAGAAAAAGTAGGGATAGCCGTAAAATATTTGTGAATTATGTACCCATAGCCTTAACGAGCAGCTGTCAGAGTGAAATTAAAATTAGAGATGGGGTGAGACACGGATGCGTATGGTCGCCAGTTGTTTTTAATGCCTACTCGAAAGAGATCTTAAAAAAGCTCTTGAGGGCGAAACAGCTGGAATAAGGGTGGAGGGTCGTCTTAGTGTCGTCAAATTATTGAAAATCTTCAGAGACTAGTTAACAGAATAGCCATATATAGCCAAGAATACGGTCTAACACGGAGGATGAAATATGTACATAGCAATAAATCTCCATCAAAATAATAAGCTATTAGGCAGGCCGCACATCAAAGAAACATGAAACGTAAATTACGTTTCATGGAAATAAACCACTGCTAAACAAATATATATCCGGCCATTTATGAAACTCTCCGAAACTAAAAATGTGTCATGAGCATGAATCATACTCGTTTCATTGGTAGGCGGACTTTGAGATTTGTTTAGCAGTGTTTTCTTTTCATGAAACATGTTTTTCGTTTCATGTTTCATGTTTTTCGTTTCATGTTTCTTTGGTGTGCGGCTTGGCTTAAAGAACGGTTGTTTCAAGACCAAATAAAACAGTAATAATTATAATACCGGTCTACTGATAGAAAATAATAAACTGTTTCAAGGGCACTAATAATAAAAAATAATTTTATGTACAGAACGCAAACTCTTAATATATGTAATTTTTGATTATTATAGAGATCTGAAAGCAACAATCTAAAATATAAATTAAAAAAAAAATACATTTAACTGCATACATATTTTCAATATAAGTGTTATTCAGTGGCTACTGGTTTTAAAAAATAAATTGACTTACTTTTTCTGACACAACAAATTCACTCATGCAAACACATAAGAGGAGAACTATAGACGAAATCATTGTGACTTACTGAACGAAAATCATATTATTTTTCTATTTATAATTTTGATTACACAGGAAAAGAAGATCCCAATTTACCATTCTAATCAGTTTAACACCCACTGTCACCAGATTTCTAGGGTTTTGGTATCTTTTATGCGGAAATTTTTTATTTAGTGTTATAATTATATTAATTTTTGTTATTATCAACAGCGCTGATTTACTGAATTTCGAGATAGGAAATTCCATTACATAATTGAAAAATAATGTTTTTATTTAAAAATTGTTGGACCAGATAAACTAAAAGATTACGACTTCTGTGTTTATGAATTTAAACAAATTATAATTATATGGGGAAAAATCTCTCCAAATTATACAATATAGTATTATAGTACGTCGGTACCTGTTAACCCGGAATTCGTCGGTAGGTAGATTGTTACGCGACTGCTCGCGCATGAGATTTTCTCTCACATATCCCACTTTTGCCTCTCTTTACAAAATATTACAAAAAAGATGAGGTTTCATCAACGATAAAGCCATTTACTTTAAAAAGACATGATGTTGTTCTTTTTTTTATTATTATCTTTATATAAAATGTGACTATTGGTGCCGCCAATATTTAACATTAAAAAATATATGGTAAGTGACCATCTACAACTAAACCGTGAAACAGAATATAGGACTTTCATATTATCGACAACATCCACGGTGCCTTTTATTACATCCTAAAAGAATATTATTTTAGGTTTAAAGGGCAAAAATAAAATTAATTTTTATACACAGTTGGTGACGCCGGTGGTCGCTTGATGAGAGAGTATCTCACATGAAGCGCACTGACTCAACAATGTGGCAATACTAAGTAAACTGAGTCACTATTTGAGCGCACGAGTCTATTAGAACCCGTGTTGAGCTGCCCCCCCCCCCACTTGCAAAAATTAAAAAACAAATAGCCCTGATTTATGAGCTATTTATGAGCTCTCATATTCCGCAAACTAAAAATTTTGAGCTCGTTCCACTGAGCAGGAATTTAATACCCTAGTGGGGGGGGGCTTAGTCAGCCCCCCACTACTTAAAAATAGGAATATTGAATCGGTTTTTGCGGCAGAATTACGAGCTGTTTATGAGCTCTTGAAATTATATACTTTCGATTTTTGAGCTCATCCCCTTCACCCCCAAACAACCCTTTAATTGATTTAACTTAAGAGAAAGATGCTGAGAAAACTTAAAATATATCGTATTGCGGATATAATTCATATAGCTTATATACTCTAAGAATAAACTATTAAATCAAGAGCATTTCGATTATTGAGCTACAACCCCTTCGCAAGAAAACCACCCTATTTTCCCGGCTTAAGAGAAAGTTGTACTTAAAATGCATTAAACTAATTATTTGGCGACTACATATCATTTAATAATTTATAACCTTCCAAATTACGCGCATTTAGAACAGTAAATTGCAATTTATTTTGTATAGTGCAGTCACTGAAGGTAAAAATCAGCGATTACCATCAATTTCGGTGAACCTTCATCGATTTTCACGAAAATTGTTCAGTAGTTAGAGGATACGTCAAGAAACAAAGGTGACATGGTACCACCTTGCGCCTTTACCCTGAGGGTGGATACCGCCCCTTCTCGGGGGTGAAAATTATTTTATAAAAAATAAATGCACAAATCAATAAAAGAACAAATTAAAAGCAAAATTCATTATATAAAGTTAATAAAATAAGTCAATACTTTTTAAGTTATTAAAGATCAAAGATTTTAATTATTTGTGAAAAAAATGCATGTTTTGGAGAGGTTTTTTGTAAATCACTGAAAAACTTTAAGTTTTTACAAAAAAGTTAATAATAGTTTAATTCGTATAGCTTATATTCTAAGAATAAACTCTTAAATCACGCGTCTTTCGATTATAGAGCTACAACCCCTTCGCAAGAAAACGACCCCATATTCCCGGCTTAAGAGAGAGTTGTTCTTAAAATAATTTAAATTAATTATTTTTCGACTACATATCGTTTAATAATTTATGAGCTTGCAAAATATACGCATATCAATTATTGAATTGCCATTTTCTTTCTATAGTGCATTCACTGAAGGTAAAAATCAACTATTACCTTCGATTTCGGTAAATCGCCATTTATTTTCACGAATTGACAATAACAACTTGGGGTTTTAGCCTGGGGTATATGTCACCCCTTCTCGGGAGTGAAAATTACTTTATTAAAAATAATCCAACAAATCGAGAGAGTGACAAATTGTAAGCAAAATTTGTTATATAATATGATTAAAATAAATCAATACTTTTTGAGTTATTAAAGATCAAATATTTTAATTTTTGGAAAGAAAATGCATGCTTTAGAGCGATTTTTCATAAATGACTCAAAAACTGTAAGTTTTTACAAAAAAGTTTTCATCACTAAAATTGAAGCTAATAAAAAATATAATAAATTGCTTACTTGAAAAACCCTTTAATGTTAATTTAAAGTAAGTTATTGGTAATTAAATGTATATTTTTTTCCGCGACTGTTCAAATCTAAGGGTTCAAGCTTAAATAACGGGAAAGAGATGCATTTTATAACACTTAGGTACTAAATACTTGTCAAAGTACTTAGAAATACCTATGAAAAATAAGATCCAGAAAAAGTTGATAATATCAAAATCCGCTCACCAATTTTCGTGAAAATGAATGGAGATTTACCGAAATCGAAGGTCATAGTTGATTTTTACCTTCAGTGACTGCACTATAGAAAGAAAATGGCAATTCAATAATTGAGATGCGTATATTTTGCGACCTCATAAATTACTAAGCAATATATAGTCGACAAATAATTAATTTAAATTATTTTAAGTACAACCCTCTCTTAAGCCGGGAATATGGGATGGTTTTCTTGCGAAGAGGTTGTAGCTCTATAATCGAAAGACGCGTGATTTAAGAGTTTATTCTTAGAATATAAGCTATACGAATTAAACTATTATTAACTTTTTTGTAAAAACTTAAAGTTTTTCAGTGATTTACAAAAAACCTCTCCAAAACATGCATTTTTTTCACAAATAATTAAAATCTTTGATCTTTAATAACTTAAAAAGTATTGACTTATTTTATTAACTTTATATAATGAATTTTGCTTTTAATTTGTTCTTTTATTGATTTGTGCATTTATTTTTTATAAAATAATTTTCACCCCCGAGAAGGGGCGGTATCCACCCTCAGGGTAAAGGCGCAAGGTGGTACTATGTCACCTTTGTTTCTTGACGTATCCTCTAACCACTGACCAATTTTCGTGAAAATCGATGAAGGTTCACCAGAATTGAAGGTAATCGTTTATTTTTACCTTCAGTGACTGCACTATACAAAATAAATTGCAATTTACTGATCTAAATGCGCGTAATTTGGAAGCTTATAAATTATTAAATGATATGTAGTCGCCAAATAATTAGTTTAACGCATTTTAAGTACAACTTTCTCTTAAGCCGGGAAGATAGGGTGGTTTTCTGGCGAAGGGGTTGTAGCTCAATAATCGAAATGCTCTTGATATAATAGTTTATTCTTAGAGTATATAAGCTATAGGAATTATATTCGCAATACGATATATTTTAAGTTTTCTCAGCATCTTTCTCTTAAGTTAAATCAATTAAAGGGTTGTTTGGGGGTGAAGGGGATGAGCTCAAAAATCGAAACTATATAATTTCAAGAGCTCATAAATAGCTCGTAATTCTGCCGCAAAAACCGATTCAATATTCCTATTTTTAAGTAGTGGGGGGGGGCTGACTCAGCCCCCCCCCACTAGGGTATCAAATTCCTGCTCAGTGGAACGAGCTCAAAATTTTTAGTTTGCGGAATATGAGAGCTCATAAATAGCTCATAAATCAGGGCTATTTGTTTTTTAATTTTTGCAAGTGGGGGGGGGGGGGCAGCTCAACACGGGTTCTATTAGATTGTCGAGGGAGGATAGTTAGGAGACTAGAAGGAACTAGAGCGCGTATAATTTCCCAGAAAAAAGTTGTGCGCAACTTTCTGAAACCATTAGAGAAAATCTCATATAGCGACCACTGGCGGGGGAACCTTAGTAGTTGAGATTTCATCGCCTTTCAAAATATAGTTATTACATATTATAAAGTGCTTTTATTTGTATATTCTTTCTCACTCTATATAATAATAGATTGCGATCATATTGTATTAAGGACCGAAAATAATCCCAAATAGTTTTCTTTCTCGTAATTTGAATTTTTCGTAATTTGCTTTGCGTCATTGTCAATTATTGGTGATTGTACTTGGAGTTTTGGATTTTAGAAGATTTTCTAGTCCATACAAAAAGCTGTTGTTAGCATAAATCATGGTTTTATTACTGTATTCATAATTTTATAAGCAGTAGATTTTGACCCATTATAATTATATTTATGAAACATTAAACTCTTTTGAAATTATAGGCACTACTGTATTATTGTACTTCTTTCTATAAATTTAATGTATTTTAGCTTATTTTATCCCTGGCCCAATCTGTTTGTATATGGTTTTTTCTTCATTTACTTTAAATATAACTCTTTTATTGCTTTTTCGTCCTTATTGAAAAAGATATGCTAACAACAATTTGGCGCTTTGTACCTATCATTAATGTTTCCAATTGTGGAGCAGCAATGACAGAACAATTGACAACATTAATTAATAAAATCATAAAATACAATCAAATACCGGAAGAATGGAGAACAAGCGAACTAATTCTCATCATCATCATCACACAGCCAAATTTGTCCACTGTCGGACATAGGCCTCCTCAATATATCTCCACCCTTCTCTGTCCTGGGCAGCTGCACTCCAGTTTGTCGCTATTCTCTTAATATCGTCGGTCCATCTGGTAGGTGGTCTTCCACGACTTCGTTTATCCGCCCTTGGCCGCCACTCTAAGATCTTCCATGTCCATCTCTTGTCTCTCTGTCTTGCGACGTGTCCTGACCATTTCCACTTTAACTTCGTAATGCGCTTGATGATGTCTTCCACTCCAGTTCTTCGCCGTAACTCATCATTTCGTACTCTATCTCTCAAAGTTATACCAAGCATGGATCTTTCCATTTTTCGTTGTGCTACTTGTAATTTTCTTATTGATGTTTTAGTCAATGTCAGGGTTTCAGCTCCATAAGTAAGCACCGGAAGTACGCACTGGTTAAATGCTTTTCTTTTTAGCTTTATTGGGATGTTTTCCTTGAACACGTCTCTTAGTTTGCCATACGCTGCCCATCCTAAAGCTATCCTTCTAGATAGTTCGGATGTTTGGTTGTCTCTACTTATTTGTATTTCGTGGCCCAGATAGGTGTATTTGTGAACTGTTTCGATATGGCAGTTTTTTAGTGTCTAGGTCCGCTAGGTACTAAATTGGTCATCATTTTAGTTTTCCCAAAGTTTATTTCCAACCCTACTTTTTGAGAAACTCGTTGTAGTTCTTGCAGCATTTCGAGGGCTTACTTTAAGTCGTCGGTTATTAAAACTATGTCATCTGCAAATCGTAGGTGGTTCAGCCTTTTGCCATCGACATTAAAACCTCTGTTTTCCCATTCTAACATCTGGAATGCATGCTGCATTACTGCATTGAATAGATTTGGTGACATGTTGTCTCCTTGTCTAACTCCCCTTTTTAGTTTTATTTTTTGAGTTTGGGTATAGAGGTTTATTGCTGTTGTGCATTTGCATATTATATTCTACTATTCTAGTAGTTCTATTAGTAAAACTAATTCTACTATTCAAAAAAGGAGAAAAAAAGCAGCCAGAAAGCTACAGAGGTATCAACTTGGTAAATACTACCCTAAAACTTACAACTAAAATCTTACAAGACGTAATGAATCAGAGGATAAGTTTAGCAGATGAACAACAGGGTTTTCGTACTGGAAGATCGTGTAGAGATGCAGTATTCGTCATAAAGCAAATTACTGAGAAATCACTAGAGTATAATAGACCAGCACTTCTATGTCTGGTTGACTTAAAGAAAGCATTTGACAGAGAAAGACTCAAAGATGTAATCCATCTTCTGTATAATAGAGAAGTCCCTCTAGATATCATAAAAACTATTGAGAACATCTACCAAAACAACAAAATGGAAGTCAAAATAAATCGACAACTTACACAACCTATAGATATAGGCAGCGGAATAAAACAAGGAGACTCATTGAGTCCTGTGCTTTTCAATTTAATTATGGACAAAATCATCAAAAACGTCAACAAAGGAAGAGGATATAGAATGAAAAACAAAGAAGTAAAATACTCTGTTACGCAGACGACGCAATAGTGATAGCCCGCGATGGAGATACTCTGCAAATATTAGTCCACAGATTTAACATAAGAGCAAAAGGATTCAATATGACAATTTCATCTCATAAAACAAAAACAATAGTAATCAGTAAAGAACCAATCAGATGCAAAATAGAAATTGATGGTATCAGTATTGAACAGGTAATGAAAGTAAAATACCTTGGAATTACATTGTCGAGTTACGTAGACCTAGACAAACAAGTGAAAAATCAAGTACAGGAAGCAGATAGATTGGCAGGATGACTTAAGGACACTATATGGAAAAACCGACATATTAACACTGAGATGAAGTCAAGAATTTATAAAGCCAGTGTAAGACAAATAATGACATATGCATCAGAAACAACACCCGATATAGCCACAACACAAAGACTACTGGAAACGGCAGAGATGAGAGTACTGAGAAGAATATAGGAAATACACTGAGAGATCGAAAGAGGAGCGAAGATATTAGAAGACAATATAACGTACAGTGTATAAACGAATGGACAATAAATAGAAAAAGAGAATAGAACAACCACATAACCAGAATGGGGGAGACACGTGTGGTCAAAATAGTACGAGATAAATCACCAATCGGTAGAAGAAGTATCGGCCGAGCGCGCAAAAGATGGAGTGACAACCTTCCATAGAGATATAAATCCAATGAACAAGCAGAATTGCTTATAAAGAGGAAGAAGAAGATTAATTAAAACTTTAAAAGGGTAAACCCTGTAGTTGGCTGTATACCTTTGTTAAGACAACGTAGAATGAAGTAAACACTTCTGTTGTATATAGGTATATTATAAATTTATTAAAAAATTTTTTTTAAAATTCATCCACAAGGGAGTGGTTGTACAAAACGTTTTCGGTCAAACTGACCATCCTCAGTGTAAACCTGGAAATAAGTGAACCACTTAGATTGAAATGCAAAAGGGTGAAATTTTGACAGTTAAAAAAGAAAATGTGGTTACTTACGTCCAGTGTACAAGTAATTGAAACTAGCCACTTGAATAGGTGTAAAACCTCAAAATAACATTATTGCTACATTATGAGCTGTATAGTAATCGACAATAAGTCGATGTCTTAAGATTAAAAATGTATCACATGTGGATGTATGTCATCCTTGCTCGGAATTAGCACAAGGTTGTGATCAGGTGAGAGGTTAACAACCAACTGATTAGACAGATTGGTGCCTGAAAATTCATGACAAGATGTCAAAGAAGATAGGTGGATTTCTCAAATGTCAACCGAAAAATTTTTGACAATGTGCATTAATATTTAACTTAATTATTCAATTGTGAATATGCAACTATTAAATTTGTTTGATATGAATTCTAAATTGTAAATAAAGGTTAATAAGCTATAATAATCATAGATATATAATACTCTAGATTGCGCCCTGCGATCTTAAAATGGGTGACGGTTGCGACAGAGATAAATGAGCCTATTTGGTCGGTAGTCTCTTTTTAATTTAAGGGGAATATCGACGACGTGACTATCCCACTTTATCGAGTAATATTTGTTGACAGTTGGAGCGGGTGGTGACGAGAAATGGTCTTTGGTCTTCGGACGTGGATAATGGTGGTTCGAATCCCATACCAACTTTACCTTTTTTATTTTTATTTAATCAATATTGCGTTTATTAGATATTTTTACTTCTGAAAAATGGACCTAAGTAAATCTAGCAGATAATAAATGTAGTACCTGTGTATAGTAAGTTAATATTGGAATACATAATTTGTGAACTGCATAGTAAAATAAAAGTCATTCGTTATTAATATAAATTCGTCCTTATTCGAATGATGTGAATAATATTTGTTTTGCTTCTACTTTTTTAAAAAATTGTAACAATAGTTTCATAAATAAAAATAATGTCTAATTACTTATAATTGAATCGGTCATTTCAAAAACAGCAAAGTCCACAATTTTGAGAAACTAACTTTTTGAGAGGAATAGACTCCTTTAAGATAAACGTTGTGTGCAAAAACGACACCAGTCCAGTAAAAACATTAGGAACAAAACTACAATATAACTCTGAATTTTGATGGCATCCATTTCATCCATCTTTCGACTATATAGTTAAGTTTTCTTTGCTCTTCTGTAAAATTAGGAATATTATGTGACTCGTGTTGTTTTTGAAATGACCGATTCAATTAATAAATCGATGGTACATTATGTTGATATTAATTATTGGTAATTTTTTACGAATATTTTTAATTACTTTATACTATTCTACCATTAACTTATTAAAAAAAATAACATTGGCTTTTATATTTTTTAAAATCTATAGGTACCTACACAGTTTTTCTTATTTGTTATATATTTCTTTGCATAGATTTATTTTAGAGATGTAATAATATCTAATAAACGCAATATTGATTAAATTAAAAATAAAAAAGTAAAGATTGGTATGGGATTCGAACCAGGATTATCCACGTCCGAAGACAAACGACCAGTTCTCGTCGCCATCCGCTCGAACTGTCAAACCATCTAAAATACTCGACGACAGAGTAGGACAGTGACGTCGTCGATACTCCCCTTGAATTAGAAAGAGACTACCGACCAAATAGGCTCATTTATCTCTGTCGCAACCGTCACCCATTTTAAGATCGTAAGGCGCAATCTAGAGTATTATAAATCTATGATAATAATATATTCATTAGTGCACCGTAAACAAAAGCAAAATTCTACTCATATGCTGTGACGTCATAGACTGTTTGTCTACTGTATAGGACTGATAATAATTATATTAATTTGGGCAAAGTTATAATGAATGAATATTATTGAAAATTATATAGAAAATTTTTAAAATTTTTTTTTTATCAAAATATGATATTTTAATAGAGTAGCAGCTGTAGAATTGGAAGAAATGCCAATAGGGAATGGTCGGTTGCATATGTTTCAGGGAACCAACGAATATAATGAGAAAATACCAATCTATAGATCTGTAATGTGAATTATTGGAGGTATTAAAGGAAATGATATTAAAAGAGGGAAGTGGAATTGAAAAAATGCATGTACATATCTTAATCAAGAAATCTTCTCTAAAAATATTTTGTTATGACTGAATGTAAAAAGTTTGTCCCATATAGAACTATTGAAAATCTAAATTTAGAAAAATTATTAAAAAAGGTGATAAGGTAAGTTGCCTATGTTCAGTGGACAAATAAATGAAATATAATTACTGTTTTGAAATTAAATTGTGTGAATTGTTAAATGGATAAAGACTGATATTAAATTAGGAAAACTGCGCTGAAAGAAATGTACATGTTTTGATCAAAGAAGAAAATTAATTTTGATTGTAAGCTCTAAATGTAAAAAGAATATGTCACATATTAAACTATTGAAATTCTAGATTGAACATTGTATTGACCAAAGTTGATATAAAGTAAATTTATTAAATGTTGATAGCTGAGATTTATTTTTTAATTTTAATCTAAATGAAAAATAGAGTGAATCAATTAAAATGTTGGAAATTCAACAAAATTTTTGGTTATTGTCTATATTAGAATGTCATATCCGAAAAGATCAAGGGTTCCATGGTGTGATTTTGATATAATGAGAAAATGATTTTGTTAAGTGAAAATAATTAAAGAATGAGATGGAAGAGATAGAGTCTTGACAGGAGCACAGAGTGAAAGAAACTGGAAGATACTAAAAGAATATTTGATTAGGTGTAATGTTTGGGTTTTTTGTTTATTTTGGGTTTGTAGTGGCATGTATAGGAAAAAAGGCCAATGTGAAGGTGAATAAAAATATAGAATTATGGAAATAATTGTCTATGAATGGGGGTGAAATCACGGTTAAGAGAAAGTTGACGGTTAACACAGTTTGGACTTGTCCTTGCGTCCCTGACAATCTCTAAATCCTCATATAGGTCTAAACGAAGGGTATTCTTATCTTGGATGTTATGAATCAAAGTCACACCATCTGGGATGTTAAGGTGGTGTTTGTTGACTTTGAGATGGTGAGAGAAAGCTGATGTATTGTCACGTTTAGTGTGCTCTGCTGCTCTAGTAGACAGTGATCTATAGGTTCTTCCTACATAAGAGGCATCACAATCGGAACAAGATAATCTGTAAACACCACTACGATTCATAAAGTTGATTGGATCTTTAGTGTTAGATAATGTTTTGTTGAGAGTGTTATTGACTTTAAATGATATGTGGACATTGTCCGAAGAACAGAGAATGTGTTTGATCTTCTCAGATATGACAGAATTATGAAAAGGTAGGGACCTATAGATTGGTGTGATGACTGGGTTTGAATTGTAAGCTAGTTGCTGAAGACGATTGGATTCTCTTTTCCGGATGAGCTTGTCGATTATATTAGGGTTGTAATCATTGTTGACTGCTATTTGTTTGATTATATTAAGTTCCTTGTTAAATTCAGCTGTAGATAGAGGTAGTGTATGTAGTCTATGGATGAAACTCCTAAAAGCAGAATATTTATGAGACAGTGGGTGGTTGGATGAAGAATGGATAACATGATCAGTTTGAGTAGGCTTGCGGTAAATACCAAAGTTGAACTGGTTGTTGAGTCTGGTAATGGAAAGGTCTAAAAAATTAATGGCATTAGATGATTCTAGTTCCATAGTAAATTTGATATTGGGATGGATTTGATGATTCATCAAAGTAGATGATTTGGGATCATCTACGATGATTGTCTCGTTTTTGTGGATGGTCAGCAAGACTCAGCTATCTTGCTGACCATCCACAAAAACGAGACAATCATCGTAGATGATCCCAAATCATCTACTTTGATGAATCATCAAATCCATCCCAATATCAAATTTACTATGGAACTAGAATCATCTAATGCCATTAATTTTTTAGACCTTTCCATTACCAGACTCAACAACCAGTTCAACTTTGGTATTTACCGCAAGCCTACTCAAACTGATCATGTTATCCATTCTTCATCCAACCACCCACTGTCTCATAAATATTCTGCTTTTAGGAGTTTCATCCATAGACTACATACACTACCTCTATCTACAGCTGAATTTAACAAGGAACTTAACCCTTAAGTACTAATACACCGTCTCTCAGACGGCATCGTTTGTTGAAAGTGGGATATTTCCCTTCCTAGAAAAATTTGAAGGTCATCCGTTTATGACTTTTCAAGTTGGGTTGTTATTTACTAGTATTGAATTCAGCAATTTGCTGTAGGTTGTTATTCGAAAGATATTTAGACTCAAAGTGTGATTTCCGTCTAATAGACGGGGTGCTAGTGTTTGTGCCCAGTTCGTCATTTAACATAATGTGCCCCAGTTCGTCAAAAAGTTCAAATAAGGGGATAAAGACTATGAGGAAACTCTTTTGAAATGACTTGATGAGGTAGAAGACGACGTAAGCGAAGTGGGATCAATTTGTGATGAAAATGTTGCCACTGACTACCATTGCTACACTGTACAAATTTTAGTGCCTGTCAGTTTTTTTTTGTTTTAATATTTTTTAAATTTTTTTTTATTTTCATGTTTATTACTCTTTGTTTAACTCGATTGTAAATTTTTATCAAAATTCTTTAATTTGTTTCATTTTTATCCCACTTTTTTTCAGGAATAAAAAGTCACACAAACAATCCTTCCATTCTTGTTATAATGTTTTGGAGTTTAATAAATACAGAAAAACTAGATCAATTACTGTGTTTTTTAGATAAGTAATACTTTCAGTAAGTCATCGAAATATTTTTTTGCATTATAATATTTAACAAAAGAAAAATAACCAGTAAAATGTGAAACCCGTCTGTCAGGCGGTTAGTTAGTGTTTGCGCCATTGATTTAAGATGTTAGTACTTAAGGGTTAATATAATCAAACAAATAGCAGTCAACAATGATTACAACCCTAATATAATCGACAAGCTCATCCGGAAAAGAGAATCCAATCGTCTTCAGCAACTAGCTTACAATTCAAACCCAGTCATCACACCAATCTATAGGTCCCTACCTTTTCATAATTCTGTCATATCTGAGAAGATCAAACACATTCTCTGTTCTTCGGACAATGTCCACATATCATTTAAAGTCAATAACACTCTCAACAAAACATTATCTAACACTAAAGATCCAATCAACTTTATGAATCGTAGTGGTGTTTACAGATTATCTTGTTCCGATTGTGATGCCTCTTATGTAGGAAGAACCTATAGATCACTGTCTACTAGAGCAGCAGAGCA
This sequence comes from Diabrotica virgifera virgifera, assembly GCF_917563875.1. NCBI lineage: Eukaryota > Metazoa > Arthropoda > Insecta > Coleoptera > Chrysomelidae > Diabrotica > Diabrotica virgifera. The sequence continues at coordinate 174,031,894 of NC_065449.1, read as the reverse complement.
CACTAAACGTGACAATACATCAGCTTTCTCTCACCATCTCAAAGTCAACAAACACCACCTTAACATCCCAGATGGTGTGACTTTGATTCATAACATCCAAGATAAGAATACCCTTCGTTTAGACCTATATGAGGATTTAGAGATTGTCAGGGACGCAAGGACAAGTCCAAACTGTGTTAACCGTCAACTTTCTCTTAACCGTGATTTCACCCCCATTCATAGACAATTATTTCCATAATTCTATATTTTTATTCACCTTCACATTGGCCTTTTTTCCTATACATACCACTACAAACCCAAAATAAACAAAAAACCCAAACATTACACCTAATCAAATATTCTTTTAGTATCTTCCAGTTTCTTTCACTCTGTGCTCCTGTCAAGACTCTATCTCTTCCATCTCATTCTTTAATTATTTTCACTTAACAAAATCATTTTCTCATTATATCAAAATCACACCATGGAACCCTTGATCTTTTCGGATATGACATTCTAATATAGACAATAACCAAAAATTTTGTTGAATTTCCAACATTTTAATTGATTCACTCTATTTTTCATTTAGATTAAAATTAAAAAATAAATCTCAGCTATCAACATTTAATAAATTTACTTTATATCAACTTTGGTCAATACAATATTCAATCTAGAATTTCAATAGTTTAATATGTGACATATTCTTTTTACATTTAGAGCTTACAATCAAAATTAATTTTCTTCTTTGATCAAAACATGTACATTTCTTTCAGCGCAGTTTTCCTAATTTAATATCAGTCTTTATCCATTTAACAATTCACACAATTTAATTTCAAAACAGTAATTATATTTCATTTATTTGTCCACTGAACATAGGCAACTTACCTTATCACCTTTTTTAATAATTTTTCTAAATTTAGATTTTCAATAGTTCTATATGGGACAAACTTTTTACATTCAGTCATAACAAAATATTTTTAGAGAAGATTTCTTGATTAAGATATGTACATACATTTTTTCAATTCCACTTCCCTCTTTTAATATCATTTCCTTTAATACCTCCAATAATTCACATTACAGATCTATAGATTGGTATTTTCTCATTATATTCGTTGGTTCCCTGAAACATATGCAACGGACCATTCCCTATTGGCATTTCTTCCAATTCTACAGCTGCTACTCTATTAAAATATCATATTTTGATAAAAAAAAATTTTTAAAAATTTTCTATATAATTTTCAATAATATTCATTCATTATAACTTTGCTCAAATTAATATAATTATTATCAGTCCTATACAGTAGACAAACAGTCTATGACGTCACAGCATATGAGTAGAATTTTGCTTTTGTTTACGGTGCACTAATGAATATATTATTATAGCTTATTAACCTTTATTTACAATTTAGAATTCATATCAAACAAATTTAATAGTTGCATATTCACAATTGAATAATTAAGTTAAATATTAATGCACATTGTCAAAAATTTTTCGGTTGACATTTGAGAAATCCACCTATCTTCTTTGAGATCTTGTCATGAATTTTCAGGCACCAATCTGTCTAATCAGTTGGTTGTTAACCTCTCACCTGATCACAACCTTGTGCTAATTCCGAGCAAGGATGACATACATCCACATGTGATACATTTTTAATCTTAAGACATCGACTTATTGTCGATTACTATACAGCTCATAATGTAGCAATAATGTTATTTTGAGGTTTTACACCTATTCAAGTGGCTAGTTTCAATTACTTGTACACTGGACGTAAGTAACCACATTTTCTTTTTTTTAACTGTCAAAATTTCACCCTTTTGCATTTCAATCTAAGTGGTTCACTTATTTCCAGGTTTACACTGAGGATGGTCAGTTTGACCGAAAACGTTTTGTACAACCACTCCCTTGTGGATGAATTTTAAAAAAAAAATTTTAATAAATTTATAATATACCTATATACAACAGAAGTGTTTACTTCATTCTACGTTGAAGAAGATTAATGTTTCCCCCGATAGTGGCTACAGTATTGCAGGACCTCCACGTGGGTTCGAGGGCTTAAGCTGACTCTTTTGATAAGGCTGTATTCTGGCATAGGAAGTGTAGAAAGTATGTGTGTGTGAATAAATAGAAGTATATGAAGCTACGCAGCTGTAAAAATAACACTATCCGTTCTCACAGCTTTGCGAAAGCCGTTTTCGTGGACTTACTCTGGTGAGATCATGAGAGTAGTCTGTAATGACACTATGGGTCACTTGCGTGGCTGGAAAAGGTTATAGCGTACCCCAAACCGCGAGAGAAAGCATGACTGGATGCTGTCAGTCAGGATAAGCTACAGAAGCTTACCAAAGCCCCTCTATGGATCTCGAACGATGTTACTATCACCTCCGATGTCTCAGAACCAGTGCTTCCGAGGATAAAAGCTTCCATCCTGAGTTAAAAACCGATCTTAAATGACACCTATTGGTGTTCTGAATCTGAGGCCATTCTTAAGAAAAGATCAATGAGGCCGAGCTATCCGATCACCTCATTGACTCTAAAAACAAATTTTAGCCAAACAGAAAGCACATCCTCGGAAATAGGAACCTCAAATACTCAGCAGTCAAAGTATCTGCAGAGTATTATACGACCACTGAGACTGAGATACTCCTGATCCCACAGCAGTGTGACGACCAACACGTGGTAGTCGACGAACCTTGCAGAGTAGGGTGGGTCGAAAAAAATTTTTTTAGAAGTAGTTGTAGTTGGTATAGTAAAAAAACGTTGCAAAATGGGTAAATAATTAAACCTATATTTTAAAAAAATTTTCTTTTAAAAAAGAGTCGCGCCCCAGGGGGTTGAAAAAAAATTTTTTTAATAATATTTTTTTTAATGTGGTATAGCAAAAAACTACAAGATATTAATTCAATTATAATGTGAAAATAATTTAGTTAAATTATTTTAATATTTAACCGCGCCCATGGAGCTTTGAAGAATTTGATTATGTACTACTTTTGAATATTTAGCCGCACGGCGGCCCCTGTGAAATTGGTCTGCGTTGGCGACCGGCAATAGAAATATGATACGTGATACGTCGAGAATTACAAAAAAGAAGAAAACACTTACAAAAAATCCTACCAAGGAAAGAAAAGACATTGAAGCTATTTACTTTGATGGTAGAAAATATCAAACAATGAAACTAGTTGAAGGCCGCCGTAACATTTTTAACAAGAGGAACATTTAGCCTTATTAGAGGAGCCGGGAAGCAAATATATTTTGGTCACCTATCAATAAATCCACCAGTAAATGCTGTCAACATAGCGAAAAATATTTTATTTTGTATGATGGAAAATTTAGTTAACCCAAAAAACCTCAAAGCGATAGGCTGTGATGGCACGAACGTCAACACTGGCTGGAAGGGCGGTGTAATTAGAACAGTTGAAGTTTAAATTGGAAAGCCACCTCAATGAGTTTTTTTTTTTTTTTATATGGCTTTGGCAGTTTGCCATACAGCCAGTTACATGTTTTTTTTAATCTCATTAGGAGCAGTAAAAAGTTTATGAATTATTTTCAATTAAATATAGACTAGAATAGATAAATTTAAAGTTGGAAATCAATACAACAATTAGTGAAAAGAAGAGAAAATTTTATATATATACATACACATTAACAAGGGTCACACGCTTCACGTCCAGGGGCCCATCAGGACATTATAATATAAAACATATACAGGAAAACTAGGCCACGGTAAATAGGATTAAACATATAAAGGAGAGAAAACAAAGGTAAACAGTAAAAACAAATTATTATTATTTTTTTTTAACTAAAGAAAAATATTACATTTGGCCAAAAAATCGATTATGCAGTCGTAAATTAATCTGTTTTGAGTCGCTAGAGCAGATAAAACGTTAAACGGAGATTTACCGGTAATGTGAACTATATTGTTATATAATAAGGTGGATTCCAGATTATTTTTGGCACAACCAAAAATTACATGATCTAGGTCACCTTCTACTCCACATTCCACACAGTTTTTACTCTCAACCACATGAATTCTTGCAAGATGAGCAGGAAAGCAAGCATGTCCAAATTTTAGCCTAGATATCGTTGTTATATAACGCCTAGGGACATTATAGGTTCTATGCCAATGTGAAACAGGGACAGTTGTGTGTAAAGAAGTGTATCTATTTGGGTTGGTAAAGCAAAACTCAGACCATAGGTCACTCCATTTATGTTTCAAGGCTGCCTTACGTGTGGCAACCAAATCAGAAATACTTGGTAGATATTCTGTGGTTTCCCCTGAATAAATACTTAATTTGGCTAAATGGTCCACATGCTCATTATGTTTAATCCCACTGTGTGCTTTTGCCCATATAAATATCACATTTTTTTATTTTCTTTAAATTGTTTCACCAATTTTTTAATTAATATTATATAGGGATTGGAGTATGTGCTTGGAAAAGTAGGTTGGTTAATAGCTGTGAGAACTGACATCGCATCTGTAACAATAATAACGGAGGATTCCCTGTTAGAAACAAAAACTAGGGCTTGATATATGGCAATTGCTTCCGCACTAAATATGGAAATATTTGCTTTTAATTTGAACATTTTTTCTACCTTTTCCATGGGGATGTAAAAGGCACATCCTGTACCGTCTCCTGATTTGGAGGCATCCGTGTAGATAGTACTGTGGTAATCCCAATTGGATAAGATGCTTGTTATAATGTTGTTATTTGCTCTTCCAGTGTTTACATAATTTGGTTTAATAAATTTAACGTCATAAAAAAATGTTTCAAAATCATTTGTATCTGTGTGTGATTTTAAGTTAATAGCTTCATCAGCAGAAACTGTGTTTTCTCTAAGAGCTTCACATAGGGTTGGAGAGTTTTTCTTCATCCAATATTTATTCGTTAAATCATAATTGTTTAAATTTATTAATTCGGTATAAAGGAAAGTGTCCTGGTGTTTAATTTTCAGTAAAAATTTTTCGGCCAGGAAATGTCTTCTAAGAGAAATTGGAGGCTCAAGTGCTTCAACATAAAGGGGCTCAATAGGAGTTGTCTTCATGGCTCCAATACAGATCCGCAGACACTGGTTTATAAATATGTTTAATTTGTTTAGTAAGTTCTTGCTGGCAGATCCATATAACCAACATCCATAATCTACGATAGAGCGAATGTACGTCCTATAAAAAAGTAAGGAAGTCTGAACATCTGTTCCCCACCAAGTTTTAGTTGTCATTTTCAGAAAGTTTAGGCCTTTTTTACATCTATTTAACATATATTCTATGTGAAATTTCCATGTGAGTTTGTGATCCAGTATAATGCCCAAATATTTAACTACCTTTTTAAAAGGAATTTCTCGCTGTTTTACTATAAATGTTTCTATATTGGGAATATTATGTCTACTGAAAATGGTCATTACTGATTTTGTGGTCGACAGTTGAAGGTGATTTTCTTCCAACCATATTTCTACAACATTGTAAGTATCCATTAAAAATCCAAAAGCTTCATCTCTCTTCTTTGTTTCGCAGTATATGCTGAAGTCATCTGCATATTGGATAATCTTAAAAGGATATTTTTCCAACTTTAATTTATGTAGGTCAGCTGTGTATAAATTGAAAAGCAAAGGACTTAAGACAGCTCCTTGTGGAATTCCTGTAAAAACATATCTTGGGCCTAATAAATGGTTGTTAAAATCCCTGACATAAACATGTCTTTCTGAATATAATCCGACAATAGCATATACTATTGCCTTAGGAATTTTAAAATCAATAATCATTTTTTTACTCAAAATATTTAAGCTTAAGGTGTCATATGCTTTCTCAATATCAATAAAAATTGTTGGAAGATAGTTATTTCTAGAGAAATTATTTTGAATATTTGTTACTAAGGTTGTAAGTGCATAGGCGTAACCAGGGGGGGGGGGTTTGGGGGTTGTAACCCCCCCCATTGGGATGTACTTTGAGCTCTATACGCTTAACACCATAGCCCTCAGAGACCTCCCAGTAGTTGTAACCCCCCCCCCCTTTCAGGTAGTTGTAACCCCCCCCTTAGGATCATCCTGGTTACGCCTATGTGTAAGTGCATCTAGCGTACCCACTCCTCTTTTGTATGCAAATTGATAGGGCGTAAGCAGGTCTTTTTTATGTAGCCACCATTCTAGCCTATGTTTTAGCATACGTTCGAAAGTTTTTTGCACACATGATAGCAGAGAAATCGGTCTATACGAATGGGCCAAATTAGGGTCTTTACCTTGTTTAGGAATCGGTGTGATTATAATTTTTCTAAAGTCTTCAATGCATTCACCTGCAAGCATCTCATCAAAAATTTGTAGAAGAAACCTTTTTGTTATAATTGGTAGGTTCTCTAACATTGGATACTTTATTTGATCAAAACCCGGGGCAGTACATTTTTTATTTATTAAAGCATAATTTAGTTCATTAATGTGAAATTTTTTTGCCAAAAAATGATTTTTATCTAAGAACGTTTGTTCGATATTTACAGTGGAAGGAACAGTCTGGGGAGCTACATGATTAAAAAACTCATCTATTAAATCATCATTATGTGGCTTACCCAGGTTTATTGCTTTACGATTCATTTTTTTTTGCTTGTTTCCATATCATGCTCGCTGGAGTATTTTTGTTGAGATTGGAACACCATTCAATCCAACTTTTTTTAGCTTTTCCTTTTAATGTTCGTTTAGTAAGTGCCATACATTTTTGGTAAGCAAGAAAATTATCTTCTGTGGGGGTTTCTTTGTATACTCGCAGTAAATGTTTTCTTTCAGAAATTATGTTGTCACATTCTGCATCCCACCAAGGTGAAGGTGTTCGATTTTTGCACTTAAATGGTCTGTATTCTCTTAAAGTTCTTTGTGCTGCATTATTTATACAATTGATTAAGAATGCATATTTTTCTTTGGTGGTTGGATATTCTGCATCAGTAAAATTATAAAAATAGTCTTCCACAATCTCTTTATATTGCTCCCAATTAGCTCCTTTTAGGTTCCATCTATATCGCGGAACTGTGATATCCTGCGGAATTTGTTGCATTGCAAGAGTTATTTTTATCATAAAATGATTCGATCCTAGTGTGTCAGAGTAAACTGCCCAATCTATATCACTAGCTACATCCGAGGAGCAAAAGGTAACATCTATCATAGAAACATTGCAGCCTGGCCGGGTAATGCACGTAGGTTCGCCCGTATTCATAACTACAAAATCACAATTATTACTTGCTTCAATGAGTTGTTTACCAATAGAATCGTTTTTATGCGATCCCCAGGTAGAATGATGCGCGTTAAAATCCCCACCAATAATACATGGAGTTGAAAATTGCGAAAAAATATTTACCCAATCAGTCGTGTTGGTTTTAATGTCCGGTGCCCTATAAACGGAAACTATACTTAAAATTTTATTGTTGAATTTAATATTAATACCACAAACAAGAAGGTCGACATTAAAATTGGAAACTATGCTTAATTCTAGGTGTGAAATCGATTTTTTGACCAAAATGCAAACTCCAGAAAAACCATCTTGTCTATCCTTACGAATTACATTATAACCTACAAAACTGTATACTTTGTTGGGTTTAAACCATGTTTCACTTATTATTGCCACATCAATATTATTATTTACAAGATAATGCATTAAACTATTTTTATTGGAAACAGCAGAACGTGCGTTCCACTGACAAATATTTAATGTCTTTAGTAATGGAGTGAAGGTTACTTTTTACATGTGTCCTCCAACACTTTATTTATTCTTGTTTGAATTAAATCATTATTTGAAGGGCTCGGGGCAATAAGGGACCTAAGCCACATTTTTTTAAATTTGAAGATTTTAGTAAAACGGGCCCTGTAACAATGGTCTCAAGCCACCAGCGAAGTTTTACGGCTATTGGGCAATAAATGTGGCCACCAGGCTATAATGACCTTGTTGCCGACTTGCAAAATCATGGACAATTTTTAAGCAAGAACGTCATAAGCCACAGTAAAATCAACATGGCGACACATGATCGGAGAGTATTGAAAGAAAAACAATTATTTTATAAGGAAAAATACAGTAGTTCTGGTTCAGATTTTGACTCTGACGATTCTGTAAAGGATCGAGAATATTCTCCGCATACGAGTTCCAGTGAAAGTTATGAATCTTCTCCGAAAAAGGTAAGTAAACATTTTAGTGGCTTGAGACCTTCTTGCTGTAGAATATGTGGCTTTTGTCTTAATAAGTTATAATAACATTATATTTACTTTTTTAGTAAAACGTAGCCCCAAATAACCTGTTTTAAATTTTTTTATTGATAAAGAGCCATTAACACTAATATTCTATTTAAATTCGTTTGTCAATAACACGTTTTAAGACCAAAAAAGTATTTTATTTAGTAGGTGGCTTGGTCCTTTCTTGGTTCGATAGCGAACACCCAAATTCCATATTCATTAAACACCCCCTAAATGCAGCGTTTGATGAAGTAAATATTGGTAAGAGGGTTGTAAAGTTTGGTGACAACAAAAAGCTTAAAAAATATACATATAGAGGACCAATAATACTGAACATTAAAAAAATTCTGGATATAAAGAAACTTTTACATTATATTCCTCTCACAAACCAGCAGTTTTATCTCAGTATTGTTGGAATCAGTACAAGTAACATTGAACAAGACTATAACCAAGTTGATGAAACAGAGGAAGTAGACAGGGATGATGAAACCGATTTTTTTTAATAAAAAATAATATTGTAGGTATATTCTTGATTTTAGAATGGTTCATTTTGTTATTTTCAAAAAGGTCATAAGCCACATTTATTTGTTTAATAAATTTTTTCTTAAAAGATACAGTGTCATTTTGTATCTGTCTTTGAAAAAATAGATTTAAGAATTTATTATGCATGTAAGGAATTAAGGTAAACATTATAAAATATAAAAATGTGATTTCAGGGTTTTGTCAAAAACTTTAAACGTGATTTACTCAAAACTTTTCAAATGAGGCTTAGGTCCCTTATTGCCCCGACCCCTTCATTTAAATTTTTTATATCTTCAATAGTATGAATACTTTTTAAAAAATCAACTATACAATCTGCAATTGACTTTACAATGTTTTTATTATTTAAATCTTGATAAGTTGGTGGATTATTATTTCGAGGCAGTGGTTGATTAGGGCCAAACTGAAAAGGGAACATCGGTTGTGGAGGAGGAGTGTCATTAGAAATTCGACGTTTTTTATTGCTGTTGCCGGTAGGACTACGTGTAGGATGTGTGGGCAAAACATAATTGCTATTTTTCTTAAAATTGGAGTGTAAAAAGGAGTTAGAATTTCCAGACCTGGATTCAACTGCTGGTAAAGGCGGAAAATTTTCGTTGGACAAAATAGAAAAACTATTTTTAACAGATATTCCCGAATAAGACATTTCATATTTTTCTCTTGCTTCAATAAAGGAAATATTCTCCACAACCATAATATTCTTAATTTTACGTTGTTTCTCATAATGCGGACATTTTCTTGAAATGGAAACATGGTCATTAGTTTTGCAATATATACAGCGAATTTCTGAATCGTTACAAACGTGATTTTCGCCTTTTACGTTACTACATTTAATGCACAATTCCTCAACCCTTTTACAGTTCCCGGAAATGTGTCCAAAAAGCAGACACCGGAAACATTGAGTAATTCTGCTGAAAAACCGCTCTACCGAAAAATAAACACTATTTATTGAAATATAATTGGGTAAAATATTCCCTTCAAAGGTTACAATGACGGTTTTTTTGGGGACATACTGTATATCACCATCCTTTTCTATTCTACGATGTGTACGTTTAACATCAACTACTGTTGCGGAAGATGTTATGTTATATAAAATATATTTCGTATCGTATTGAGTATCAACATCTCTTATCAAACCCTTAATTTCCAATAAATGATTTGGTATAAACGCTACAAGATCATTTTCTGATAAAAGAGGATTGTTTACCAAAGCATTGGCATCAGAACATGTTTTTAGACAAACTTTTATTCTATTTTTTCCAACGCTTCGAATTTGAATAATATTCTTAACGTTCAATTTCTCATGCAAAATATCTGCCACACATAAAGGATGCAACCGACCTGCATTTTGAATATTTTTCCGTTCGATATAAACACAAATATTATTCAAATTATACTTATCTCCATTCCTTAGGTTAAAAAGTTTAGGTATTTGGTTTTGTTTATGAATATCCTTTTCATTATCACTAATGAGCTGACGACTGGTTCCAGCTGTTGCTACAGAACAAGCAGTGGTATCCATCTCTTGTACGGGGACCGATTCATAATTCGCATCACTTTTAGAGTTATTTACACTCACTGTCTGGTTAATCGTTTCACCTAACGGCGTCTTTATATTTACAGCTTCCCCCATTTAGGGGGAGCTATTTACACTCCGTACACTTTATCGCAAAAAGAGTTTAAACTAGTTTACAAAGTAAAAATTAAATAATTAATAGCCGATATCGGTAATTATCACTGGTTTTGTTGATAGAAATACGTCCGGTACCTATGAAGTCTATCACGATACTGACCTCAATGAGTTGTTTGCTTGTTACGTGCAAATGAGTTACCCCTACGTCACTTGCTCCAACAGTTTAATGGACAAACCAAAGGACCAAACTCATTTTAGAGACCAATTGGTTTATTGCTGGCATAATGCGAAACCAGACCCATCCAAAAGTTTGAGCCAATTGACATCGTATTACCTGAAGGTGACAAAATTAGTTTAAGCACAGATCAGAGATATCTATATCAGATCTGTTGTACTATTAAAAATGGTTTTTGTTCTGAAGATTTATCTAAAAGAGATCCTGGAAGAATCAATCATGCGCGGTGGTTAACCACAGCCAACCGACTACTGCGCTTGTATGAAGCCACAACTAATCCTTCTCACAATTTTCTTCTTTTAGTTTAGTTTATTACAAAAGTATGCGCACCTATTTGGTTTAACATAAAATCGGGTCCTGCAGTTGAATATGGCTCCATACATTTATCTTCTTCTTTAAGTGCCATCTCTGCGGCGGAGGTCGGCAATCGTCATAGCTATTCGTATTTTAGAGATGGCTGCTCTGAAAAGTTCATTTGATGTACATCCGTACCACTCTCTCAGGTTGCGCAGCCACGATATTCTGCGTATTTCTATGCTTCTCTTTCCTTAAATATTTCCCTGCATAATCAATTGGAGCAAGCTGTATCTCTCTCCACGTGTAATATGTCCGAGATATTATTCCAATTTTCTTGTTTTGATGGTATTTAGGACTTCCATTTCTTTATTCATCTTTCTCAAAACCTCTTTGTTTGTAACGTGTTGTCTCCACGATATTTTCAGAACTCTTCTGTACACCCACAGCTCGAATGATTCTAATTTTTTCATTGATGCAGCATCTAAGGTCCAAGCTTCCATTCTATAAAACAGAGTCGAGAAAACGTAGCACCTAGCCAACCTAACTCTTAGCTCCAACTTCAAATCTCTTGTGCAGAGCACTTTCCTTATTTTGTTAAAATTTGCTTTAGCCTTTTCTATTCTAATTTTGATTTCCAGTAAGTAATCTCCTGTGGAGTTGATCATTGTTCCAAGGTATGCATATTGATCGACTCGTTTGATATTGGATCCGTTTATTATGAGATTTTCGTTATTTCTTCGAGTTTTCGATATCCTCATAAACTTTGTCTTCTTGATATTCATTGTTAGCCCGTATTCTTGTCCAAACTCTGCTATTCTGGTCACCAGCATCTGAAGATCCCCAATATTTTCAGCTAAGATGACAGTGTCATCCGCATATCTAATGTTGTTAATGGGAACTCTATTTACCTTTTTTCTAGCTGTTTCACCCTCAAGATCTCGGCTATAAAAACATACTCTCAACCTTGTACTCTACTAGTGAAAACAAGGCTGTATTGTTTAAACTTTAACTACACGCGCTGGCGTATTTTGTGCGCCAGTTATAAAAATTCTACTGCAAATATATTTAAAAATTTAATTTTTGACCTTTTTGTCTAACTAACCTATCAATGGAATGTGCTTTAGAATTAGTTTTAGCCGTTCTTACAATCTAAGTATCTAGTCTGTTGAAACCGTTTTAGTATACTTTCAAAAGTTTCTCTTTCTGGTTGTCGTCTATCAGGGAATTGCTGATGATAAATTTTTATTGCAAGTAGCTCATCTTTGTTATATGTACTCTCCTAGCACAAAGCCATTTTAATCAGTTTGTTATTAGAAAATTTAATATTAGTAATGGTAACAAATCAACTGGAACTATATAGATGGTATTATAATGTTAAATGTTTAAGCTAATTTTGTGTCATAGCCAACTAGGGAGAATTTTGTGTATTTGATTAATATTTTAAGCACCAACAATCTTAACTACTAATGTATTTGGATATCTCATCCAATATTAATAAATTAAAGATCAGGCTAGATTATTATGTATTTTTTTCGAAAAATTATTTTTAATTGGATATTTTTACGGCCACCTAATAAAATTTCACGTAATTTTTATTGCAAATAAGGTTTGGCTTAAAGAATCACGAATAACTGACAAATTAAAGCACTTAGGTATAGGGAATGCTTAAGAAATGAAAAAGTACCGTAAAATATAATTTCATTACAATACTAAAATACAGGGTGTTCCATTTAAGAACACTCAGAAAATACTCATTCCGAGTTTCGACCCACCCTGTATACTAAAATAAAACATACCGCTATACTGATAATGATTAACAGTAGTAGGCTATATTAAAAATCGTTTGTATATAAATAGAAAATTTGATGTTAAATCACTACAATTCTATAGGGTGTAGATATTGCTACGAAATTAACAAAAAAACGTAATTAAGTTTTAAACTACCTCACACAATATTTCAAAACTTATATTTTAAGAAAGGAAACATCGAGGAAAATGCAAAAATGTAAAAATATACAGGGTGTTTCATTTAAAAAAAACATAATTTTGTGTCACCCTGTCAATACGCACGCCTATGTATTTTTAAAAATATTTTTAAATTATGGTACTATGTGTGCCCCAACTTTTACATAAATAATTTTTTTTCGTATCTCTTACGACAAACGAGTAATTTGACTTTGTCACACTAATGCCCCACTCTGTATATTATATTTTTATAAACAAGGTAAATCACGTTTAAGCAAGAAATTATTGTCCCTCTTGGGCTTTGTTGTATTTTCTTTTTCTTTATCTTTTATGTATATAATATGCAGTACCTACTAGCCCAGTCGGGATACCATTTGACCTTGCATTAGGAGCTGCCCCAAATTTTATTTTTCTGATCTTAAGGGGGGTTCAATGGTAGTACAAATTTAAAATCTCGACTGAATTCCACTGTTGCGTTAGCCGCCATCTTGATTTTAAACGTGAACTGTTTTTGGTCAATATCTCCGCCATTTTCAGCTTTTCGAAAAAATTGTATAGACTGAAATTGTTATAAATGCGATTTTCTATAATTTCGTTTATTATAATTTTTCGAGCGGTCGATATTTTCAGAGTTATGAGGGGTAAATAGTGGCAGTTAGAGCATAATTATTGAATTATTGAATTATCTCGTTTATTATCAGTTTTCCAACAAATATGTACTCATACAAAAATGAGAAGAATTAAAATTTGTACAATTTTGATCACTTTCATTTTTTTCATAAAATCAATATTTAATGTAGTTCGTGTGCGGTAAAAGAGCGAGCGTAAGACATGATTGATTTTATGACAATTGTTTTTATTCAATATCTCCACCATTTTCAACTTTTCGATAAAAACTGTAAGGACCGAAATTGTTGCAATTACGATTTACTACAAGTTTTCGAGAGAACCAGTGGCGGGTCTACGAGGGGGGTGGGGATGGGGAAATTTCCCCTACAGAGTCCAAAATTTAAAAAAAAATTGTTGAAATATTAAAATATATTAGCTGACATGATCATTCCTAATCGAGCAGCGAAACGAACTGGACGTGTTTACACTCAGTTTTTCAGTTCTGTAATTAAAGGCTATTAATAAACAATTATAAACAATTAAAAATACATCTTTTCTAAACCGTTGAAGTGAAGGATGTTTTTTTATCGAGTAATTAATAATATCGAAAGTGATTAGTGATAAACTGAGTAAGTAGTTAATTTTTATTTAATAAATATTTGTTAAATCATTATTTATTCTACTGAGAATGATAATCAGAATAGTCAAATGGATGGGTACACGCAGCAGTCTACCTCGAACGAGGCGCTGCTAGTTCAACAAAACCAAGCTTTGTTCAACGAAAATCAAGCCCGCAGTCAAAATGAGCAGGCGTTGTATAATGCTTGGATGAGTGAAAAACAATTAAGAGAAAAATTAGAAGTCACTATTAAACAGCTTCAAATACAAGTTGAGATAATTCAAAATAAAATAGAACCAGTTGAGGAGACCACTAAAAAAGACCAAACCGAATATCATACAGATGATGAAGAACTAAGCAGAGAGACAGAATGGATTAGGGTTAGAAACTCAAAAAAAAGAAAAGCTAGCAACTCACCGCAGGTACAATCCCCTGAAACGAGTACCAAAAGTAACAAACTGCAACCGGTTAATATAAAACCTCCACCAATTATAATTAATAAAGTACAAAAATATGACGAATTGTCAGATTATCTACATAAAAACAAGATACAATTCCAGGCAACCATGTTGGCTGGAGGGAATATGAAAATCAATGTCACTGACTCAGATGCATACAGGAGTCTAACTGAAGTCTTAAACAATACGGAAATGGAATGGTTTTCATTTGAAAACAAACAGTCAAGACCTGTCAAGGTAGTTGCAAGAAACTTACACCAGTCATGCAAAGCTGCACAAATTGTAAAAGACCTAAAGAACAAAGGCTTCAAAATACTGGAGGTAAATCAAATACTAACCGGGAAAGATAAAACGCCACTTCCGCTTTTTACTTTATCCTTTGATAAAGATGAAGATATAAAAAAAATATATGCCATTAATGAAATATTAAATATGAGAGTACAAATAGAGGCTTTCAGAAAACCTAAATTACTGCCCCAATGCAAGCGCTGCCAGGAATATGGACACACACAGAATTACTGCAAAAGGGAACCAAGATGTGTCAAATGCATTGGAAAACATCTAACAAAAGACTGTAAAAAACCCAAAAATGTAGCTCCAAAATGTGTTCACTGCGGCAATGACCATCCAGCTAATTATAGAGGATGTAGCACTGCAAAAGCTCTGCAAACACTAAGAAATAAAAATATAAATAACAAGGCTCCTGAGAGCAGATTAAATATAGAAAATATGGAAGATAGACACCAAACTTTAAGAAGAGCTGGAGTATCTTATGCTCAAGTAGCACAACCAGAAACTGAAAATAATACAGACACAGTAACTGAAATGCTGCAAAAAATAATGGAGAAAATGAGCAAACAAGAAGAATTTAACAAAAAAGTACTTGAAAGGCTGGACAGACTTGAAAATATCAGAAGCCGATCATAATAAGACTATAATGCCCCCGGACCTTAGGATACTCCAATGGAATACAAATGGACTCTTACAACACCAGCAAGAGTTATTAGTAACCCTACAAACACAAAAAATAGACATATGCCTAATTGCAGAAACACATCTAACTAGACAATCATTTATTAAGCTGCAAGGTTATCAAATCTATCATGCCATACACCCACAAAATTCAGCCAGAGGCGGAGCTGCTGTCGCTGTTAAAAATAGTATTCTCCACTGGGAACGTGAAAAAATTGAAACCGAAGAAATACAATGTGCCTCTATCAGTGTTAAAACTAAGAAATACACACTTAACATTGCAGCTGCATATTTCCCTCCTAGACATAACCTCAAAAGAGAAGACTATGCTAACTTCTTGTCAACCTTGGGTGAAAAATACATAATTGGCGCAGACTTTAATGCAAAAAATACCTGTTGGGGCTCCAGACTCTCAACACCTAAAGGTAAAGAATTGCAGCATGTTGTGACCGGACACAATTGTAGATGGCACTCTACTGGGAAACCCACTTACTGGCCAAGTGATGCAAACAGAATCCCAGACCTCCTAGATTTTTTCATATCCAGAGGTGTAGCAACAAATTTTATAAAAGTAGAGGATGTAGAGGAGCTTATATCTGACCACTCTCCAATTCTACTAACAATTAGTGAGCAAATTGTTACCACTGAAATGAAACCCGCGTTGACCAATAAGTTTACGGACTGGGTAAACTTCCAATCAGAAATTAATGAGAAAATTGAGTTCAGTGGATTTATTCAAACGACAGAACAATTGGAACAAGAAACCGATCTATTTATGATAAACATCCAGCAGGCAGCGTGGAACAACACACCTATAATCCAAAGAAAAACAGTAGGAAACAATTACCCCAAAGAAATTAGAGACTTGATACAGGAAAAAAGAAAGGCTCGGAAGATATGGCAAAGAACTCGAATTAAAGAAAATAAAAATAAGCTTAATAGGCTCACACAACAGCTGCAAAGGGAAATCTCGAAAATTAAAAACGAATCAATCAATAAGTACCTGAGAGAACTAACTGATGATGAATGCACCGATTACTCCCTTTGGAAGGCAGCCAAAAAGATAAATAAGCCAGTTCAGCATGTACCTCCTCTACGAAAAGAAAACAGAACATGGGCAAGAAATCCCAAAGAGAAAGTGGATGCGTTCGCTGATTATTTAGAAAACATATTTCAGCCAAACCCTGGGGAAACTCATGTAGACGATGAACCAGTAGCTTTTGATTCTGTTAACATACAACTGACTACTACAAAAGAAGTTCAAAAATTAATCAAAAACATCAATACAAAAAAAGCGCCTGGGTTTGACCTGATCAATGGTGAGATACTAAAAAAGTTACCTAGAAAAGCATTAGTAAAGCTTACTACACTAATAAATGCATCCTTTAGGCTTAGATATGTTCCCATCCTTTGGAAAACTGCAGAGGTTATAATGATACCAAAAGTAGGACAAGATAACCATGAATTAACATCATACAGGCCAATCTCCTTACTATCCATAATCTCAAAGGTGTTTGAAAAATTACTACTACGAAGAATGAACCATATAATTGAACAAAAAAATATTATTCCAACTCATCAATTTGGATTTCGTGATAAACACTCCACAATTGACCAGATCCATCGAATAGTAACTGAAATAGAAAAAGCACTGGAAGGGGACAAAATTTGTTCGGCAGTATTCCTGGACATCGCAAAAGCATTTGACAAAGTATGGCACGACGGTCTGTTAATGAAGCTAAAGAAAATATTTCCTATGCAACTCGTTGAAATATTGAAGTCATACCTACACCAGCGAACATTTAGAGTTAAAATGGAAAACGAGTACTCTGAGTTAAAGCAAATAAATGCAGGGGTTCCACAAGGTAGCGTTCTTGGACCAATACTATACCTTTTGTACACATCTGACATTCCGGAGAGGGAAAACATCCAACTGGCCACATTTGCTGATGATACAGCAGTCATGACAATAGGAGCAACTATAGAGGAATCTACGATTAACTTACAAAATGCAATTAATGGTATAGAAGGCTGGTCCAAAAAATGGCGTATAAAGTTTAATGAACAGAAGTCAGTTCATATTAACTTCACTAACAAGAAAATCAATAATCTTCCAATTATCCTAAACAACAACGTTGTTCCTAATAAAAAAACAGCGAAATACCTGGGTTTAAATCTCGACGTCAAACTAAAATGGAAGGAGCACGTTAAAAAGAAAACTGAACAGATGAAGATAAAGTACAAAAATATGTATTGGCTAATAGGTAGGTACTCTCAACTTTCCATCCAGAACAAAGTACTAATTTACAAACAGATATTGAAACCGGTGTGGACCTATGGCCTACAATTATGGGGCTGTACCAAAAAAAGTAATTACCGAAATTTAGAAACGCTCCAGAACCGAATATTAAGGAATATTGTATGTGCTCCTTGGTATGTTCGGAACGACGATTTGCGTAGAGATCTTAAAATCGAATCTATTCCAAATGAAATCAAGAAAGTCGCCAGGAGACATGAAGACAGGCTCCATAAGCATCCCAACCATGAAGCACTTCAGCTTCTTGTCAACGAACCCCAGATGCGAAGGCTCAAGAGGACTAAACCGTTCGAGCTCGTGTAATGTGTGAAGTTGTGCCGGGCTTAGTTAGTATTGTGCATTGTATTGTAGCCACAACAAATACGTGAGCAATTAGTGAAAAGCAGAGTCAGTGCTGTGCTGTGTAGCCACAACAAAGAAGTGGATATTTCATGTAAAAAAAAGCTAGGATGGACCAGGTGACATCTAGTTTACAAACATTTTTTAGGGAAATTAGGTTAAAGAAAAAATACTGATTAATCTTGTAGATTAGGTGTATTTATATTGTTTAAATAAAAAAAAAAAAAAAAAAAAGCTGACATGAAGCTTAAGATATAGACAGACAAATTCAACCAATAAAATCCGCTAGCTAATAAAATTAAGTGAACTTAGTGCATATACATAAGTTATTATTTATGTCTTTTATGTACTTAGTTTGGTTGGTGTTTCATTAGAAGTTTCAAAAATTGTATAAAATATAATTCTCTTTATTTTTGTTTATGTACAATTATGTCGAAAAGTTAATAATAAATGAGACAATTCCATAATTATGCTTCCCCTCCGCTTTCACTATTTTCCCCCTTAATTTGGAGAATATTAATCGCATATAAAAATTATGCAAAAGGAATTATAGGAAATTGAATTTCCAAAAATTTTAGTTCCCACAGTTTTTGTCTAAAAGTTGAAAATGGCGGAGATATTAAGCAACAACGGTTCTCCTTTAAAATCAGTATGGCGGCTAATGCAACCGCGGAATTCAGTCGATATTTTTAATTTACACTACCATTGATCTTCCCTAAAGGATAGAATTTTAAAATTTGGTTCAGCTCGAAAACAAAATTCAATTCAATAATTATGCCCCCCCCCCCACTTTTTAATATTTTCCCACTTAATTTGGAAAATATCAACTGCATGAAAAAAATTGTTAAAAAGAAATTTTAGGAAATCATATTTGGTACAATTTTAGTTGAAAATAGCGTAGATATTAAACAAAAATAATTGCTATAAAATCAATCAGGTCTTACGCTCGGGCCATTTCCGCATACGTACTACCTTAAATTTAGCAAAAAAATGGAAGGAATCAAAATTGTGTAGAATTTAATTCTCTCTATTTTTGTATAGAAACATTTTTGCAGTAAAACTAATAATGAACGAGATAATTCAATAATTATGCTCTAACTGTCATTATTTTCCGCCATAACTCGTAAAATATCGACCGCACGAAAAAGTTGTAATAAATGAAATTATAGAAAATCACATTTTCAACAATTTTGCTTCTTATACTTTATGTCGAAAAGTTAAACAATTTTATTTTTTTTTTATTTTAATGCTCCACTTGGAGTAACATTACAATCTGTTCACTATTGGAACAATGAGTAACTTAATTCTAACCTAACCTAACTATATTTTTCTAAGCTAAAGCCTTACTCATCAGTATTTCTTTAGCTTATATTAGCATATCGCCTATTTACACTGCAATTGACGTGTACACTACCGCATGATGCGCACTACACTATCTCATAATAATATGATTTAGTACCGCACTATGCGCACTACACTAGCTCATATGGTTTGGTTCTTTTTAGTCGTCTGGTCTGGTTCGTGTTGTCAAGTAGCTGGAGGGCCTCAACATTCACGTGACGATGGAGCCTATCTTCGTGATTCCGGGCAAGTCTAGATATAGTCTGTCTAACGGTGTCGATCCCCAGATCATTGTGGATGATACTGTTTCTAATATACCAGGGGGCATCTACGATGATCCTTAGTACTTTGTTTTGGAAGCGTTGAATTATTTGTATGTTACTTTCGCTGGCACACCCCCATAGTTGTATGCCATAACTCCAGACAGGCTTGAGGATTTGATTGTAGAGTAGCAACTTATTATGGATTGATAATTTGGAGCCACGTCCAAGCAGCCAATACATTTTTTTATATCTGATTCCAAGCTCTTGTCTTTTCTTTTTAATATGTGATTTCCACCTGAGTCTTGCATCAAGAGTGATACCCAGATATTTTGCAGTATTCTCATATGGAATCTGGATATCATTTATTCTGATTGGTATGTATTGCCTCCTTTTATTGGTAAAATCAATATGTATGGATTTGGTTTCATTCAACTTGATTCTCCATGCTTTAGTCCATTTATATATCTCATTTATGGAGTTCTGTAAGTTATGTACCGTTTCTTCATGATTATTTCTAACTGAGATAATTGCTGTGTCATCTGCAAATGTAGCAATAGTATCTTGACGTAGTTGAGGGATATCTCTGGTGTATAAAATGTACAGAACTGGTCCAAGGACACTTCCTTGTGGAACACCAGCTCTAATCTGTCTCAAATCAGAGTATGCTTCCTCCTGCTTTACTCTGAAGCATCTGTCTGATATGTATGATTCTAAGAGTTGGGCGAACTTTTCTGGTAGGTGATAGCGCAGTTTATGTATTAATCCTGTGTGCCACACCTTGTCGAATGCTTGAGCCACATCCAGGAAGACAGTGGTGCAAACTTTATTTTCTTCCAGTGCCATTTCTATGATGTCAGTGATCTTATGCACTTGCTCAATAGTAGAATGGCTCTCTCTAAAACCAAATTGGTAGGATGGGATTAGTTGTCTCTCTTCAATTATTGGCTTTAGCCTTTTTAGGAGCATTTTTTCATAGAGTTTTGCTATCACAGGGATGAGTGATATTGGTCTGTACGACGTTACTTGATGAGGTTGTTTGCCAGGTTTAGTTATCATTATCACCTCTGCCACTTTCCACAACTTCGGAACATATTTAAGTAAATATGAAGCGTTGAAAAGGTGGGTCAGTTTTATAATGGTTTTCTTCGGCAGCTGCTTTAAAATCTCACCAGTAATAAGATCAAAGCCAGGCGCTTTTTTCGGATTCAAATTGTGCTTTATTTCTGTCTCTAATTCATTAGGAGTAACAGGGTTGATTTTTATGTTTTCATCATTTAGTTCAATTGGTCCTTCAAGATCTTCTCCATCATGTGGTTTGAATGTATTTTCTAAATGATCTGCAAATATTGTAGCTTTTTGTTCATTGCTACGAGCCCAGGTACCATTGCTAATAGGAGGATTTTGTATAATTGGTCTTTTAAACCGTTTAGCTGCTGTCCACAGCGATTAGTCTGTCGTTTTATCAGCGCTTAGTTCACTGAGGTACTCCCCTATGGACTCTTGTTGTATGCGTTTGATTTCTTGCTTTAATTTTTGTGTGGCATTGTTTAAAATAGTTTTATCTGCAGGATTTTTAGGCATGTGCCAGTTTCGTCGTAATTTTCTCTTTTCGTCTATCATATCCCTTATTTCTTTAGGATAATTGTTGCCTTTAGTTCTTTGGATAATAGTTGGTGAATTATCCCAAGCTGCTTGCTGGATCTTATTCGTAATTTTTTCTACAGCTTCATCTAATTCCTCGGGGGTTTTTAATGAGCCAGAGAGATCAGTTGTCCTTTCTAATTGCAATTGGAAACTAGTCCAGTCTGTACATTTATTTGGTAATCGTGGTGGATTTTCTTTCTGTATGAGAGTGTCACTGAGAGTAAGAAGAATTGGAGAATGATCCAAATTCATGTCCAACGCTTCTTCCACGTGTACAAAATTAGACGCAAGGCCTTTTATGATAAAAAAATCTATTAAATCAGGTATCTTGTTTGGGTCCGTTGGCCAATAGGTTGGGGTGCCTGTGCTCAGAACATCACACTTTAAGTGTTTGGTTGCTTTGAGTAGCTCTTTACCTTTATTTGTGGTTAATCTGGAACCCCAATGGACATGTTTTGCATTAAAATCGCCTTTTATAATGATCCTTTTACCGTAATTCATCAAGAAGTTGGTATAATTTGCATGTCGAGGAGGACAGTACAACGCTACTATGATAACGTTATAATCTTTCATGGTTACGTTGACAGCTGTGGCTTGAATCTCTGCTGTTTGGTATCCAGTGTCTTGATAATGTCTAATGGCTTCTTTTATAATAACCGCACTACCCCCTTTTACTGCATTATCTGAGTGTATTGTTTGGTATATTTTGTAGCCACGGAATCTGATATATGATTCTCTAGTAAAATGTGTTTCGGATATAAGGCAAACATCTATTTTTTCAAGGTTAAAGACTATTTGCAATTCCTGTTGGTGGTTTTGGAGTCCATTGGCGTTCCATTGCATAATGCGCAGTTGTTTAGCCATTTTTGTTTTTTGGTATCGCTCCTTGGGCGCGTTTTTCTAAATTAAGGATTCTGTTATCCATTTTATTTAGTCTGTCTAGTATTTGCTGCAATAGTATTTCAGTAGCTGCAGATTCTTTTTGTGACGATTTTTCATTACAATTATTTTTGTTTTTTGCAATCTCGCTATACGTTTTCTTTTGTGTTTTTTCTTCACGCCGTTGTTCTACTCGTGGAATGGCATTTCGTTGTGGATGCTGAGATGGGTTAGGTTTTTTGGTTTGCTTTTGTCGGAGTTTTTGTATCTCTTTTGCAACGACACATCCTCGATAATTAGCTGGATGTTCACCTCCGCAATGTACACATTTAGGTTTGTCATCCTTAGGTTTTTTACAATCTGCTTTAGATGCTTGCTAGTGCATCTGACATATCTTGGTTCCTTAGCGCAGTATTTATGTGTATGACCATAAGCCTGGCACCGTTTACATTGTGGCCTGGCACCGTTACAAAAGTTAAAAATGACGGAGATATTGAGCAAAAACGGTTCTCGTTTAAAATCAAGATGGCGGCTAACGCAACGGCGGAATTTAGTCGAGATTTTAAATTTACACTACTATTGACCCCCCTAAAGATTAGAAAAATAAAATTTGGGGCAGCTCCTAATGCAAGGTTAGGCCTGTTATTCGGCTATCCGACTGGACTATACTGCCAGTTTTTCTTAAACGGTACGTTTTATTATGCCTCTAAATTGTCGTTCCATCTTTTCTTCATGCGTCTTATAGGTACTTTTTTTAACTAATGGTGACTTGCTATTCTTAATATTCTTAATTAAGACATCATGCTTAATATGTTGATTCGCCTTTTCTTTTCTGTTGTTTACCCAGGCATTTATATTGTCTATCCCATAAATACGTCTGATTTCCTCACTTCTAACCCTGTTCTGTAGTCCGTTTCCAGCAATCCTTCTTACGATCTTCATTTCGTTGGTCTCCAGGTGCCAGTGTGTTTTGCTTGTCTGCTCTTGTTTCGGACGTGTAAGTCATAACTGGCCTAATAACTGACTTACATGTTCGGGCATTTGTTTCCACTCTTAAGAGTTTGTTTTTCCAACTTTTTTCGTTTAGGCATCTGGTCGTTCTACTGTCTTTAATTATTTGATCGCTTACCTCTTCTTCGATAATGTTGTCGGCCAATAGATAAATTCCCAGATATTTGAAAGTCATTACTAGTTATATAATTTGCTTGTCTAACTCAAATTTGCATCTTATTGGTTCTTTGGCTATTACTAAGCTTTTTGTTTTTTTTTTGTGGATATTTCCATATTCATGTCTTTTGCGTCAATGTTGAATTCGTGCTGTAATTTTTGTAGGTTGTTTTCACACTCTGCTACTAATTTTTTAATATACTACATATATATATATATATATATATATATATATATATATATATATATATATATATATGGCTCACAAATGATAGGAAGCCCGCTACAACCTGCAGATGAATGGAAGCCCGCGGTTTACGGGGTAAGGGCATTGTAGCACTGTCTTATTCCTACAGTCTTACGAAGCCCACTCGTATAAACGCGTTCACAGTGTATATGGATTACGCATTATACGAAGCCCGACGATGTTGCCATGTTTTAATTTACGTTTAAATAATACGACTGTTCTACGAGATCCTTATATGTGTATATAAGTCGTCATATTGCCTGTTATAAGAAGCCCAATTCTATTCAGCAATCTATACGAAGCATTTTAGAAGAGTCAAGATAGAACGAAAAGATGCATTGTTTCGGATCAATTCAAACAAGATTATCTTTTTCTAAAACGTTTTTTGTTAGTTTATATACATGTTAAAATAAAAAGTTCTACTCACAGATTTTGCCGCTAATTGTTTATTATTTGTTTAAACAATAACAATAATTGTTTTGTACAGTGTGTCTAATTAACACGTTGACGGACACTGCGTCAAATGTATAAGCAAGTGTTGTGACACTATATGTATTTTGCAAAGTAGAATAGGGAAAAATTCAACGTATATAGACGTTGTGTCACATTACATCAATGGAAATTAGACGAATATAGACGTTCTGTTCGTCAACGTGAAAAGTTGTGCATGGTCTAAATTAAAAATAGAACCATCAGTTCATTTTTTTAAGCCGTAGAGATATTATGGCAAAAAATATGAATTTTACTCAAGAGTAAAGTAGCTTTATTATTCAAAATATTGAAAATTGTTATAATGAAAAGTTGTCTGGAATTAAGAACTATATTCTAATATGCCATTTCATCTTTCTAATTAAAAAAAAGTTGAATTTTTTTTAATTATGGATATACAACATTATTTTCAGTTATTTCGATTATGATAACTCTTTTATTATAGACCAGTAAGGATCTGTGAAAAAACGTCTATTTTTGGATGTGAAAGGTGGCATTCGAATTTTTGCAGATAAAGTAAGGTGCTTCGTTAATAATAATTTACTTATGCTCCTTCTCAAATATGCCCGGAACATTAATAAAAAAAATAAAATATTTAAAAATTTCGAAAAACGTCGATTTTTTTCTGCTTCTTTGCTTATAACTTTAAAACGATTCGTTTTGGAACAAAGTCGTAGTGAAATAAAATAAAGATAATTGAATTTTGTATGATATCCAACTGGTCAAAAATGTCTTAACTTATTACCTTTTCTGCAATATAGCAATAAATACAAAATAAGGGGGCAAAATATGCCTGTTGTTATTCAATGTTTTTAACCACTTCGGTGGTATATAGAACCTTAGTAATTCGCTTTAATAGATTTTGCATAATAAATTTGCAATTTAAATGTTTTTAAAAAAGTTCAAAATTTTTTAAAATCTTTCTGAACAAAAAGTAGACCATTTAGAAGTTGTCTAATTTTTTCACATATAAAGAGGTGCTTTGCCTATCTAATACACTTTACAGAATTAAAATCGGATTATTTAATGGGCCTCAGCAATGTTCTAAAATTATAAACAATTTTTTGGCTTATAAACAAATAATAAAAAATTAATTTTTAGCAATGCAAATAATTAAAACTGGTATAATTTGATTTAAACCTTCAAATGCTGTCAGCATAATTGCTATTTTATTTTTTAATCAAACGTTATTCGCGTTCAAAAATTTCACTTTTTCGATTTTTTGAAAGTTCCACTGCGTTTATCTCGAAAACTATGCATCCTACGAAAAAATTTGTAAGAACATTTTTTGCTTAGACTTACCCAAGAAATATAAAAAAATGTTTTATTTTGCGAAAAATCGATGTTATGTAATTCCTCAAGTTCTTTGTTTATAACAATTTTATTGACATCCGGATCAACTGTTACCCAAAAAAATCGTGTTCCACGGGTCAAAAAATACATAAAAATCTTGGGTAAGTCCATCTAAATAAAGGAGCCCGCAGCACCCCCTCCTGGCCACAGGACTAATTTGTTTATAAGCCAAAAAATTGTTTATAATTTTAATACATTGCTGAGGCTGCTTAAACAATCCGATTTTAATTCTGTAAAGTGCATTAGATAGGTGGAGTGCTTCTTTATATGTAAAAAAATTGACAAATCTTTGTATGTACTAGTTTTTGTTGTGCAAGATTTTAAAAAATTTTAATTTTTTAAAAAAAGTTTAGATTGCAAAATTATTATTCAAAATCTAGTAAGTTAATTTTAATGAAATTTGGTGTACGGTTTTAGCACATTACAAAAATTTTCTAAGCGAATTAGGAAGGTTCCAAGTGTAACCTAAGTGATGGAAAATCATTGAATAAAAACAGGCTTGTTTTGCCCCCTTATTTTATATTTATTGCTATTTTGCAGCAAGGGTGATTAATTAAGAGATTTTAACCAATCGCATCTAATAGAAAATTTGTTAACCTTTGTTTTATTCCTATACGACTTTGTTCCAAAATGAATCGTTTTAAAGTTATAAGCAAAAAAATTAGAAAAAAAAAACGAAATTTTTTGAAATTTTTAAATATTTTATTTTTTTTATTAATGTTCCGGGCATATTTGAGACGGAGCATTAATCAATTATTATTAACGAAGTTATCACCTAACTTTATCCGCAAAAATCTGAATGCCACCTCTCACATCCATCTAAAAACAGATCCTTACTAGTCTATTATTAATTATACGAAAAAAAGTTATCTTTTGTAAAAAGTTCTGCATGGCCAAAGACCTTAAATACAACCATCTTATATCAATTTTGATTAATTTTATACGAGGTATGTCAAAAAAGATAAATTTCGATCAAGAATAAAGTACCTTTATAGTTCAGAATATTTCAATGAGAAGGATGGAATATTGGAAGATGGTTTTTAGTGTTGTTCTGAAGCTATTTTCTTGTGACATTTTTATAATTATTTTGATTGGGAAATAAGCCACAATTAAATTGAAAAAATAATTTTATTAACGTTTCGACGCCCAAATCGGATGTCCTTGTCAAAATACAAAATATTACCGAGTAAATATTAGTAATATTTTATATTTTGACAACGACATCCGATTTGGGCGTCGAAACGCGAATAAAATTATTTTTTCAATTTAATTGTGGCTTATTTCCCAACCAAAGATAGATTCCCAACCTAGCGACCAGGCATTGGTCGCTAGGTAGATTGTTACGCGAGTGGTCGCGCGTGAGATTTTCTCTCACATATCTAAATTTTACCTTTTTTTACAAAATAAAGTTTTTAAAACAGTTTTTAAACTTTTTTATTAACTAATAATAAGAAAAAATGAATGTAACATAATATAGATAATAATATAATAAAATAAAAAGAAATAATCGGAATTAAACCAATATTAATCAATCTCCGTATCTTGATAATTTACGGCACAGCACACAAATATAACAAGAATGCTCTGGAAAAATTGATTGATGACAATTACAATTTTTTTTACATTATTTCAGGTTTTAAGTGCCAAAATAAAATTAATTTTTATGTACAGTTCGTAACGCGGGTGGCCGCTTGATGAGAGAATGTCTCACTTGAAGCGCGCTGACTCAACAATTGGGTGATATTGGGTCAACTGAGTCACTATCTAAGCGGACGATTCTATTAGATTGTCGAGGGAGGATAGTTAGGAGACTAGAAGGAACTACAGATCTTATAATTTCCCAGAAAAAAAATTCTGTGCAATTTTCTGAAACCGTGAGAGAAAATCTCATATAGCGACCACTGGCGGGTTAATTATGGTTTTTAGTTCTAAACAACTTTACATAAGCACAATTTTCAATATTGTGAAAAATAAGGGTATATTATTTAAGTACTCTTGAGCAAATTCATATTTTTTTTATATACCTCGTATAAAATTGACAAAATTTGATATTAGACGGTTGTATTTTAGGTTTTAGACCCTGTAGAACATTTTATAAAGAATAACTGTTTTTCGTAAAATGAATAATAATAGCTATTTGTATAACAAGGGAGGAAAGTGCTACTTTTCCTCCCGTGAATGAAGTTTACTGCCCGACGCGTAGCGGAGGGCAGTAATCATTCAAGGGAGGAAAAGGCACTTTACTCCCATGTTATACATATGGTTTTTCCACCTTCCTCAAATAACAAGTCATTTTTTCATTTTTACTTAATTTATTTATGTAACTAACCAACAAAATTTATTAGAACTCAAACTAACAAGTAGGTACAATATAACTGTCAACTGTCAAATATAAGTCAAATTATTAATGTAAACATTATTAAATCACAATAACAATTTACTGTTTTTTACCATTCTGCAAAATACCGACTGTTTTTAAATAAACGTTAAAATGTATAGATACTTACGTAATAGAAAATAGATATTGTACAGGGCGTCAATAAGTTATATTCCATGAATGAAATACCATGACGTCACTTTTACTTTTCCTCCCTAGGGAGGAAAAATATTTTCCTCCCTAGGGAGGAAAAGTACAACTTTGCTCCCTACAATCAGGTCCGGAAAGGTATACTTTCGGAAGAGGTAGGTGGAAAAAGAGTTTTCCACCTACCTCTACCGAAAGTATACTTTTCCGGACCTGATTGTAGGGAGCAAAGTTGTACTTTTCCTCCCTAGGGAGGAAAAGTAAAAGTGACATCATGGTATTTCATTCATAAAAATATAACTTATTGACGCCCTGTACAATATCTATTTTCTATTACGTAAGTTTGTATACATTTTAACGTTTATTTATAAAACACTCCGTATTTCACAGAATGGTAAAAAACTGTAAATTGTTATTTTGATTTAACAATGTTTACATTTTTATTTTGACTTATATTTGACAGTTGACAGTTATATTGTACGTACTTATTAGTTTTAGTTCTAATAAATTTTGTTGGTTAGTTACATAAATAAATTAAGTAAAAATGAAAAAATGACTTGTTATTTGAGGAAGGTGGAAAAACCATATGTATAACATGGGAGTAAAGTGCCTTTTCCTCCCTTGAATGATTACTGCCCTCCGCTACGCGTCGGGCAGTAAACTTCATTCTCGGGAGGAAAAGTAGCACTTTCCTCCCTTGTTATACAAATAGCTATATGTATCATAATTGAAATAAACAACTAAAAATAATGTTGATTAGAAAAATTTTCAATTTTTTTTTCCATTAGAAGGATGAAATTGCATATCAGAATATAGTTCTTAATTCCAAACAATCATGTTAAATTATATAATTTAAAATAATTTTAAAAATATCGTTGAATTTGGTTTCTATTTTGTTTTTGATTATGCTGAATCCGAATATGGCATTACAATTTGAAAATGCTTATAAAGAAGCTCTTCTACACTATGACCACAAGGGTCTAATCTTGGACCACTTTTGTTCTTAATGTTTATAAATGATTTAGCAAACGTCATCCAGTATTCAGATTAGGTACTTATTATTTGCAGATGATTTTAAGTTATTCAAAATAATTCAAACTGTTAGGGATTGCGTACTGATTCAAAGGGATATTGAGAACATTTTATTATGGGGTGACAATAATAAGATCAAATTCAATATAAATAAGTGCTACGTTATGTCTATTACCCGTAAAAGAGAACCAATAGTATTTGATTATTTAATAGGAGTTAATGTTTTAAAAAGGACCAGTGAGGTCAAGGATTTGGGTTTCATTTATAATAATCAACTGTCATTTGCTACACATATTGGTAAAGCTGCAAAACGAGCGAACCGTATGCTGGGTTTTATATGTCGACAAACTTGCGATTTTACTAGTATTAAGGGTATAAAAATATTATATAATACTTTAGTTAGACCAGTATTAGAATTTGGTTCCATTATTTGGGGACAACAACCTCAAGTACATTTAGAGGCACTAGAAAAAGTTCAGAATAAGTTTCTTCGTTATTTGTATTTCAAAAAACATCATCGATGGCCTGATTATGGAACCATAAGATCAACCATGCTAAGGGAAGAATTTGAAGTTTTGTCTTTGACTAGTAGGCGCAAATTTGTAATGGCAATGATTTTATATAAAATAATTAATAATATTTCAGGTACAATTGATTTACGAATGCGGATACCATTTAATGTTCCTCGAAAAGCAACGAGATATCAGTTGTTGTTTGGAAAAATAAGAACATCTGTTTGCTCTCCTCTAGAGGCCATGTTGAAACTAGCGAACAATATAAATTTAGTAAAAAACATTGATTTTACAATGTCAGTTGGTTGCTATAGACATATAGTGCAAGAGCACTTTAAACTAGTAGATGGATAATAAGATATCATTAATCTAGCTGTTTTTGTGTTAAAGTCTTCTATATCTGCCTATCAATAGTTGTGCTAATGACTGTATATATTAGTTATATTTGTTATATAAAGTTTATGATTATAACTGTCCATGTAAAAAGGTTTGGATTTTTATAAATAAATAAATAAATGTCTGCGTAGCAAGGAACCATATTTGAAAAATTTTTATTACAAATTTTACGAAAAAAAATTTATTCTTCATAAATTGCTCTGCATAGTCTAAAATCTAAAACCCAATCATCAGATATCAAGTTTTATCAAATTTATACGAGGTATGTCAAAAATACGAATTTTGTTAAAGAGTAAAGTACCTTTATATTCCAGAATATCAAAATATGGGTATTATAAAAAGTTGTTGGGAATTAAAAACTATGTTTTATTATAATTACATCATTATAATTAAAAAAAAATTCAATGTTTTCTCAAATTACGGATACCCATCATCATTACTTTATTTCAATTATTTCAACTATTTTATTATTAATTTTACGAAAAAAAGTTATTCTTCATAAAATACTCTATTCTGGTCTAAAGTCCAAAAAACAACCATCAGATATCAAACTTTTTCAATTTTATACGAGGTATGTAAAAAATATGACTTTTGCTTAACAGTTCAGTATGGTTTGTTCAACAGTAAATGGTTGAGTTCAATTAGTGCGGTCGTAAATATTATTAAATTTATCTGACCTGGCCCATTGTTAAGACCCACCCGGAGCGATAAGCAACCGAGGTAGACAGAGTTGGTCTTTTGACAATTAACACTGACTAGACGGTAATCCCATAATAAAGCAAAGAAATTGTACCAGAAAACATATTTAAATTTTACCTGAAACCGGACCTTTTATACTATTATCGGTTATTCCAGGATGTTTATAGTGGTAACTAATTGAACTCGACCATTTACTGTTAAACATACCGTACCTTTATAGTTCACAATATCTCATTTAGAAGAATGTAATTGAACAGTGAAACATATTTTGTAATTCCAAACAACTTTTTTTAATAACAATTTTCGATATTGTGAAATCTAAAGGTACTTTACTCTTGAGTGAAATTCATATTTTTTTACATACCTCGTATGTCAAAATGTAAAATCGTATGTAAAACCTCGTATGTAAAATTAATAAAATTTGATATTGGATGGTTGCATCTGAGATCATATACGATGCAGAGTATTTTATAAAGAATAACTTTTTTCGTAAAACTGGTAATAAAAAAGTTATTAATAGGTTCGAAGTTACGCAGACATAATGTTTAAGAGCTAAAAATATTTTTTTGTTGAAAATGTATTATTGTTCAAGCTTATTATTAAATTTATTTTAGGTAAGTTTTAGAGAAAATATTTTTGATCACTTTTTATAAACAATTTTTTAGTTGGTAATTTTCGGTTTTTGTATTAGGTACATTTTTGTTATCTTTCTTAATTTTTGTCAAAAAGGAATAGTTTCATTCATAGTTTCATAGTTTCATTTCTAAAATAAAATTATTGAGTAAATTTTAAAAAATACATCAAATGCTTTAAAAAACACCTATAAAATTGTAATAAATCTTTTCAAACTTGAGTAATACCGTTTTAAAGTGCTGGTAATTCTGTAAACTACGTTTTTACTTAAAACTTACGTAAAAGTTTTCAAAAATTGCATTTTTGCGTCATATCATTTGAATTAAATTTTTGGCATTTTTTTGAATGAAACATTGTTTAGTAAGATGTTTGAAAGGTAAGTTGTGCAAATTTGAGAGCTTTATAAGAAAAATTTTATTAGTTACACAATTTTAAATAATGTTTAAACAAAATTCAGCCCACACCGTACTTATGCCCATACATTTTATTTCTTTTTATTATAACCATAAGATAGCTTAATTGTTCTTCTTTCCAATTAAGCTATCCTTTCTTGTTCCTTCTCTTAATTTCCTTCTTTCTTGTCCAATTTGTAAAATTTTATTTGATCCATTAATTAGAGAAATACACTGAAATAACTCAGCCGTGCACTTCGCTAGTTTACAGTGCGCCAATATTTGTGAGAAGGGTGACTTATAGCGTTATAGCGTGAAGCGTTATAAATAAAAAATTATAGAAGCTACAAATTTAATTTTATAAAAATTTTAATCTTATATTTAGGTTTTTTTCAATAGTCTGAATTTTTCAATAGTCAAGTCAGTTTTTTTCTAAAATTTATATTTTCGGGGTTATTTAAAGAAACATCTAATTTCGCAGTTCATTTGTTTAATAAAAAATTAAGTGCCCACTTCTAGAGTAGAACTTTTTAATATGTTGTTTATTAAACATTTCTTAGGGCCATCGGTACATAATTCGCAAATATTTTAAGGCTATCCCTACTTTTTCTGTCTTTACACGGCAAATTACGTGTAGTAAAATTGTCACTGGTATGGATATGTAAACTTTACTTGACAATTTCATCATTAACTGTAAAGATGGCTTTTGAATGTTCTTGGATAACTTTTACTAGTATAATTATTTGCCTTAATTGTTAATTCAGTTAATTAATATGATTATTTCATATTTCCGACCAATAGAAAGCCACAGAAATACAAATTAAATTGATCATTTTTGATAATATCTCATCGTCAAGTATATTACGTCAGATGCCCTTCGTTGCTGTGAAAAAATACATTCAGTGACATTAATGACAATTACTGTTTTAAAACTTATAAAAATGATGACTTTCAATCGTCAAATATTTATAACAACTGTGTGTTTAATTGTACTAATTTGTACTTACATAAATAAATTACAATAAAATTTGGTTTTAAACAGTTTTATTCATGAAATAATCGCAGCAAATTGCAGCTCGATCTCTGAAATTATTATCGAATTGTTTCCCTCGTGCCACTTGACGTAATTTCACTCCCCTTCGGGTCGTGAAATTAATACTGTCAAAGTGTCACTCGGGAAAAATTCGATAATTTCAGAGCTCTTGTGCAATTACTACTGATCATTTTTTCACTACTTATGTATTCAGTAATAATTTATCTACTGTACAACAAAAGCTAATAATCAATCGAGAAAAGAGGAAAAGTGATAAAGTGATTTTTGAATAATATATTGTTACTATGAAACGCTTACAATTTTAAACATCTGTAACAACACAATACTTGGATCACTGAATATATCCTGGTGTATTCTCTGCTTTGGATCTTCCATAAATAATAAACAATAAATAACTTTTTATTAAGTTCACGTCTTAAATCAATTATTTATCAAACATATTATCAATATTATTTAATCAACAACTGAAAATATTCCCAATGCCAGGTCAAATTTTTAAAATTGTCACTGTCTGACTGACAATATGCTGGCAATATTCTATTTACTACTGACAAAGATTTGGAAAATATTACCACGGACATTGTGTTCATTTTTTTTTCAAATCCTGAAAAAAAAAACAATAAATATTTTTGAAAAATTTAAACGCAAAATGAAAGACTAAATTATTACCGAGTGCCGAAAGTCTCTTACAATAAATAAAAAGTTTATTTTGAATGAGATATTTTGAAATTAAAAGTCACACTAAATTTTCTTTTAGTTTTTTAGCCCTGTAACTTATTAAAATAAACATTATAGAAGTTCCCAGGGACTTTCGGCCCTCGCTAATAACGTAATCTCTTATTCTGAATTTAAAATTTTCAAAAATACTTATTAGTTTTCTCAGAATTCGAAAAAAAAAAATGAATTCCATTTGAGTAGCATTTCAGCAGAAACTACGTACCCATCCCCTTAATGAAATTAAAAAACATCTATATTGTTTGATTTTTTCCGAAGGGAAAATCTATATGCATTTGTATTAAATATTTTGTATTTGTATTAAATGAGGCGCTCAGAGCAACAGTGGCACAGTCCACAAATTGAGCATTTTTAAATTAATACATCAATAAAAGCAGAAAAATTGGATATATGGTTCAACAGTGGTCTACACAATCTAGCTCTATATTTGGCAAGATGGCACTACATAATGTATTGTTGCCTTGACAAATACTAAAAATACGAATGAAACAGTGGCCTAACCCTCAATTGTGTAGCTCAGACCCATCAAACAAGTGTTCATCGTATCAGAATCAGAATAATACGCATAATTCATAAGAATGACTATTTTTAATTTTATAAAGTAATATTTAATAATAATAACTTTAACCCCGTCCTTGAATGAGTGGTAAGAGCGCCTACCTTTGGATCGAAAAATCCGAATGGTTGTGAGTTCGAATCTCACCAGGGTCAGAAATGTTTCATTTATTATAAATTAATAAATGAAAATAGTTTCTGTCCTTGTGGGATCGGTACTCACCGGAGGGACCGCAGACGTTCGGATACAGTTAGCGTCTCTTTGCAAAGACAATAACGTCAACTTTGCAAAGTAACAAGACACTTACTAAACACACACACACACACTACACATTACACTAGGTACCTAACTGTTAAAAATTACCGTACCTACCATGCCAATGGCCATTAGGTGTCGAGGCATTAACCTTTTTTAAATAAAAAAAAAACAATAATTTAATTTGTCATATTAATTTCCTATTTGGTAGCAAATTTTGTGGCTTATTACAAACTAAAATAGTAAATTAGTAATAAAAGTATTAATTTGTATTCATTGTATCAATTAAAATACATAATTCTTTTGCGGTTCAATTTTTAAATCTTTTTTCTGTCGGTATCTTACTGTGTACAGGTAATGCTAAGAATTGCCATAATCTGTTCTCGGGAGTCTTAGTACACAAGATTAATGACGATGAACGACCCAAAAATACGAAAAATGTGCATTGCCAGGTAATAATAAAAATGTTTACAACCTAATAGTACTTTGAGAAATATGCAAATACGTTGCCAAACTTCAGGGCTTCTTATAATCGGTAGCTCAATGTGGGCTTCCTAACGCTGCTGAACTCCTACAGAGTATATACTTTTTTTCGCAGCGCAAACTGGTGGTAGATACCATGAACTACGAGTGTATGTTTTGATAATAATTCCAGGCATAAGCAGCCCGGGCTTCGTATTGTTAATCATGATTTCAGAGCTACCTATGGTACATTTCTAAAATTTGTCCGAATATATATGAAGCCCAAGCGTATTTACATGTTCTGAGCTTGGTTAAAATATCGAGAGATGGTGTAAAGTACGTTTTTTGGGGAAATAACATTAAAGAATTACGAAGCCCGAATCCGGGCTTCGTAAGGAGGTATCGGGCTTCGTATGACCGGTGCGATATAGCGTTTTTGGCTTCCTAAAGTCGGAATCCATATATATATATATATATATATATATATATATATATATATATATATATAATATATATATATATATATATATATATATATATATATATATATATATATGGATTCCGACTTTAGGAAGCCAAAAACGCTATATCGCACCGGTCATACGAAGCCCGATACCTCCTTACGAAGATTCGGGCTTCGTAATTCTTTAATGTTATTTCCCCAAAAAACGTACTTTACACCATCTCTCGATATTTTAACCAAGCTCAGAACATGTAAATACGCTTGGGCTTCATATATATTCGGACAAATTTTAGAAATGTACCATAGGTAGCTCTGAAATCATGATTAACAATACGAAGCCCGGGCTGCTTATGCCTGGAATTATTATCAAAACATACACTCGTAGTTCATGGTATCTACCACCAGTTTGCGCTGCGAAAAAAAGTATATACTCTGTAGGAGTTCAGCAGCGTTAGGAAGCCCACATTGAGCTACCGATTATAAGAAGCCCTGAAGTTTGGCAACGTATTTGCATATTTCTCAAAGTACTATTAGGTTGTAAACATTTTTATTATTACCTGGCAATGCACATTTTTCGTATTTTTGGGTCGTTCATCGTCATTAATCTTGTGTACTAAGACTCCCGAGAACAGATTATGGCAATTC
This sequence comes from Diabrotica virgifera virgifera, assembly GCF_917563875.1. Classification (NCBI taxonomy): domain Eukaryota; kingdom Metazoa; phylum Arthropoda; class Insecta; order Coleoptera; family Chrysomelidae; genus Diabrotica; species Diabrotica virgifera. The sequence continues at coordinate 173,995,999 of NC_065449.1, read as the reverse complement.
TTAGCATTACCTGTACACAGTAAGATACCGACAGAAAAAAGATTTAAAAATTGAACCGCAAAAGAATTATGTATTTTAATTGATACAATGAATACAAATTAATACTTTTATTACTAATTTACTATTTTAGTTTGTAATAAGCCACAAAATTTGCTACCAAATAGGAAATTAATATGACAAACTAAATTATTGTTTTTTTTTTATTTAAAAAAGGTTAATGCCTCGACACCTAATGGCCATTGGCATGGTAGGTACGGTAATTTTTAACAGTTAGGTACCTAGTGTAATGTGTAGTGTGTGTGTGTGTGTTTAGTAAGTGTCTTGTTACTTTGCAAAGTTGACGTTATTGTCTTTGCAAAGAGACGCTAACTGTATCCGAACGTCTGCGGTCCCTCCGGTGAGTACCGATCCCACAAGGACAGAAACTATTTTCATTTATTAATTTATAATAAATGAAACATTTCTGACCCTGGTGAGATTCGAACTCACAACCATTCGGATTTTTCGATCCAAAGGTAGGCGCTCTTACCACTCATTCAAGGACGGGGTTAAAGTTATTATTATTAAATATTACTTTATAAAATTAAAAATAGTCATTCTTATGAATTATGCGTATTATTCTGATTCTGATACGATGAACACTTGTTTGATGGGTCTGAGCTACACAATTGAGGGTTAGGCCACTGTTTCATTCGTATTTTTAGTATTTGTCAAGGCAACAATACATTATGTAGTGCCATCTTGCCAAATATAGAGCTAGATTGTGTAGACCACTGTTGAACCATATATCCAATTTTTCTGCTTTTATTGATGTATTAATCTAAAAATGCTCAATTTGTGGACTGTGCCACTGTTGCTCTGAGCGCCTCATTTAATACAAATACAAAATATTTAATACAAATGCATATAGATTTTCCCTTCGGAAAAAATCAAACAATATAGATGTTTTTTAATTTCATTAAGGGGATGGGTACGTAGTTTCTGCTGAAATGCTACTCAAATGGAATTCATTTTTTTTTTCGAATTCTGAGAAAACTAATAAGTATTTTTGAAAATTTTAAATTCAGAATAAGAGATTACGTTATTAGCGAGGGCCGAAAGTCCCTGGGAACTTCTATAATGTTTATTTTAATAAGTTACAGGGCTAAAAAACTAAAAGAAAATTTAGTGTGACTTTTAATTTCAAAATATCTCATTCAAAATAAACTTTTTATTTATTGTAAGAGACTTTCGGCACTCGGTAATAATTTAGTCTTTCATTTTGCGTTTAAATTTTTCAAAAATATTTATTGTTTTTTTTTTTCAGGATTTGAAAAAAAAATGAACACAATGTCCGTGGTAATATTTTCCAAATCTTTGTCAGTAGTAAATAGAATATTGCCAGCATATTGTCAGTCAGACAGTGACAATTTTAAAAATTTGACCTGGTATTGGGAATATTTTCAGTTGTTGATTAAATAATATTGATAATATGTTTGATAAATAATTGATTTAAGACGTGAACTTAATAAAAAGTTATTTATTGTTTATTATTTATGGAAGATCCAAAGCAGAGAATACACCAGGATATATTCAGTGATCCAAGTATTGTGTTGTTACAGATGTTTAAAATTGTAAGCGTTTCATAGTAACAATATATTATTCAAAAATCACTTTATCACTTTTCCTCTTTTCTCGATTGATTATTAGCTTTTGTTGTACAGTAGATAAATTATTACTGAATACATAAGTAGTGAAAAAATGATCAGTAGTAATTGCACAAGAGCTCTGAAATTATCGAATTTTTCCCGAGTGACACTTTGACAGTATTAATTTCACGACCCGAAGGGGAGTGAAATTACGTCAAGTGGCACGAGGGAAACAATTCGATAATAATTTCAGAGATCGAGCTGCAATTTGCTGCGATTATTTCATGAATAAAACTGTTTAAAACCAAATTTTATTGTAATTTATTTATGTAAGTACAAATTAGTACAATTAAACACACAGTTGTTATAAATATTTGACGATTGAAAGTCATCATTTTTATAAGTTTTAAAACAGTAATTGTCATTAATGTCACTGAATGTATTTTTTCACAGCAACGAAGGGCATCTGACGTAATATACTTGACGATGAGATATTATCAAAAATGATCAATTTAATTTGTATTTCTGTGGCTTTCTATTGGTCGGAAATATGAAATAATCATATTAATTAACTGAATTAACAATTAAGGCAAATAATTATACTAGTAAAAGTTATCCAAGAACATTCAAAAGCCATCTTTACAGTTAATGATGAAATTGTCAAGTAAAGTTTACATATCCATACCAGTGACAATTTTACTACACGTAATTTGCCGTGTAAAGACAGAAAAAGTAGGGATAGCCTTAAAATATTTGCGAATTATGTACCGATGGCCCTAAGAAATGTTTAATAAACAACATATTAAAAAGTTCTACTCTAGAAGTGGGCACTTAATTTTTTATTAAACAAATGAACTGCGAAATTAGATGTTTCTTTAAATAACCCCGAAAATATAAATTTTAGAAAAAAACTGACTTGACTATTGAAAAATTCAGACTATTGAAAAAAACCTAAATATAAGATTAAAATTTTTATAAAATTAAATTTGTAGCTTCTATAATTTTTTATTTATAACGCTTCACGCTATAACGCTATAAGTCACCCTTCTCACAAATATTGGCGCACTGTAAACTAGCGAAGTGCACGGCTGAGTTATTTCAGTGTATTTCTCTAATTAATGGATCAAATAAAATTTTACAAATTGGACAAGAAAGAAGGAAATTAAGAGAAGGAACAAGAAAGGATAGCTTAATTGGAAAGAAGAACAATTAAGCTATCTTATGGTTATAATAAAAAGAAATAAAATGTATGGGCATAAGTACGGTGTGGGCTGAATTTTGTTTAAACATTATTTAAAATTGTGTAACTAATAAAATTTTTCTTATAAAGCTCTCAAATTTGCACAACTTACCTTTCAAACATCTTACTAAACAATGTTTCATTCAAAAAAATGCCAAAAATTTAATTCAAATGATATGACGCAAAAATGCAATTTTTGAAAACTTTTACGTAAGTTTTAAGTAAAAACGTAGTTTACAGAATTACCAGCACTTTAAAACGGTATTACTCAAGTTTGAAAAGATTTATTACAATTTTATAGGTGTTTTTTAAAGCATTTGATGTATTTTTTAAAATTTACTCAATAATTTTATTTTAGAAATGAAACTATGAAACTATGAATGAAACTATTCCTTTTTGACAAAAATTAAGAAAGATAACAAAAATGTACCTAATACAAAAACCGAAAATTACCAACTAAAAAATTGTTTATAAAAAGTGATCAAAAATATTTTCTCTAAAACTTACCTAAAATAAATTTAATAATAAGCTTGAACAATAATACATTTTCAACAAAAAAATATTTTTAGCTCTTAAACATTATGTCTGCGTAACTTCGAACCTATTAATAACTTTTTTATTACCAGTTTTACGAAAAAAGTTATTCTTTATAAAATACTCTGCATCGTATATGATCTCAGATGCAACCATCCAATATCAAATTTTATTAATTTTACATACGAGGTTTTACATACGATTTTACATTTTGACATACGAGGTATGTAAAAAAATATGAATTTCACTCAAGAGTAAAGTACCTTTAGATTTCACAATATCGAAAATTGTTATTAAAAAAAGTTGTTTGGAATTACAAAATATGTTTCACTGTTCAATTACATTCTTCTAAATGAGATATTGTGAACTATAAAGGTACGGTATGTTTAACAGTAAATGGTCGAGTTCAATTAGTTACCACTATAAACATCCTGGAATAACCGATAATAGTATAAAAGGTCCGGTTTCAGGTAAAATTTAAATATGTTTTCTGGTACAATTTCTTTGCTTTATTATGGGATTACCGTCTAGTCAGTGTTAATTGTCAAAAGACCAACTCTGTCTACCTCGGTTGCTTATCGCTCCGGGTGGGTCTTAACAATGGGCCAGGTCAGATAAATTTAATAATATTTACGACCGCACTAATTGAACTCAACCATTTACTGTTGAACAAACCATACTGAACTGTTAAGCAAAAGTCATATTTTTTACATACCTCGTATAAAATTGAAAAAGTTTGATATCTGATGGTTGTTTTTTGGACTTTAGACCAGAATAGAGTATTTTATGAAGAATAACTTTTTTTCGTAAAATTAATAATAAAATAGTTGAAATAATTGAAATAAAGTAATGATGATGGGTATCCGTAATTTGAGAAAACATTGAATTTTTTTTTAATTATAATGATGTAATTATAATAAAACATAGTTTTTAATTCCCAACAACTTTTTATAATACCCATATTTTGATATTCTGGAATATAAAGGTACTTTACTCTTTAACAAAATTCGTATTTTTGACATACCTCGTATAAATTTGATAAAACTTGATATCTGATGATTGGGTTTTAGATTTTAGACTATGCAGAGCAATTTATGAAGAATAAATTTTTTTTCGTAAAATTTGTAATAAAAATTTTTCAAATATGGTTCCTTGCTACGCAGACATTTATTTATTTATTTATAAAAATCCAAACCTTTTTACATGGACAGTTATAATCATAAACTTTATATAACAAATATAACTAATATATACAGTCATTAGCACAACTATTGATAGGCAGATATAGAAGACTTTAACACAAAAACAGCTAGATTAATGATATCTTATTATCCATCTACTAGTTTAAAGTGCTCTTGCACTATATGTCTATAGCAACCAACTGACATTGTAAAATCAATGTTTTTTACTAAATTTATATTGTTCGCTAGTTTCAACATGGCCTCTAGAGGAGAGCAAACAGATGTTCTTATTTTTCCAAACAACAACTGATATCTCGTTGCTTTTCGAGGAACATTAAATGGTATCCGCATTCGTAAATCAATTGTACCTGAAATATTATTAATTATTTTATATAAAATCATTGCCATTACAAATTTGCGCCTACTAGTCAAAGACAAAACTTCAAATTCTTCCCTTAGCATGGTTGATCTTATGGTTCCATAATCAGGCCATCGATGATGTTTTTTGAAATACAAATAACGAAGAAACTTATTCTGAACTTTTTCTAGTGCCTCTAAATGTACTTGAGGTTGTTGTCCCCAAATAATGGAACCAAATTCTAATACTGGTCTAACTAAAGTATTATATAATATTTTTATACCCTTAATACTAGTAAAATCGCAAGTTTGTCGACATATAAAACCCAGCATACGGTTCGCTCGTTTTGCAGCTTTACCAATATGTGTAGCAAATGACAGTTGATTATTATAAATGAAACCCAAATCCTTGACCTCACTGGTCCTTTTTAAAACATTAACTCCTATTAAATAATCAAATACTATTGGTTCTCTTTTACGGGTAATAGACATAACGTAGCACTTATTTATATTGAATTTGATCTTATTATTGTCACCCCATAATAAAATGTTCTCAATATCCCTTTGAATCAGTACGCAATCCCTAACAGTTTGAATTATTTTGAATAACTTAAAATCATCTGCAAATAATAAGTACCTAATCTGAATACTGGATGACGTTTGCTAAATCATTTATAAACATTAAGAACAAAAGTGGTCCAAGATTAGACCCTTGTGGTCATAGTGTAGAAGAGCTTCTTTATAAGCATTTTCAAATTGTAATGCCATATTCGGATTCAGCATAATCAAAAACAAAATAGAAACCAAATTCAACGATATTTTTAAAATTATTTTAAATTATATAATTTAACATGATTGTTTGGAATTAAGAACTATATTCTGATATGCAATTTCATCCTTCTAATGGAAAAAAAAATTGAAAATTTTTCTAATCAACATTATTTTTAGTTGTTTATTTCAATTATGATACATATAGCTATTTGTATAACAAGGGAGGAAAGTGCTACTTTTCCTCCCGAGAATGAAGTTTACTGCCCGACGCGTAGCGGAGGGCAGTAATCATTCAAGGGAGGAAAAGGCACTTTACTCCCATGTTATACATATGGTTTTTCCACCTTCCTCAAATAACAAGTCATTTTTTCATTTTTACTTAATTTATTTATGTAACTAACCAACAAAATTTATTAGAACTAAAACTAATAAGTACGTACAATATAACTGTCAACTGTCAAATATAAGTCAAAATAAAAATGTAAACATTGTTAAATCAAAATAACAATTTACAGTTTTTTACCATTCTGTGAAATACGGAGTGTTTTATAAATAAACGTTAAAATGTATACAAACTTACGTAATAGAAAATAGATATTGTACAGGGCGTCAATAAGTTATATTTTTATGAATGAAATACCATGATGTCACTTTTACTTTTCCTCCCTAGGGAGGAAAAGTACAACTTTGCTCCCTACAATCAGGTCCGGAAAAGTATACTTTCGGTAGAGGTAGGTGGAAAACTCTTTTTCCACCTACCTCTTCCGAAAGTATACCTTTCCGGACCTGATTGTAGGGAGCAAAGTTGTACTTTTCCTCCCTAGGGAGGAAAATATTTTTCCTCCCTAGGGAGGAAAAGTAAAAGTGACGTCATGGTATTTCATTCATGGAATATAACTTATTGACGCCCTGTACAATATCTATTTTCTATTACGTAAGTATCTATACATTTTAACGTTTATTTAAAAACAGTCGGTATTTTGCAGAATGGTAAAAAACAGTAAATTGTTATTGTGATTTAATAATGTTTACATTAATAATTTGACTTATATTTGACAGTTGACAGTTATATTGTACCTACTTGTTAGTTTGAGTTCTAATAAATTTTGTTGGTTAGTTACATAAATAAATTAAGTAAAAATGAAAAAATGACTTGTTATTTGAGGAAGGTGGAAAAACCATATGTATAACATGGGAGTAAAGTGCCTTTTCCTCCCTTGAATGATTACTGCCCTCCGCTACGCGTCGGGCAGTAAACTTCATTCACGGGAGGAAAAGTAGCACTTTCCTCCCTTGTTATACAAATAGCTATTATTATTCATTTTACGAAAAACAGTTATTCTTTATAAAATGTTCTACAGGGTCTAAAACCTAAAATACAACCGTCTAATATCAAATTTTGTCAATTTTATACGAGGTATATAAAAAAAATATGAATTTGCTCAAGAGTACTTAAATAATATACCCTTATTTTTCACAATATTGAAAATTGTGCTTATGTAAAGTTGTTTAGAACTAAAAACCATAATTAACCCGCCAGTGGTCGCTATATGAGATTTTCTCTCACGGTTTCAGAAAATTGCACAGAATTTTTTTTCTGGGAAATTATAAGATCTGTAGTTCCTTCTAGTCTCCTAACTATCCTCCCTCGACAATCTAATAGAATCGTCCGCTTAGATAGTGACTCAGTTGACCCAATATCACCCAATTGTTGAGTCAGCGCGCTTCAAGTGAGACATTCTCTCATCAAGCGGCCACCCGCGTTACGAACTGTACATAAAAATTAATTTTATTTTGGCACTTAAAACCTGAAATAATGTAAAAAAAATTGTAATTGTCATCAATCAATTTTTCCAGAGCATTCTTGTTATATTTGTGTGCTGTGCCGTAAATTATCAAGATACGGAGATTGATTAATATTGGTTTAATTCCGATTATTTCTTTTTATTTTATTATATTATTATCTATATTATGTTACATTCATTTTTTCTTATTATTAGTTAATAAAAAAGTTTAAAAACTGTTTTAAAAACTTTATTTTGTAAAAAAAGGTAAAATTTAGATATGTGAGAGAAAATCTCACGCGCGACCACTCGCGTAACAATCTACCTAGCGACCAATGCCTGGTCGCTAGGTTGGGAATCTATCTTTGGTTGGGAAATAAGCCACAATTAAATTGAAAAAATAATTTTATTCGCGTTTCGACGCCCAAATCGGATGTCGTTGTCAAAATATAAAATATTACTAATATTTACTCGGTAATATTTTGTATTTTGACAAGGACATCCGATTTGGGCGTCGAAACGTTAATAAAATTATTTTTTCAATTTAATTGTGGCTTATTTCCCAATCAAAATAATTATAAAAATGTCACAAGAAAATAGCTTCAGAACAACACTAAAAACCATCTTCCAATATTCCATCCTTCTCATTGAAATATTCTGAACTATAAAGGTACTTTATTCTTGATCGAAATTTATCTTTTTTGACATACCTCGTATAAAATTAATCAAAATTGATATAAGATGGTTGTATTTAAGGTCTTTGGCCATGCAGAACTTTTTACAAAAGATAACTTTTTTTCGTATAATTAATAATAGACTAGTAAGGATCTGTTTTTAGATGGATGTGAGAGGTGGCATTCAGATTTTTGCGGATAAAGTTAGGTGATAACTTCGTTAATAATAATTGATTAATGCTCCGTCTCAAATATGCCCGGAACATTAATAAAAAAAATAAAATATTTAAAAATTTCAAAAAATTTCGTTTTTTTTTTTCTAATTTTTTTGCTTATAACTTTAAAACGATTCATTTTGGAACAAAGTCGTATAGGAATAAAACAAAGGTTAACAAATTTTCTATTAGATGCGATTGGTTAAAATCTCTTAATTAATCACCCTTGCTGCAAAATAGCAATAAATATAAAATAAGGGGGCAAAACAAGCCTGTTTTTATTCAATGATTTTCCATCACTTAGGTTACACTTGGAACCTTCCTAATTCGCTTAGAAAATTTTTGTAATGTGCTAAAACCGTACACCAAATTTCATTAAAATTAACTTACTAGATTTTGAATAATAATTTTGCAATCTAAACTTTTTTTAAAAAATTAAAATTTTTTAAAATCTTGCACAACAAAAACTAGTACATACAAAGATTTGTCAATTTTTTTACATATAAAGAAGCACTCCACCTATCTAATGCACTTTACAGAATTAAAATCGGATTGTTTAAGCAGCCTCAGCAATGTATTAAAATTATAAACAATTTTTTGGCTTATAAACAAATTAGTCCTGTGGCCAGGAGGGGGTGCTGCGGGCTCCTTTATTTAGATGGACTTACCCAAGATTTTTATGTATTTTTTGACCCGTGGAACACGATTTTTTTGGGTAACAGTTGATCCGGATGTCAATAAAATTGTTATAAACAAAGAACTTGAGGAATTACATAACATCGATTTTTCGCAAAATAAAACATTTTTTTATATTTCTTGGGTAAGTCTAAGCAAAAAATGTTCTTACAAATTTTTTCGTAGGATGCATAGTTTTCGAGATAAACGCAGTGGAACTTTCAAAAAATCGAAAAAGTGAAATTTTTGAACGCGAATAACGTTTGATTAAAAAATAAAATAGCAATTATGCTGACAGCATTTGAAGGTTTAAATCAAATTATACCAGTTTTAATTATTTGCATTGCTAAAAATTAATTTTTTATTATTTGTTTATAAGCCAAAAAATTGTTTATAATTTTAGAACATTGCTGAGGCCCATTAAATAATCCGATTTTAATTCTGTAAAGTGTATTAGATAGGCAAAGCACCTCTTTATATGTGAAAAAATTAGACAACTTCTAAATGGTCTACTTTTTGTTCAGAAAGATTTTAAAAAATTTTGAACTTTTTTAAAAACATTTAAATTGCAAATTTATTATGCAAAATCTATTAAAGCGAATTACTAAGGTTCTATATACCACCGAAGTGGTTAAAAACATTGAATAACAACAGGCATATTTTGCCCCCTTATTTTGTATTTATTGCTATATTGCAGAAAAGGTAATAAGTTAAGACATTTTTGACCAGTTGGATATCATACAAAATTCAATTATCTTTATTTTATTTCACTACGACTTTGTTCCAAAACGAATCGTTTTAAAGTTATAAGCAAAGAAGCAGAAAAAAATCGACGTTTTTCGAAATTTTTAAATATTTTATTTTTTTTATTAATGTTCCGGGCATATTTGAGAAGGAGCATAAGTAAATTATTATTAACGAAGCACCTTACTTTATCTGCAAAAATTCGAATGCCACCTTTCACATCCAAAAATAGACGTTTTTTCACAGATCCTTACTGGTCTATAATAAAAGAGTTATCATAATCGAAATAACTGAAAATAATGTTGTATATCCATAATTAAAAAAAATTCAACTTTTTTTTAATTAGAAAGATGAAATGGCATATTAGAATATAGTTCTTAATTCCAGACAACTTTTCATTATAACAATTTTCAATATTTTGAATAATAAAGCTACTTTACTCTTGAGTAAAATTCATATTTTTTGCCATAATATCTCTACGGCTTAAAAAAATGAACTGATGGTTCTATTTTTAATTTAGACCATGCACAACTTTTCACGTTGACGAACAGAATGTCTATATTCGTCTAATTTCCATTGATGTAATGTGACACAACGTCTATATACGTTGAATTTTTCCCTATTCTACTTTGCAAAATACATATAGTGTCACAACACTTGCTTATACATTTGACGCAGTGTCCGTCAACGTGTTAATTAGACACACTGTACAAAACAATTATTGTTATTGTTTAAACAAATAATAAACAATTAGCGGCAAAATCTGTGAGTAGAACTTTTTATTTTAACATGTATATAAACTAACAAAAAACGTTTTAGAAAAAGATAATCTTGTTTGAATTGATCCGAAACAATGCATCTTTTCGTTCTATCTTGACTCTTCTAAAATGCTTCGTATAGATTGCTGAATAGAATTGGGCTTCTTATAACAGGCAATATGACGACTTATATACACATATAAGGATCTCGTAGAACAGTCGTATTATTTAAACGTAAATTAAAACATGGCAACATCGTCGGGCTTCGTATAATGCGTAATCCATATACACTGTGAACGCGTTTATACGAGTGGGCTTCGTAAGACTGTAGGAATAAGACAGTGCTACAATGCCCTTACCCCGTAAACCGCGGGCTTCCATTCATCTGCAGGTTGTAGCGGGCTTCCTATCATTTGTGAGCCATATATATATATATATATATATATATATATATATATATATATATATATATATATATATATATATATATATATATATATATATATACCAAATTTTTCCACAATTTTTACAAGAGGTATAAGATATTTTAACCAAAATAAAATACACTAATAAATATGTATCAAAGACTATATTAAAATATTTTTACATAGAGAGACACATATAATAATGCACATATTGTTCTACTAATGACTATTTATTCTCCAACTGGCCTGATCATCATTCTGGAACCAGCCAAATTCACGTATGAGTTTTTCAGAGCATGCCAGTTAAGACCATGTGTTAAATATGCCCCAGGAAGTACTAGTGTCATATACTTTCCATTAAGGTTGCTGTTAAAGCAAGCTGTATACCACCAAGCACCCTCTACAACGCACAAAAATTAAAATGAGGTATATCAGACATTATTAGAATAGAAATCAATATTACACTCAAAATATAAATATTTCTAGTACATTATCATTTCACAGTATTCCACTTTTGATATTTTCTTTACTAGTCTACTTCACGTCACCTAATTTACTGAGGCACTTAATTATGACTACTTAGTTTCAGGATAATCAAGAATGTACCTATTATACAGGGTGTCCCGAAAAGATTGGTCATAAATTATACCACAGATTGTGGGGTCAAAAATAGGTTGATTGAACCTCACTTACCTGTATAAAATAGTGCACACAAAAAAAGTTACAGCCCTTTAAAGTTACAAAATGAAAATATTTTTTTTTTCATATATCGAAAACTCTTAGAAATTTTTCATTGAAAATGGATACGTGGCATTATTATGGCAGCAGCATCTTAAAAAAAAATTAAAGTGAAATTTGTGTAAACCATTAAAATTTTATGGGGGGTTTGTTCCCTTAAACTACCCCAAACTTTTGTGTACGTTCCAATTTAATTATTAGTGTGGCACCATTAGTTAAACACAATGTTTTTAAAACATTTTGCTTCTCAAGACTTTTTCGATAAGCCAGTGTTTATTGAGATATTTTGAGTAATGATCGAATCCACCTCATATTTGTATATAGCCTAATATAATAAAAAAAGGCAAAATGTAAATTCGTACAGGTTGAAACAAATTTTATGTCAAAGTTTAGGTGGGTACAAAAGATATTTTCAAGAAAGTATCCAAATCATACAAGTGGACCAGGGTTTAAAAAATTAAAAAGGGATCATTTTTGCAAAAAAAAAACTTTTTTAACTGCTGAGGCAATTCACCTATTATTGAAGGTCTATATGATCTTTTTCTGCAAAGTTAAAGGGTAAATCTTTCACACAAGACTTACTAAATTAAATTTATTTATCTAAATAATTGTATATAAAGCCTTAAAAACAAATTTGCAAACAATTATTTTTAGCGTTTTAAATAAGCAGTATAAAATATCTTTTTTTACAGACGAAGTTGAGCTATGTTACCAGTATTAAGCAAAAAAAATTTGTCGAAAAATATTTAATATTTTTTGAGATACTGAATTTGTTTATTAAATGTTACTATATTTTCAATTGAAAAAAACGTGGTTGTTGCCAAAGAAATATTCACCTGCGTAAGATCCCGTTGTTTTTATTTTTATGTATATTTTCGATAAATATATTGATAAATTCAAATTTCAATTAAACTCCCCTCTAAAATGGAATTTGAAAATTATTCAAATTTGTTTATAATTTGTTTTTTTAACAACGTCGCGGGGATTAAGCATTTTGAAATTCCGTTACGATAATTGGGTTCCTGGGAATTTTTTACTAATTAACAAATTTTTTTTGTCGTTTTTTTCTTCTTCTTTTTTTTCTTGGAGTTATATTACAACGGGCCCTTTTAGGGTTAAATTTCATTAAGATTGTCGAATCTCTGAGTTGTAGATTCTAGACCTAAAAATATTAAGATATAACTAAAATCTCTTAAATAAAATATGGCTACTTACTGAGTTACAGGGTGTTTTATTTAAAAATTTAAAAATTATTGTTACCAAGTACTTTAAAACTATTTGATGTATCGTTATCATACTTGGCAAAAAGTGTGGCTATTATACACCCTACTAAATTGTGATTAATAAACGTTTCTAGCTACTGCCAAAGGCGTACGACAGAGAATAGTGAATGATTGATCCTTCCCAAATTCTACGCAACTTAGCGAATTAGTATTTTAGCGAAATTTTTCGATTCTCCAATACTTTGTAAGTAAATAACTTTATTGGTATCGGTAAAGTCATCAGTTTGCGAGATATTGGAAGTTTAAAATGAATGAATGAATGAATGACTTAATCGTTACCAATAAGGAGTATATTATTTACATAGAAAGTATTGGAGAATCGAAAAATTTCGTTAAGTAATTCCCTCAGTGGCGTAGAATTTGGGAAGGGTCAACCATTCACTATCCCCTGTCGTACGCCTCTGGTAGTAGCTATAAACTTTTGTTTATCACAATTTAGTAGACTGTATAGTAGCCACACTTTCTGCCAAGTATTATAAGGATACGCCAAATAGTTTGAAAGTACTTGTTAAAAATAACTTTAAAATTTTTAAATAAAACACCCTGTAGCTCAGTAAGTAGCCAAATTTTATTTAAGTGATTTTAGACCAATCTTAATATTTTTATATTTTTAGGTCTATTATCTACAACATAAAGATTCGACATTCTTAATGAAACTTAACCCTAAAAGGGCCCTTAATACATATAACTCCAAGAAAAAAAAAAGAATAAGAAAAAAGGACAAAAAAAATTGTTAATTAGTGAAAAATTCCCAGGAACCCAATTATTGAAACGGCAGTTCAAAATATTTAATCCCCGCGACGTTATTAAAAAACAAATTATAAACAAATTTGAATAATTTTCAAATGCCATTTTAGGGGGAAGTTTAATTGAAATTGGAATTTATCAATACATTTTTATGGAAAATATACATAAAAATAATGAGATCTAATACAGGTGAATATTGCTTTGGCAACAACCGCGTTTTTGCAATTGAAAATATAGTAACATTTAATAAACAAATTCAATATCTCAAAATATATTACATATTTTGGACCAATTTTTTTTAATAATACTGATAACATAGCGGAACTTCTCCTGTAAAATAAGATATTTTATAGTGCTTATTTAAAATACTAAATATAATTTTTTGCAAATTTGTTTTTAAAGTTCTATATATAATTTTTTAAATAAATAGGAGGGGTCAAATTTTATTTAGTCAGTTTTATGTGAAATATTTACCCTTCAGCATTGCAGAAAACATCCTATAGACCTTCATTAGTAATTAAATGACCTCAGCAGTTAAAAAAGTATTTTTTTTGCAAAAATGACCACTTTTAATTATTTAAACAATGATCCCCTTGTATGATTTGGATACTTTCTTGAAAATATTTTTTGTGCCCACCTAAACTTTGGACATCGCACACATTACATGAATAGATTCGTTTCAATGTAACGGTCACTTATTATCATTGCTCCAACTCTGAATTTTCAGTAATAAGAGCAGGAATTGATATAAATTAATCTGAAATCAAATGGGTAGGTACATAAGTTAGAGAGAGAAAAAATATTTTAAGATATCCAAATTATCGGGACTTCATAAATCTTTTAAGATTATTAAGCCTCTTACCTTTTAAATCATAAATGACAACGCACTTCCAGTGACGCACCGTAAAACAAGGGTATTTAACGCACTAATGAGAATTTAACATAATTTTATTTAATTAACACTATTGAATTACGATTTAAATTGCATTCTACTGTGTTTTAACATTATCGATCAATTAAAAAAAAATTAGGCAAATCGTTTGCTTTAGAAAGAATCAATAGTTTTTGTCACTAGTCAACTTTATCTGGTAATTATTGTAAACTAGTAATTATTATAAAGGGTCGTTACGTTCCGCCAAATGGTTAGTTTTTGTCGAACTGTTGTTCTACTATTAACTATTTTAATTAGAGAAAATGCAGTGTTACATTTGTGATGTTCGAGTTCGTGCTAGAAGTTTTCGTCGAGTTGAGAACTTAGATAATCTTCCACCAAGATTTCAGGAGATTGCATTGGGTCGCCGCATGAACAACAATCTACCGGAAGCCAATTTTGATATTGGGATTGTGATTCACATAAACTGCTACAGACACATCATTGAAGAAATTGAACAAGGTAATGATGATAATGTGAATGCTTGTAGATTCAAGTGTGTATTACAAAGAAATAATTTATGTTTTGTATGTGATAGAGCTAGAAATCTTGAACGTTTGTCATTAGAAGCTAGAGTAGATATCTACATGAAACGAGAGATTTTTGTAGGAAAGGGTGCTTTATGTTGCAGTGATCACATAAATGATGACAGTATGTTAGATCATAATATAATAGAGAATTTGCGTGGTAATATGCGTAATGTTAACTTAAGTCCGAAAGAAGTTTCAGAGTAGTTTCAAGCGTTACGTCTGACAGCAATTGAAAATACGGGTGAAGTCGAGTTCGCTCCGCTTCGTTCAGGTATATTTTAGAAGGGTACGAATTGGCTCCCGCATGAATGCGGGTAGGCTCTCATATAATCGCGGAAACATTAGACATTGTTGCCAAATCGTGTAATATTTATACTGCTTAGGAAATTTACATAGTGATATAGACTTTTTATAGGAAAATTATACTTTTAGACAAATACTTTTAGAGTTTGTTTTAGTTCAACATTGGCATATGTGGCAATTTTAACACAAATTATCGGTGTCGGCCGGTATGCGCTCGACCGTTTTGCGCTCTTACCTGAAATCGGCCGGTTTGCGCTCTACACTCTAATACCCGAAAGTTAAGTTAGGACCGAAGGGTTAGGTCTTCCTCTTTCCCATAGATATTTCTAGGAAGGTACCTGTTTCTAACAAAAAGGGAAAATTTGAAAGAAGTGACAACGCTGGGTGATATTTTCGACATGTTTAGGTAAAATAAATTTTGTCTATGGGAGCCAATTCGGACTTTACCTTTCTTAGTTCAGGTAAAATTCTTACCATTGGGAGCGAACTCGACCCCGTCCGAAAATACTACTAATCGTTTCGAGACAGACACGGGTATTCAAGAGGACGACTTCAAAGCATTGACAAACTTACGCAAAAATAATTTTCAAGATCTTTATACTTATTGCGATGAGGTCGTAGTTTATGATAGAACTAGAGTTATTACTAAAAAGGATTTAATTACATTTCTTATGAAATTAAAATACATTTTAAATGACAATTTATTAAAAATTTTGTGCTCATATTCTAGCAGATCCAACGTTAGTCTGACAATAACTGCAGTACGTACAAGTCTTTGTCAACGATTTGTTAGAGAAAATCTGGGTTTAGAAGCAATTGGTCGCCAATAATTTATTAGAACCCATGTTACAGATTTTGCTAACTCTTTGTACAATCCGAATCCTGACAATCCTCAAGCCATTATTTACATAGATGGAACCTATCTCAAAATTCCCAAATCGTCTAATTTTCGAAGTCTTCGCCAAACTTACTGTCTACATAAGGGTTATTATTTAATCAAACCTGTTTTAATAGTCGGACCTGACGGATATATTTTGGACGTACAAGGCCCCTATTTTTCTGATTCAAGAAATAACGATGCTGCAATTTTACAACATCACCTTGAAGATGAGGAACAAGACGAAGTAAATAACTTGCGTAACTGGCTGCAACCAAATGATATTGTAATTGTAGATAGAGGCTATCGTGATTCTATTCATTTATTAACCCGCCATTACACGCGCTATGAGGGAATCCCTCACCATATTTGTTTATAACCAATGAAATTGTGTAAACTAGTACGATAACCTTAAGCACCCAGGAATGCCTTTAGCATGGTTCATGAGAGGGTATGAAAAAGTTATAGAATATTTCAGGCGGTCAGTGTGCTGTGTGATAGTTGAAAGAAGAGACATCCCTCTTCAAGTGAGGGAATTCCTCACTGCGCGTGCAATCACGGTGAAATCACGTTTCTGTTATCTCAAAGAAACGTTTAGGTTTTTATTTAATATTTAGGTAGGTTTAATTAAAATATTATTGTTTGGATTAGGTTAGGAACAGTGGCACAGCGAGGGGGGGTTTGGGGGTTAAAATCCCACCCAGAGCATATAGAAATATATATAAAAGAAGGTAGGAAAATGTAACTTGTCTTTCACAAATAATACAAAAAACTTTCGGTGCCCAAGCAAACCCCCCCTTCCCCCAGAGGAAAATTCTAGGTGCGCCACTGGTTAAGAACCCATTTTTAAATTTACCTATTCTACTTAGGAAATAAGCCACAATTTAACTTCAAAAATTTATTTTATTGACGTTTCGAATTCCACCTCGGACGTCGTTATCAAAATACAAAATATTAATAGTTAATTACAAAAATGCCACAAAGAAATAGCTTCAGAACAGTTGTTAATTTTAATTTGTATTTTTAGTAAAATGAATTCGCGTAAAGAACGTTAAATTCTTCAGTGGCTTGCTGAAATTGAAAATTAAGAAAACTTGCTTTTGATCTATATTAATTTTACTTTTGTTTTGTTAAATTAATAAAAAAAATTGGTTTACGAGACTTTCTATAATATGTGAGTACAACCCATTTTATATTTAACCCGGGAGTAGTCGCGCTCACTTCTGTAACGTCGATAGTCGCGTGTGAGATTCTATCTCAAAATACGAATTTAAAACAAATT
The DNA here is from genome assembly GCF_917563875.1 of Diabrotica virgifera virgifera. Classification (NCBI taxonomy): domain Eukaryota; kingdom Metazoa; phylum Arthropoda; class Insecta; order Coleoptera; family Chrysomelidae; genus Diabrotica; species Diabrotica virgifera. Next base: position 173,978,322 of record NC_065449.1, on the reverse strand, counting down.
TTTATTTTATACTATTTTATCTACTTTTTATATTAAAAATATATATTTCTAACAATTTTATTAAAAAAACCTGTGTTAACGGCCACCTGCCAACATCGGCCACCTGTCCTAACGGCCAGTTTAAAAATTTCCCAAACCAATTATATGTAGACTACAAAAACTGGCAATACCGTCCACCTTTCTATATCGGCCAATAATTCTTCCATTTTTAGTGGCCGTTACTGACAAATTTTACTGTACATATTACGAAAAAGGATGAAATGTGAGATTCTATCTAACGGCGCGACTACTCGCGGGTTAAAGCTAATTGGCTCTCCCCAAAGCCATAAATTCCACAAAAAGAAGAAAAAAAATTCCTACGCATTACTATACCCTTCCTCGAGGCACTTCCGAAATTTTTTCAAAATTGCAAAATTTTTGATTAGGTTATCGCGAAAAAGGATAAAAATTGAGATTCTATCTCACCGCGCGACTACTCGCGGGTTATACATGTTGACATTCATTTTTCCTCGAAATAAGTCGAATTTATGTAGGTGAGGGCGATGCTCATACGCGTGCAACCACGTCACAATAAAAGACGCGTGTAACGGCGGGTTAAATTATTTAGGCCTAGAATGTCATATGCCACCACTTCTACCAAGAGGACAAAGACAGTTGTCTAATGAAGATGCTAATAAAGCGCGAATAATTACTAAAACAAGATGGATAGTTGAAGTTCGGAATGGACATTTAAAAAGTATTTTTAAATTGTTTTGTGGATTAATACCGGTCCATCATGTGCCTAATATTAGAATGTTTTTAAAAATTGGGTGCAGTTTAATTAATAAATATTTTCCACCTATTCAAATGCAAGGTGCAACTGCAGAATTGGCATAAACAATGCAGGAATTGGCTGCATATGAAAATGTCGTAAAAGCTCGTGTTGAAGTTGACCGTTTGGACTTACAACGTATTAAAGACGATGCATGGGTGAATTTAAATGAACTCATTTTACCAGAATTTCCCATTTTGTCGTTACAACAGATTAGAGATTTGACTATTGGAATCTACCAAGTAAAACTTGCACCCAGTTACATTCAAGATAAATTACAGAGAGAAAACATTGAACATTTTACATTTCAAACACTTTTAGAAGAGCAGGGTCTCTTTAGAGCTCGTATTTACTCTAGATTTCGTCAGGCGACTAAACATCAATTATGGCTAGCTTTTCAACCGCTCCATCTAGAAAATGACGGTGACAATATACCAATCGACGGCTACTACTGCACTTGCAAAACTGGTGCACGAACTGTTGGATGCTGTGCTCATGTTGCAAGCGTATTATGGTATCTAGGGTATGCCAGGCATGACGCAAATGTAAGGTATCCATCAACACAGTTATTACATTCTGTCTTAGACGCTCCTAATAGAGACGTGCATTTGAATCAGTAGTTGTTGACTTTTTGAATACCACAACTTGGTTTTTAATTTTTTTATATATATTTTTAATAATTAATGACAACATGAATTAGGCCTAATGGGGAAACCATGCAAAAAAAACGCGTCTTGCATTTTACCTCAATGGTGGTGGGGAAATGAATGCATTATTTAATCGAAATTAGTTACAGATTTTATCAGTGGCGGCCGGTCAGGGTCGGCAGGGTCGGCAGTGCCGACCCACACATTTATAGATATAGATTTTTTAAATATTTGTATCTGTGAAATAAAAAAAAAATCTATCAGGTAATACAGACTAAATTTTATTCATGGTTTTTAAAAGAATTTGATTAATCCGAGCGTTAAGTGATCCCTGTGCATAACAGACTTCTCAAAAAATGAATGATCCGAGCCATTTATCTGACTTTTCAGCTAGCCGTCCCTAACATCCGTAGCTTGACAATTTACACGTAAAACTCAACGACATAACAAGTCGATGAGCAAGCGAACATTACTTCTCTCCGTGGGCAATAGCAGATACGTCATGGCAGGTTAAGCGGCAAGTACGGCATATTTCGGTCTGCCGGTCGGTGTTTCATTTGGAAGCATGCATCGGTAGAAATTGTCAAAATTATCACGCCGTTTAACGGCGTTTAATTGATATTGTAATTTTTTTAAGTTGTCAGGAATTATCGTTTAGTGGACATGATGGATCGAAGCATTTGTTGAAAATCAAAGTAATTATAGAGAATTAATAAAATTGTTTTAGAAATACCTATTTACTTTCTGATTCGAAGTGTATTCGTAACACACAATGAACTAATACATATAATCAAATAGTTAAATTTTGAATAACGTTGTTGAATCTGAGATTTAGAAAACCATTTGCTTTTCACTGAAAGTAGATGAAACTTCTGATTATCATGTCATTCACAATTATCAATTATTTTGTTCGATACGCGTTACGTGGTAATATTTATGAGAAGTTTTTAGGTTTTAGAGATGTGAGTAAAAGCATATTTTTGGTGTTTTAAAAAACAGATTCAAATTTTTAGATACCAAAAATTAAATTGGTAATGCAAACTGGGGCAATCTTATGACGGCGTTGCTGTGATGAGTGGTGAATTGAATAGTCTCCAGGCAAAAGTTAAAACTATTGCATCACAAGCTTTATTTACTCACTATTATGCGCATATAATGAATTTAGTTTTACATGATACGTGTAAAAAAATAAAGAATATCGTCTTTTCTTGCCAGTTTAGCTCACCTAAACGGATTACTGCTTTAGAACAAATTTGTTTCGAAAAAAAAAGCGAACAGTTTGTCAGACGCGATGAAATTTTAAATCTCGGTTAGTTTTATCTAAGCAGATTATCTCTTATAATTTTAGTATCTGTAGCAGATTTTCGTGAACAGCTTTTGGAAGTTTTTGATTTTATTATCGAAGGTGATGATTTTGAAAGTGGCGATACCTCGATCCGTGAAGCAATCGGTTTGAGAACTTTATTAAATACTAATGACTCTTTCAATATTTTTTTAAATATTTTTAAGACAGAGTTTGCCCAAGATATTCCTTGTTGTTCAAAATCAGTCAACTGACATTATTTATTCTAAAAATAGAATACGAAAGCTGGTGCAAAATCTCAGAGATTTTCGTAATGGTAGTAGTTTCCAATATATACAGTTGAGTCCGCGAGTCTTTACCCGTGCGTCATCACTTAAAGCATACGAAATAAGTCGGAAATCTATTTCACGCAACAACAACTGACAGAAAGTGGCTACTGTTCCGATTACGGGTTTTATTATAAAATTTGACGTTATCAAATATATAGAAAGTCAAATATAAGTTCTGCTTCAAAATTTTTGCGCAGAATTAGAGCTACATTTGAAGTAGCTTAATAAATTCTTTTATTATTATTGATTAATAAATAAATAAACAATTTACAAAAAAAATCCAATAACATATTTTATTTTTTTATTTTATTCATTTTGACGGAAATCTAAACACAGTCATTTCTTTACTGTGTGAATGACGTTAGCTTTGTATGTTTTAAATATTAATTGCCTAAATATAATTATTTACCTTAAAATTTCAAAGCCCAATATAAAATTAGTTGTGAAAACAACTGTTTGTGTAATATAAAGAAACTTCAAACCGCAAAAAGTTCAACTGACTGACAGCCACAAAATTAAACAAATCAGAAACGTCAAACAAATTGTGCTTAAAATATGCAAACATACCGAATCGTCTTTTTTTGTACCTATCTCTTTTCAATGCACTGAGTCTAGGTGGTTCATAAAAATAACATGTGTTGTTACTTAATAACAAACGGCAGCTGGTTTGTCATGAGTTTCATACATGGAAGAGAATGATGCTAGATAAAAAGTATGTGTTTTATCTCGCCAGGTATTAATGACGCACGGGTAAAGACTCGCGGACTCAACTGTACGCAGTGACGTTTTGGATTCGCTTGATATTTCCGAACCACCCCAAAAAAGACAACGACATGATACATATCTCGAAAAACGAGTAAGTATATCTTGAAATTTTGGATACCTACTATTATATGCAAATAGATACTCGTTTTTCGAATTTTGAAGATTTGCAAATTTTTGACCTCCTTGACGATTTAAAATTTAAAAGTTCGTTCGCCAAAGAATTTCCAAGATATTTATTATTACAAGTTAGGTACTTAAAAATTATGCTGGTCCAAATATTTTCAGAAAGTGGGATAAGTTGCACAATATGTATGTATAATTCTATGTAGTAAGTACTGCAATTCATTACAACAAACTATTTATCAATTTTCTTATTACCACCAATTTCTGCCTAAAAAAAACGGGATTTACCTTGTCTCAAAAGAATCAACACTTACTGTCGAAACACCATGAAACAAGAGAGAATGTCAAGTACATCAAATAAAAAAAAGCAAAAAACAACAAAATCTCCTATGATGAATTAAGCCTTTTAGTTTGATGGTATACCTATATGAGGAGACAAAAAACCTTGCCGACCCTGTCTCCAAGGCCACGAGCCGCCACTGGATTTTATGTATACTTACCATACATAAATAATTAAAAATGATTAGTATTGCACAACATTTACACAGACGAACCACTCACTAATGAATGCATTATTTAATCGAAATTAGTTACAGATTTTATGTATACTTACCATACATAAATAATAAAAAATTGATTAGTATTCCACAACATTTAAACAGGCGAACCACTCACCATTGATAATTTTTAACGAACGCCTATGTAATAAATAAATATTTGGTGAGAAGTAGGAAAGTATAAATAGTTTCACTAATGCGCTTTTAGGACCCGCTGGGTTTAAGCTGCTTTGAATAGCACCCTGAGTAATAGTAGTTGTAACTGACATTTTTATGAACTCCCAAAATATGATTTTGATAAACTTTAATTGCAATTTGCGCCGTAATTAATCATAATTAAGAGTTGGCGCAATGATAAGATTTGACCATTAATTTAAAACGAATCTATTCGTATAAATTTTATTGAATTTGAGTGACATTATATTTTCCATAAGATGTGTGCGATGTCCTATTTCAACTTGTACGAATTTACATTTTGATTTACATGGTAGGCTAATTTTATTTTACTAGACTAATAGGGTTAATTACGATTATAGATACCTGTTAATAATCTGAAAATGTATTTATAATTTACATTTTTAGGTATATTTTGAAAAAGAAGCCACATCTCGATAAAAGGTGACTTATTAAAAAAAGACTAAGGACAAAAAAGTTTTAAAAACACTGTGTTTAACTAATGGTACCACAATAATAGTTTAATTGGAACGTACACAAACATTTGGGGGATTTAAATGAACAAAACTACCATAAAATTTGTATGTAAATATATTAAAAAAGAAGCCGCACCTCGATAAAAATTCGCTTATCGAAAAAATACTAGGAAGCAAAAAAGTTTTAAAAACGTTGTGTTTAACTAATGGTGCCACAATAATGAATTAATTAGAACGTACACAAAAGTTTGGGGGGTTTAAGGGATCAAAACCCCCATAAAATGTTTATAAGGTGGACAAATTTCACTATAATTTTGTTTTAAGATGATCCTGGCATAAGAATGCTCCATGTCTATTTCAATAAAAAATCTTTAATAGTTTTCGATATATTGAAAAATATCGATTTTCATTTTGTAACTTAAAAGGGCTGTAACTTTTTTTATGAGCACATTTGTGTTAAGGTAAGTTAGGTTCAATAAAACTATATTTGACTCAAGAATGTGTGGTATAATTTATGACCAATCTTTTCGGGAAACCCTGTATAATAAAGGCAATGAAAGCAGTATCGCACAAACAACACTGGCCTTTGTAATCACCCATTTTTTTATTCATAAAAATTAACGTGTAATATGGAACTATGAAAATAAGAACGTACCTACTGTTGGGTGTGAAATATAGCTTTTGTTGATTGGTAGGTTATTTATTTTAATCTATGGAGTCAAACAACAACTCCGTTTGCATTTTTGTTAGGTGGATTGAGTAGCTCGACAAAACTGCTCACCAGAAAAGGATGGAAAAGAAAAACAAAATATGTATAAGATGGAACCTAACCGCACATACGTGTTTCTGAGTCATCAGTCGCCATCAGTGCGCCATAGCCAAGTTAGAATAGGTGTATGTTATCTTGGAAAAGAATCACTACAGGAGCAATGCAACCAATTTGTGGCAATAACGTTGGAAGACCCTGAGGATTCCACAGCAACAACTAACATATCCATGGAGGAAGCTACAGCCACCTGAGAAACGGAATGCCAAACGTTTAGAACGTTTCAAATAATCAAGCAAGGAAAGGTTAATAGTAAAATTAAGATAGGAAACATATATCGGCATGTCTTATAACAGGGATGGAAAGGAAAAAGAAATATGTATAAGATGGAATGCAACCGCAGAGTAGTATTTTTGACTCATCTGTCGTCATCAGTACGGTATATCCAAGTTATTCTGTTGAATTTAATATCAAATTAAGGTAGGTGATATGATATACAACTTTTACTGAAACTTACAAAAAAATTTGTTTGTCTCTTATTCTCCATGGGTTTGAAACGTGTCTTCTAAAGTTATTGACTTTGAATAAGCTGAACGTATTTAGGACATTGGTGTAATGGATAATTTAAAAAATTCCTTGTAGTGCAAAAAAACCAAGTAAAGAATTTTTAAGTACAATAGATTAAATAATATAGAAATACAACGACCGACAAGGAGTAAAATAAGAAGAACCAGATATTTGGGTCATTTGCTATTTAAAGAGAAGAACTATATCCCTTAGTTGATCTGCAAAAAAGGACTAGAACAGAATAATAACAAACAGTCAAACTAGTTAGTACTCTTTAGCAAACAGTTGGTCATTGAGGGAACATTAATATTCATCAGTCCTATCCCCTCTATTCGCGCTAATGATAGAGTAATGTTTGACGCCATAACTTCTAACAAGAAGATAGGATAAACAGGAGTTTTTCCTTTTTGATTTATTGAATATCATTTTAACCTAACTTGTTAAATTTTATTAGCTTACAAGGATTATTTTTAACCAAACTTACACTCCTAACTTCATTTTTTTTGTAATAATTACCAGTACCTACATTCCGAGATTGATATAAAAACGAAAACGCATTTACCATGATTTTGTGCACAATTTCCTGGATCCTTATCTTGATCCACATCCAATGTTGTAAACTTTGCATTGATATGAGATGTTAAACTATCTCCTGCATTGCCTGAGTATCCTGTAAGTTCCTTGAGCGGGTAACCATCCTTTTCGCAGCCAATTGAGAACGTTGAGTATTGGGCATAACTAGTATTTTTGTCCGTGTCTGTTAACTCGATAAGGAGTTCGTTTCTATCGAATGCTACAAATTAAAATGTTATGTATATGTATATTAAGTACTTTATTTCATAGGTATATTTTCATTAAATTACAAGTGTTTATGAAGAGTTGCAGGAATTTCAACTGCGCCGCATACTTATAGGCATCTGTTTTATCGACTACAAAAAGACATTATTTGATGGGTAAATGATGATGAGCTCTCATAAATATCTTCACAGAGATGGGTTTAGATGATAGACACTTGGGAGTCATGTAAAATTTATATTACAGCGAAACTGCCAAAATTGCAGAAAATTACCAGTTGACTCAAGCAGTCTCCATAAATAGAGAAGTGGGGAAGCACTTTTTAGTGTCTAAATTATAGATATGCCGTCGACGCAGTTGTTTTTGCTGATAGCTTGGATGGTGTACAAAAAATATTGCGCGCAAATTAGATATAAATATAGAATGTATTATGGTAGTCTAAATATTAACCCTTAACTGGTGACCATGCGTCTCACAGACTCCGCACGTTTATTAACGCGCCTGCGTTTCTCGCCACAAATATCTAGCAACCTGTAATTCGGTGTACCTTCCTAGCTTTTAGAGTATATTCGAATGTGTTAATGAGTGGTACCTCGCTCGTCCCGTTTTCGAAATATTTACGTCGCGGAGTCCACTAGACGCAAGGTCACCATTAGTGTTATTTTAATATGGATAGTTCTCGTAAAGCTGTAAGAGTATTAGACGATGATTTCGAAGAAGTGTGCACAAAATGGTATAATGAGGCGAACAGTGACATTACTGATGATGATGTGGAAGAAGGATATTATATAGAAAGTGATGAAATTTGTATAAATTGTACCCGGGTAGAATAGATTTTTAACGTTTTTTGTGATTTGCAGGTTTTGTGCAGAATTGCAATTATGTTGTTTTTAACAATTTTTTTATATGAAATATACCTATTTTTAAACATACATATATTATATTTGTTTGTATATGTTTAATTTTTTTTGGAATATGACTTTAAAAATTTTGTGTTATAAAACATGTTGCCATTTTTTCTGTTTTTGTTATAAGTCCTACAGTTTGATTTTTTTCTTTTTGGCTAAATAAAAAGGACATTACAATATTGTTTTATTATTAAAAACTGTTTTATTGCATTTTTTAGGTACCAGCTTGACAAAAACAGCTTTTTTAGCCAGGAGTCTGTTAGACTCATGGTCACCATTTATGTAATTAAAAATAGGGTCACCAGTTAAGGGTTAAGTACATGGCGTTTGGATAACCATAATTAAAAGTAAATGATAGAATAAATAGCTTTAAATAATATCGTACCAACATAATCAGCCAATGGGAACACCCTACTGAAATAAACCAACGCACAAGAAAAGCAAGATCAGCGTTTGTAAAGATGAAGTCCCTTTCCAGAAGTCACGCTTTCCCACTCGGCACCAAAATCTCTGTCATCAGATACTATGTATTTTCTACATTATTTTATGGTCTAGAAGCTTGGACACTTTCTGAAGGTTATTTGAAAAAGCTCGACGCCTCCGAAATGTGGTGTTAGAGACGTGTCTTAAGAATTTGATGTCTGAATCGTATCACTAATGTTGAGGTCCGACGTATAATGAAGAAGGCACACAAAATTTTTAACATAATCAAAAGAGCATAAATCAGAATATCTTGACAATGTCTTTTATTGATAAACAGATATATCCAGAAATATCACAACTCAAATCTCAGGGCAATTTATTTACTAAGGGAGCACTAGTGAGATATGGGATAAGATCAATACGTCTATATACCGGACTAGTCTGAATAGCTTCAGACAAAGTTAGAATAGCCAAGCTGGTCGCCAACATTCAGAGAAGATTCTCATCGTAAGAAGAAAAGCACAGTAAACTAGATCAAATTTAACAGATTTAATCTGATATATCTGATTTGATTTAAAGTTTGAATAAATAATCATGAGCAAGACAAGTGAAATTATAAGATTAAAGCTATTTTTAAAGACCAGCATTTTACCATTCCTTTTAGATAAGAGAAAAAAATATAAAAATCTAGATCTAGTTGGTTGATAATATCGTTGTCTCAAAGCAACAGTAGGATATGTAAAAAAATAACTTTTGTGATATCCATGCCAAATGATTCGAAATAAACCCTTCTATTGAGTGTAACACTAAGATAAATAAAAAGTGATACTTAATACTTTTTCATAATATTACATATCCTTGTGTAGCTTAATTCCTTTTAGCCCAAATTCTATAATGTAACACTAAGACAACATACATAATATTATTATCATACCATTATATTTTGTCATTTACCCATTTTGGTCGTCAATATTAATGCAACACTAAGTTATCTAGAATGACTAGAAAATACGTGTTCCGTATTTTTCATACATCTATCGAATGATACCAAATATGACCCCTACATTGGGACGGCTGGGAAGTATGTAAATTTAAAATTTTAAATGGGAACGCCGCGACATTTCGCGAAATGAAGGTTAGATCGAAAAACTGCAAAAGACACGTATTCAGTACTTCTGAAAATCTATCTAATGACACCAAGCACGCCCCCCCCCCCCAGGGAGGTAAGGTGGGGGTTACTTTACAATCTTAAATGGAAGCCCCATTTTTTATTGCAGATTTGGATTCTTTACGTAAAAATAAGTAACTTTTACTCGAGACATTTTTCGAATTATGGAGATATGGCGCTATAATCAGAAAAAACGACTATTTTAAATGGAAAATTAAATTAAAAATATAAAGTTTCCACTTAAATGGAAAACTTTACTTAACTTTTTTGGTTTTACGGCCTAATGGTCACAACCCAATCGGTCCCCATAACGCTCGAGTAACTGCATATTTATCATACTTTCCTCCCCTACTATTATAATGAGTGAAAACGAAAAAAATATGTAAAAATATTGTATAACACTTATTCATATTTCATATAAAATAGACAAAACTTTATGCAATATAACACGACCCCCCAGTGAGGTAAGGTGGGGGGTTACTTTAAAATATTAAATAGGAGCCCCATTTTTTATTGCAGATTTGGATCCTTTACGTAAAAATAAGTAACTTTTACTCGAGACATTCTTCGAGTTATGGGGAGATGGCGCTATAATCGGAAAAAACGACTGTTATAAATGGAAAATTAAATTAAAATAAAAGGTTTTCACTTAAATGGAAAACTTTACTTAACTTTTTTGTTTTTACGGCCTAATCTTCACAACCCAATAGGTCCCCATATCGCTCGAGTAACAGCAAATTTGTCATACTTTCCTCCCTTACTATTATAATGAGTGAAAACGAAAAAAATATGTAAAAATATGTAAGTAACACTTATTTATATAAAATAGACAAAACTTTATGCAATATAATAATATTCCAGCATAGAGTAATATAGTTTAGATAACTTTCATGTGCAGTTGATAATATGCTAATCCAATCTAGTTTTATATAAAGTTATAAATTAGATATATATTACCAGTCATGTGATAAATATTTTCAAGTCCAAGCCAAAATTCACCCAATAGATCACCAAAACCGAATTTGTAATCTCTCCAAGGTAGATAAAAGTCCTGTGATCCGTCAAATCTTTTTTGAATATGAGTCCAGCCACCACCCTTAGTTTCCATATCACACAGTACAGCGAATGGTTTGCTGCTGGTACGTGGTTTAATTTGGTATACACCAGATTTGTTGTTTCCTAAAATTATTTTTAAGTATACCTGCTATTTCTAATAAATAGTGCTCGGGAAATATGCAAAATGAATATGAAATCCCTTCAAGGGGCTGGAACATTTTTTGGTCAAAATAACCGAGGAATAATAATTGACTATACGGGGTTAGGATAAAATATGGATCCAAGCAAAAATTTGAAACGAAAAGAACAATATTTATGAAACTTTGCATGCAACTTAGGGATGGGAAAAACCTACCGGTTAAAACCTAAAACCGGTTTTTTTACTTCGCAATAACCGGTTTTGCCGGTTGTTTTTTTGTCCCGGTTATAACCGGTTTTTTCGTTTTAAAGTAATAACCGGTGAAAAACCGGATAAGTTACCTCTGGTAAAAATATTAATTCAAATAGGTGTCAAATTTGATAGATCTACCGAAAAATCGGTATAACTACGGATTATCACTGATCAAAATTAGCACAACGGAATACACGCCGACACCGTTTTCAACGAGTGGCGAACAAAGTTGCCAGATTGGGGAGTTTCCCACCAATTTTAGGGCCACTAGAAAGAGGCTGGGAAAATTTTTATGAGTTGGAATGATTGGGAAATTTTTTGGGAGGAAAATTGGTGGGTATTGTACTAACACAGTAGCGCTGTTTTTTATTCACCTTGCAAGTTTCGGGTTTGCTCATTTTTTCCATGTCGAAATCGCTTCTGTGGAATTTATTTTCTAAGCGTGACGCAACTCTCAGCACCTGAAAACGCAAATATCTAGAAAATAAGCCCAAGTTAAGCTCATTTTATAGAATAATTTAAGTAAAGAAACTTATAGGGGAATTCTGTTTTGCTATCTTTATGAGTTCTGTTTCTTTCTTTTTGCTTTCGTCTTCGGGGCAATTACCTACGTTCACGAGCAATCAAATCGGTCTAGCCGTTCTAGGTCACATACTCCCTCGTCTTCTAAGACCGAAAAAGTAAATTACGCTATTGCAGCATTAAAAAACGAGCTCCAGCTATGAGAGTCAGTTGCACCATGGGATTTGTTACGGCTCTACAGGTTGTAAAATTTTCTGGTAAAAAGTTGTAGTTTATATATCGATTGATTCTCTTAGTATCGACATATTCTTTCGATAGTACCGATATCGATCATATTGGTATCGATACGAATGGAGTATCGCAATCTAAAGTGCAATATAAATGTAACATTTTAACCTATTTGGCATTGGCTGTTTATTAAAAAAAAACCGAAAACCGGTTTTTAGAATAACCGGCTTTTTAGACCGGTTATAACCGCTAGGTTAAACTGTAAGTAAAAAACCGGTATAACCGAAAACCGGTGTTTTGTCAAAAACCGCCATCCCTAATGCAACTACAGTGACGCAAAAGGCATCTGTTGCCATATTTTTGTTACTACTCCACTTCCCGCTTCACCGGAAATACCCTTTACTTATTTAATTTAAATGGGACACCCTGTATGTATTTGCAGGTTTTAAAAGAACTTGTTATTTTTAATTCATACATACAAAATTTTTTAGAAAAAATTGTTAAACAGTGTCTGTAGATAATTTTTTGTATTAATACAATGTAGTAGGAAATAAACGAGTACCATCTATACTCTATACTGTAGACTAAAATTGTTGTTTACATGCACTGCATGACTTATTTGAATTTAGTATAGTAGGTAAAACTGTTACTGAACTAGACAGAAATAAGTTGTATTAAAAATGGTAATTTAAGTGAAAAAGATCGTATTGAAATATTAATGATAATCGGTTATGATAAATTTTCATTTTTTGGAAGTGAATTTTCCAAATCGATGGATTGGGCGTAAAGGATTCAAAGAGTGGCCCGCTAGTTCTCCGGACCTGAACCCGTTAAATTTTTTTCTTTGGGGTTATTTAAAATCACCTGTTCACGTTAGGCGACCAACATGCTTGCATTATTTGAGACAAAGAATAATAATTGCTGAATGTGAACTAATACGTGGAGAAATCTTGCAAAAAGTGACCCACGACTTTATTTATAGGCTTGCACGTTGCCAGGAGGTGAACAGCAACCATTTTCAATATTTGAAATTATTTTTTTTTTATTTTAATATCATTGGTCTAACGTAAATAAATTAACCTATTTTTTTAACTGCAAAAAGATTTATTTCTTGTTTTAATAGCTTTTTCTTCCTAACTTAGTATTTGTGAATTAAAAATAAGAAGTTCTTTTAATATCTGCAAAAATATACAGGGTGTCCCATTTAAAGTTAATAAGTTAACACTTTGACGGACAGTGCGTCAAATATATAAGCAAGTGTTGTGACACTATATGTATTTTGCAAAGTAGAATAGGGAAAAATGCAACGTCTATAGACGTTGTGTCACATTACATCAATGGAAATTAGACGTCTATATACGTTCTGTCCGTCAACGTGTTAAGGGTATTTCCGATGAAACCGAAAGTGAAAGAGTAACAAAAAATATGGCATCAGATTCCTTTTGTTTTTGCGTCACTGTACTTGCATGCAAAGTTTCATAAATATTGTTCTTTTCGTTTCAAAGATATTTGCTTGGTTCGATACTTTATTCCAACTCTGTATATATACTAATTCAACAAACTGTTCTATAATCTTTTTCCTAAAACTCAATACTTTTGAGTTATTCGTGGTTCAATATTTGCCATTTTCATTGAAAAATGACACCTTTCCAGACGGTTCTTTTCAAATAAATTAAAAACTTTGCTTCCAACTAAAAAAACTATATAAAACATTTTTGTACTTATAAAAAAATAAAAGAGAGTCGTTCCTTTGTGCATCTTTTAGTTATAACCCAAAAAGGGCTATGGTAGGTGAAAACAGTTTGTATTTTTGGTGCATGGTCAAATCGGTGCATTCAATAAAATAACAGAGAAACGGCCGCTTTTAGGTGTATAATGCTACCGTTACTTTTTGTAGTAAAAGATACTTTTAAAATTAGCAATATGAAATGTCGATTACATTACAACTAAGCGAGATATGCTGCAAAAAATTTGACGAGAAGTATGTATATTTAATCCCTCATCAACCAGAATTTAAATAAATCGTTTTTCTTCTACATACTTTTTATTATAATATTATTTCTACGTTCAAAAAGTTGAACCGGTATAAAATGAATTGTTTAAAAAAAATGATCAAATTATAGACCGGATTTTTAATTTTTTTTAAAATCTTCCGTTTTCTACACGTAACTCAAAAATAATAAAAGATACGAAAAAAGATATGGTACGAAAATGTAAGATTTCTTTTTGATAAAAATTTTGTTGTTGTTTTTTATTTCTTTTTCTCGTATCATTTTCACGTTACATGGAGAAAAAGGAAGATTTTTAAAAAAATTTAAAAATGTGCTCTATAGTTTTATCTTATTTTTTTTTCCAAAAACCATTCCTTTTAAACCTGTCCAGTTTTGAATAAAAGGTTTTGTAAACGTAAAACAATGCATTTAAATTCTGGTGCATGTAATTTTTTCTTAAATTACATTAGTCATCAATAATTTATTCAAACTAAGCGAGATATGCTTGATAGTCATCAAGCGTATCTCGCTTAGTTTGAATGTTATTAACATTTTAATACTGCTCATTTTAAAAAACTTTTCAAGCACTACCTACACAAAGTATTGGTAGATAGCATTATATACCTAAAATCGACCGTTTCTCTGAATACACCGATTTGAGCATGCACAACCATATCTCTTTTTTGTATTATAACTAGTAGTCTGGGCTGATTATCGGAGAATGGGCAATTTTTGGGAATATTTATTTACCAGCAATTTTATTGCTGAAATCGGAGCTTATACGATTATATATATTAATAATATAGGTATGCAAAATCCGCAGATAGTGTGCTACTTTTTTTATAAACAAAATGGCGCCTAAAAATCGTGTTTTTCAAATTTTGCTCTGTAACTCCAAAGAGTTTAACTTTACACCAAGAACACCAAATAAAAACTAACCGCAATTAAATTCTGCATAGAGACGTATATTTCCCGATTTACTTCGACAAAAACTTTTCCCGGAAAATGCAGTTTTTTCCAACAAAATCTTTAATTTTCTATTAAAATTTTAGATAAGTAATTGTTAATCAATAATTAACTAACTAGGTAACGCAAAAGCTCTTTTCGTATACATTATAATTCCAGAAGCCGATGGAAATTGAATGGACAGTTTAGCAACAATTGAATTGTTAATTAAAAATTTTCGGTCGCTATAATAACCACAATAATTATGATACATAAGAATAACTATGATTTTTGTATAAAAAAAAAAACTCTGTACCTATATACCTAATGTCCTTCACATAATTGAAATTGGACTATTTATGCGGCATCAGGAATATTTTAAAATTATAAACAATTTTTTGGCTTATAAACAAATAGAATATCTCGGGAAATATTAAACAAAATTAAATTGTGAAGACGGCACTGGAAGAAAATCGGCAGGACGCTTCTTCTAAAAGAAAAATCGTTTAATTGTGATGAGTGGTTCTTAAGATACAACCGGTCAAATTTGACCGGCATTTACGGCAAACATATATACAACACGATCATAATTTTCAAACCATCACCTTTTTATTGTCGTCCTCTTTCTCCACACCAATTTTCATATTTTTAAAATAATCATCATATATATATTTTTATTATAATAAAAACTATCGATATTATGAGTAAAAATTGCCAAAAATAGCAAAATTCCAATCAAAAATTATATTGGAGAAAATGTAACCCTTAAAGTTCAAAATCGATATACGATAAAAAAATGCATTTTCTCGGTTTTCTATGCAGCAATTTTTTTCATTCTTTTTTTGTTCCCAAGTAACTTGAGTAGAGCCATCGAACTAACGTACTATTAAATGTCAAACTTGCTTTTGTTTTGTTATAATAAATTAATTTATTTATTATAGCAAAAATTTTGAATTTGTTTAAATAAAGATTGTTTAAATAATTATAAAGCTTTCAAATGAAAATATTTGTATTTTTAACATTAAAGGTACATTTGAAGTAAGTTTATCAAAAAAAGTCTAGAACTGAAAAAAATATGTAATTATCTTTCCGTATAAATAAATTAATCTATTATAACAAACCAAAAGCAAGATTGACATTTAATAATGCGATAGTTAGATGGCTCTACTCGAGCTATTTGGAAACAAAAAAAGAATGAAGAAAATCGCTCCATGGGAAGCCGAGAAAATGCATTTTTTTAACGTATACCGATTTTGAATTTTGAGATTACATTTTCTCCAACCTAATTTTTGATTGGAATTTTGGTATTTTTGACAATTTTCACATGTATTATGTATTATCGATAGCTTTATTTTAATAATATATACTAAAAAGGGGTAGTTCCCTGGATTGGCTGTATACCTTATAGTTAAACAAACTGGAACATGAAGTAAAAACCACTTCTATGTAAAAGGTATATTTACTAAAAATTTTTAGAATCCCAATGGATTCAATAAAATAAGTTCATCAGAACGTTTTCAAACCTATCGGTCCATCATCAGTGATCTAAAATCAAATAAGTAATCCCACTATTAAAATTGAAAACATGGTTGAAATTGTAAAACTTAAAAAATGTGGTTATGATTACTTACTTGAATACTTGCAAAATAGCCCCAGAACCAAACAATGGTTGTGATTATAAATAAATCTACATTATGTTGAAATAAATTTAAAATGGCTAAACGCCGATGTTCAAGGATTAAACCTCTGGGAACATGGTGAAACTCTACCCGAGGACCCAATCAACCATCTTCGGTCAACGATGACTACTAAGTGTCAAAGTTATGTAAGGAAATGCTTGATGTGACATTGACAGTTAAGGAAGAAGGTAGTCGATTTTCTAAGAATTTTAAAAACAAAGTCATGATCCAGACGAAGATATAGTAAAGCTTTTAATATCTGAAATTGTCTGTTAATTAAATCTATTGTTTTTTTAAAATTAAAAGATAATGTGTTTTACAAAATAAAATTATTTTAACTGTAGGTAACTACAAATTGACTGTATCAAATAAAATTAACCTGATCAAAAAATTACAATATGATAAAGTGAGCTGATTAGTAGTAATAACAGAAATAAAATTAAATAAGTGGTGTTATAGAAGAAGTTTTAAATTTTGAAAAGGGATATTATTATATCAAGAAATTTATATGTACACCTGGTTCCAAAAAAAACTGATACGACTCTTGAAGCGTATTTTGTAGAAAATTGAGCAGTGTATTTTGAAGGATAAATACTAAATATTTACATACTGTCAATGTCACTGCCAAATCTTAAAATTTGTCAGATAGCTTATTCTGTTCCACGGTTATTAGACTTTATTATAAATCTTTATTATTAGGAATACTTTCTCCTCAGCTGAGGGTATCTTATCAACTGTATTGTTTTTAAACAATAGATGATAAAATAAAAATATTGACAGTTCAAAAATGTGAACATTATTGCATTGTGTGTGGCCTAAGTTTGGGCTGAAAACTGAAATGTATTACATTTTTACAAAATTTTGGAATATGTTTAATTATGTAGACCAATTTTAACAGTTGTTTTCAATACTCTACAAATAGTTTCTAATGTCTTTTGATGTCAAATAATTAGGGAAGCTGGAATTCAACAGTTTAGAATTTTACATTGAGTTAATGCAAAATTGTGACGCATGTCAAAATTCTCAATGTATTTTAATTGTAGGTATTCATTTTTTCGAATCCTGAGAAAACTAATAAATATTTATGAAAAATTTAAGCTCCGAATGAAAGACTATATTATTACCGAGGGCTGAAAGTCCCTGAAAACTTCTATAATATTTATTTTAATAAGTTACAGGGCTGAAAATAAAAGAGAAGTGTGATATTTAATTTCAAATATTTCATTCAATAGAAACTGATTGTTTATTCTAAGGGACTTTCCGCCCTCGGTAATAATGTAATCTTTCATCCTGCGTTTAAATTTTTCTAAAATACTTATTAGTTTTTTCATGATTCGAAAAAAATCATATTACGATTCAAATGACAGTACTCTCGTAACGTAATCCACGTTTGTTGTGTATTTGTTGTATAATTTGTTGTATAATCCACGTTTACAATAATTATGTGATCTATTTGATGTAAAAACTATCATTTATAATATACTCTTTATAAAATACAGGAATTCAAAATAATATAAACATTTAGACCTTAATAATTAGTACAATTTATGAATTAACATAATATGTAATCAGTTGCTTATTGTTTGTTTATTTTATTATTTGTCTGTCATAATAAATATAATGTCAGCATAGGGATTACGAACACTCGATACGAATCGTATCCGCCATGTTTTCCCGTAAGGCGCTATGGGAAAACATGGCGGATACGATGCGTATCGAGTGTACGTAATCCGGGCCCTGATCAATCAAATACACTGCTCAACATGATCAAATCTTACTAAGAGTCGTATCAGTTTTTTTAGGAACCGGCTGTACATAACATGTGTATTGATGGTTGTATAGGTAGTAGGGAAATTATTGTTTGGATGTAGGTGAAAATTAAAAAATTTATATAGATTGGACTTACGATAAAGTCAATCTGATAGTAGAAAATGTGATTCAGGAATGCAATTATTATGGAACAATTTTAATGAAATTGAGAAAATTCTTGTGACAAACTGGTGAATATGTAAAATTGATAATAAATAATTGTAGGATAACAGGTTGCCCAGTTAATACAAACTAAAATTTAATTAGTATAGAAAACAATAGGTGTAATGAATAAAATAGAATTAATAAAACAAAATTAAGAGAATGAATATTGTTATAATTTGATTAAAGAATGACTGAGTTTAACTGTGATAAATGAAATAAAGTGATGAAATGTTAGATGTGAAGATAAAAAATATATTTGGAAAAGGTCAAAGACAAAAAGCAAAGGAGTGTGATGTAGGCTCAAAGCATAGGTGAAATGAGTGAAAGAGAAAGATTAGAGAGTTGGGTATGAGGGTTGAACTGAATGAAGAAAATAAATGAAAGAAGTGTGAAAAGGGGGTATGGTAAATTAATTAGGTTTTGATTAAGAGGAGTTCATGTGGTTAGTAATGATTAGTATGTGTAAAGGAGTTTGGAGCCAGTAAGGGAACGAAGAAGATAGTTGACAGTGGGTAAATAGGATGAAGAAGATAGCAGATAGGATAGGAAAAGGGAAGGTATAACAAAGTAATAGGAATTATGAAAATAATTGACGGTGAATGGGGACAAAATTGCGGTTAAGGGATGTTTGTCGGTTAACACAATTGGGACTTTTCTTTAGGTCTTTGACAATTTCCAAATCCTCGTATAAGTCTAAACGGAGTGTATTTTTTTTTTTTGTTGAATGTTGTGTATCAACTGGACCCCATCAGGAATCTTAAGTTCGTGTTTATTGACTTTTAAATGGTGTGAAAAAGCTGAAGTGGTATCTCTCTTACTGTGTTCTGCCGATCGGGTGGAAAGAGATCTATAAGTTCTACCAATGTAGGTAGCATCGCAGTCTGAACAAGAGAGTCTGTATACCCCACTAAATTCTACCCCTCACTAAAATCACTAATTCATAAAATCAATCTAATCCATCCTAAAATCACTTTTACCATGGAACTAGAATCTTCTAACTCCATTAACTTCTTGGACATATCTATTACCAGACTAGATGACCACTTCAACTTTGGTATCTACCGTAAACCTACACAGACTGATCACGTTATCCATTCCACTTCTAACCATCCTCTTTCACATAAACTTTCTGCATTTCGTAGTTTTATACATAGATTAAACTCTATTCCTCTATCTACAACTGAATTTAACAAAGAACTGAACATCATCAAACAAATTGCAGTTAACAATGGTTATGACCCAGACATCATCCATAAACTTCAACAGAAAAGAGAACTTAAGTTACTTCAACAATCCGCTTTCTCATCATCTTCCACAACTACTCCAATTTATGCCTCCTTACCGTTTAATAACTTCAAATTATCTGAAAGAGTCAAACAAATCATTTCTAATTCTTGTGATAACATCAAAATCTCATTTAAAGTCAATAACACCCTCAATAAAAGCTTAACTAACACCAAAGACCCTATCCATTACATGAGCCGTAGTGGGGTATATATACAGACTCTCTTGTTCAGACTGCGATGCTACCTACATTGGTAGAACTTATAGATCTCTTTCCACCCGATCGGCAGAACACAGTAAGAGAGATACCACTTCAGCTTTTTCACACCATTTAAAAGTCAATAAACACGAACTTAAGATTCCTGATGGGGTCCAGTTGATACACAACATTCAACAAAAAAAAAATACACTCCGTTTAGACTTATACGAGGATTTGGAAATTGTCAAAGACCTAAAGAAAAGTCCCAATTGTGTTAACCGACAAACATCCCTTAACCGCAATTTTGTCCCCATTCACCGTCAATTATTTTCATAATTCCTATTACTTTGTTATACCTTCCCTTTTCCTATCCTATCTGCTATCTTCCTCATCCTATTTACCCACTGTCAACTATCTTCTTCGTTCCCTTACTGGCTCCAAACTCCTTTACACATACTAATCATTACTAACCACATGAACTCCTCTTAATCAAAACCTAATTAATTTACCATACCCCCTTTTCACACTTCTTTCATTTCTTTTCTTCATTCAGTTCAACCCTCATACCCAACTCTCTAATCTTTCTCTTTCACTCATTTCACCTATGCTTTGAGCCTACATCACACTCCTTTGCTTTTTGTCTTTGACCTTTTCCAAATATATTTTTTATCTTCACATCTAACATTTCATCACTTTATTTCATTTATCACAGTTAAACTCAGTCATTCTTTAATCAAATTATAACAATATTCATTGTCTTAATTTTGTTTTATTAATTCTATTTTATTCATTACACCTATTGTTTTCTATACTAATTAAATTTTAGTTTGTATCAACTGGGCAACCTGTTATCCTACAATTATTTATTATCAATTTTACATATTCACCAGTTTGTCACAAGAATTTTCTCAATTTCATTAAAATTGTTCCATAATAATTGCATTCCTGAATCACATTTTCTACTATCAGATTGACTTTATCGTAACTCCAATCTATATAAATTTTTTAATTTTCACCTACATCCAAACAATAATTTCCCTACTACCTATACAACCATCAATACACATGTTATGTACATATAAATTTCTTGATATAATAATATCCCTTTTCAAAATTTAAAACTTCTTCTATAACACCACTTATTTAATTTTATTTCTGTTATTACTACTAATCAGCTCACTTTATCATATTGTAATTTTTTGATCAGGTTAATTTTATTTGATACAGTCAATTTGTAGTTACCTACAGTTAAAATAATTTTATTTTGTAAAACACATTATCTTTTAATTTTAAAAAAACAATAGATTTAATTAACAGACAATTTCAGATATTAAAAGCTTTACCATATCTTCGTCTGGATCATGACTTTGTTTTTAAAATTCCTAGAAAATCGACTACCTTCTTCCTTAACTGTCAATGTCACATCAAGCATTTCCTTACATAACTTTGACACTTAGTAGTCATCGTTGACCGAAGATGGTTGATTGGGTCCTCGGGTAGAGTTTCACCATGTTCCCAGAGGTTTAATCCTTGAACATCGGCGTTTAGCCATTTTAAATTTATTTCAACATAATGTAGATTTATTTATAATCACAACCATTGTTTGGTTCTGGGGCTATTTTGCAAGTATTCAAGTAAGTAATCATAACCACATTTTTTAACTTTTACAATTTCAACCATCTTTTCAATTTTAATAGTGGGATTACTTATTTGATTTTAGATCACTGATGATGGACCGATAGGTTTGAAAACGTTCTGATGAACTTATTTTATTGAATCCATTGGGATTCTAAAAATTTTTAGTAAATATACCTTTTACATAGAAGTGGTTTTTACTTCATGTTCCAGTTTGTTTAATAATATATGTTATGAGTATTCTAAAGATATGAAAATTGGTGTGGAGATAGAGGAAAAAATAAAAAGGTGACGGTTTGAAAATTATGATCCTATTGTTTATATCTTTGCCGTAAATTTCGGTCAAATTTGACCGGCTGTGCCTCAGGAACTACTCATCATAATTAAACGTTTTTTCTTTTAGAAGAAGCGACATGCCGCTATTTTTTCAATACCGTTTTCACAATTTAATTTAGTTTAATAGTTCCCGAGATATTTTATTTGTTTATAAGCCAAAAAATTGTTTATAATTTTAAAATATTCTTGAGGCCGCTTAAATAGTCAAATTTCAATTCTGTAAAGTACATTAGATAGGTATAGTGTCTTTTTATAAAAAAATCATAGTTATTCTTATGCGCCGTAATTATTGTGGTTATTATAGCGACCGTAAATTTTTAATTAACAATTCAATTGTTGCTAAACTGTTCATTTAATTTCCATCGGCTTCTGGAATTATCATCTATATGAAAAGAGCTTTAGGTTACCAAGTTATTTAATTATTGTTTACCAATTATTTATCTAAAATTTTAGCTAAAAGTTAAAGATTTTGTTGGAAAAACCCGCATTTCCGGGGAAAGATTTCGTCGAAGTAAATCGGAAAAAACGCCTCTCTATGCAGAATTTAACTGCGGTGAATTTTTATTTGAGTGTTTTTGGTGTTAAGTTAAAATCTTTGGAGTTATAGAGCAAAAATTGAAAAAAACACGATTTTCGGGCGCCATTTTGTTTATAAAAAAAGTAGCAGACCATCTGCGGACTTTGCATACCTGTATTATTAATATATACAATCATAAGATTCGATTCCATCAATAAAATTGCTGGTAAATAACTTTTCCTTGTATTTTGCTAATTAGCCCAGAGTATAGAAGATATATTATGAAGGAACGAATCTCTTTGTTTTTTTATAAGCTACAAAAATGTTTTATACGCTCTGAGCTTCGCTGGTGTCGCTCCTGGCGGATTACTAATTCAACTTTCACCGGTAATTTTTAAATTTATTATTTAATTGTTATCGCTTAATATTTACAACGCTAAAAAGTAATTAAATTGTAATAGATTTTTTTAAGGTTTTGCTAATCATTTTGACGTTCTATTGATGAAATATTAATTTTTTACTTCGGATACTTTCACAATTATCGTGTAGATGGCGCTAAGATTAATAGATATTACATATTACGGAACATTAAAAAAACGTAAATTCAGTATTTAAAACGTAAGTATATTTAAGGTAAAAATATATACCACAGCTTTGACCAACTAATATTTT
The DNA here is from genome assembly GCF_917563875.1 of Diabrotica virgifera virgifera. Classification (NCBI taxonomy): domain Eukaryota; kingdom Metazoa; phylum Arthropoda; class Insecta; order Coleoptera; family Chrysomelidae; genus Diabrotica; species Diabrotica virgifera. Next base: position 173,955,081 of record NC_065449.1, on the reverse strand, counting down.
TTATAATTAATGTTTTTAATTTTAATTTTAAATTAATCACTTTGACATTTATGTCAAATTTCCGGTAAACGTTTACAGACTTGCCACTACTGGCGCTCGCGAATTTATAAATATCCCCTCTACGTACGAGCTCACAGCGTATACAGTTATAATAAAGCGCACTAATAACCGGCAAAATAATGCAAAAGATGGAAAACATATTAAGTTGTGAGATAAAAAGAGATGAACCTAGTGGAGGTGTTATTAGCGATTTATCGAACGAATTTGAGTAATGCCACTGTCGCAGTGACAGTTTTAGTTGACATACTCCTCTGATACGTCTAAAGGTGGGAAAGAATCAATACAATGTCAATTTATATGTTAGTATGGCTAAATTTAACAACTCTACTAGTTTTATTTCTTTTTAACTCACAATTTAATGTTATTAGCACGCTCATCACTGTATAGTTTTTTTAGTAAGATGTATAATTTTTAAGGTATTCGTCTAAAGCCGTCCGAAAATGTGTCATTTTTCAATGTAAATGACCAATTTTCAACCACGAATAACTCAAAAAGTACTTATTGAGTTTTGAAAAAAAAATGTGGAAGAGTGTTTGCTTAGAATTAAGTTCTCTAGCTACTTCCGTGTTTAATTTTACCAAAAACTCTTCTACCCACTTGAAGTGCTGAGAACCGCCCCCAAGATAAAACCGCCATAGTATATAGGGTAGACTTTGAATTAGGAGATAAGTAGAGGCTATTCCCAAAATTTCATTAAAATTCATGCAGTAGGAAAGAATTTGGAAGTAATATCCTGTTCTTGCTGTCATTGACTGGCATAAACATTCAATTCTAAAAGTTAAATAAAGCAAATAATAATATCAAGACACAAACCACTAAAATGATCTGTTATGAAGGATAAATAAATGAAACATGAAAAAATATTGTCTCACCAGCTTCTAGAATTTCTCTGCAACTTCTTGGATGAATATTTTCTGAATCTATCGCAATTATGGGATTCAAACGACAAAGTGGTATTTGACTTCTACCTACCAAATATTTACATTGCTCAAACATACTTGAAACGGTTTTTTCGTATTCTTGAATCCCATTTTGTCTATCTATCCCAAATGACAACTTTACGGGAACTTGCAAATACTCTTCTCTTGTTCCTGAAATAATTATATTTCTGTGTTTGTAAAAATAACTTTCGGAAATATTACCGGTCAACAAACACAAAATTTGAATTTTATTCCATTTAGGGAATATTTTATTAGTCCATTGAAATGTTACATTTTTTAGGCCATGGCTTGCATTTGTTAGAGGAGTCAATTTTATTTTTTTAATGTGTAGTGGGGCTCAGTAGAAGCTTAAGTTCAAGTTTTTGGGGTCGCCAACCTTGTCCCCCTGCCGCCATCTTGGAAAAGTGGTGCAAAGGGGTTTGGCGCTATATCTCGTAAACTACCAGCCATACAGAAAATATAATAAAATATTAAATGTAGCAAATTAAATTACTTTTTCTACAATTTTGTTTCTATTACTTTTTATCGTTAAGTGACCAACAAAAAAGATATGAACAAAAATAAGTTAAAATTTTTTAACAAGTTTCATTTTGGAGGTTATAACTTTTTTTCAGTTCATTTTAGCAATTTTGTAAAGGGTTTTTCAGCGAAAAATTTCCACTATAAAGTTGTTTAATTTTTTTATTTATCTAGGTTTTACAGCGCTACAAACTTGACCAGGTTCTCGAATGCTCATAGCGATACAATAAAAACAAAACATTAGGCTTACTTTTCTATCTATATATTTTTTTATTTGTACAATTTATTATGATTTTAACATTCCTATGCTATTAATAAACTATTTCTGACTTTTCTCCCCACTAAAAACTTAGAACCCTATATACCAAAATCTTATATAGCAAAAGCCCAAGTAACTGTTTGAGGACAAATTCGACGGCCCAGAAGAAAAATGACGCAACCGCAAAATACAAAAATTCTTCAGAAGAGCAAAAAACGATTTTTCAATATTTAAAATTAGGGTTAAATAAAGGATAATCGTCCAGGAGCATCGGTAGGGCGTTGTTTTTTACAGCGATAACTTTTATTACGAGATACAGCGCGAAACCCCTTTCCACCACTTTTTCCAAGATGGCGGCCGGGGGACAAGGGTGGCTACCCCAAAAAATTCAACTTAAGCTTCTACTAGGTCCCCCTACATTAAAAAAATAAAATTGACTCCTCTAAGAAACGCAACCCTAAATGTAACATTTCAATGGACTAGATTACATTTCTATAAAAGTTTTAGCTAAAATCTTTTATATTTGGAAGACAACAGTGTAAATAACAATTGTAAGGAATTCTTGATAATAAATCAAAATCGTAATGGTGTTTAAAATGAAGAACGTCTTTAACGGAAAGTGAGAAAGGTTCTCACCAAAAAGTTATCCACGTAGCGCTGTTGAGAGAAAAACAATACCTCAGTTTATACGAAGAAGAGAATATGTAGACATAGGTAAACAGTTAAAAAGAAGTTACAAATTTTTAAACTCATTTTAAAAACACACTAAGACACCCATTTTATGTCGGGTAATTTGCTTATTAGAAGACACTCCTTATACTGAGGGAACCAGAATTGAGCTAAAACACTCTTTTTAAGCAAGAAAAGTGTACACCTGGTTGAGTAAACTTTTGATCCCAGTGAGATCAGCCAATACTGTAAGAGTATTTTCATCGCATAGAAATTATTTTTCGTAGAAAAAAATAATTTAAGCACAAGAAAGTAATTGGACGTAAGTCATAGGTTTTCACTCAAAACGTCCGGAACTAGAGCCAGAAGTCGAAATTTGAAATCTTCGTGTAACTTTGCGTCAATTGATATACGATTTCCCAAATTATGAGTAATTTTTACCAAAATGGTTTAAACGGAAATGACTTCAAAACCGGAAATAAAGATCCATGTGACATATTTTTGCGACTATAATATGGCACCTCAGGTTAGAACTTTTTAATCTTAGATGATATAAAAACTAAAAGGGTACTTGTTCTTATCTTGCTAAGGCATGTCGAAAAATATATCGCTTATACTATTTCGTTGACATTAAAACCGTACTTCCTATTGCAGCTCTAAAACCGGAAGTTCCAGGTCAAATTTCTCATAACCATCCTTGGGTGATAAGACTGATAAGCTTTCATTCGAAACCTCATTTGAAATTTTAACTGGCATAATGACGGAGGAGTTGAGTTTTCAGAGAGACAGACGGCAGACGGACGTGGATTGATTTAACGTTTTCAAATTTTTTGAAAGTTGGGTGAAAACAAAACTATTTTCGGGCTGATCAAGAATAATATCTGTAACTAATATCAATAACTTTAACCAAAAATTGGCTTTATCTTGTCATGTCATGTCACCCTTGTCAAATTGTATATCCACTTCATAATTTCTCAGTTGGTCTGTGCCCATTGAATTGGCAAGTACCTAGCATCTTCGAGCAGGGAACCATGGCACCCTTTTAGCATGTGTTCCACTTTATCTATTAACATCGACTTGTAGTCATAACATTTTAACATATTACATTATGTAAACCATATATGATGATGTTAGCACTATTTACAGTGTGCTAGTTTCAAAATACTCGGCAGGATGTAAGTATTCCCACATTTTTCATTTTAACAGTCACATTTTTAACCTTTTGCTTTAAACTAACGTGGAAATACTTCATTCTAGGCACTGAAGATGTTCTGTTTAGAACGAAAACGTTCTGCAATCGATGACATTTTATAGTTTTAAATAAACGATTTTATACCAGAATACATCTCGAAGTTTTTACTTCTGTATTGGTTTTTTTAATAATATCTGTATTTTAAATTTTCCTCCTTAAGTGTGTACCATATAAAAACATTTTACATCAGATAAGATGAGTAGTAATAACATTTTATTATGATTTCTAAATGAAAAAATTAATTATATCTATGTATCCTAAAAAAAAGCTAACAAAACACTTTACCTATGTCGATATCTTCAGTTTGAGGATAAAGAAATCTTCCAATGTCATTTCTCAAAGAGCTGGTTCTACTTTCGAACTTAACGTCCAATAGTTTTGTGAATTTTACATCTGCAGGAGTAGCAGCAGATAACTAAAAAAAAATAATTTGTGAATAAATAAAATATAACAGGAAGTATTTTTGGAATGTATGACAACTGAAGTAGTCAGAAATAAAATTGCCTTAATAAAGCTGTGTAAAATTTACATCTTATTTTAAATATATAGGTCTACCCCAAAATCCCGACAGCCTAAATCCCGACAGCCACAATCCCGACGGCCAAAATCCCGACACGCCAGAATCCCGACAGGCCAAAATTCCCGAGAGGGCAGATTCCCGACAGGTTTGTTTTTAATATATAATAATTACATTTATTTCTTGTTTTTTGTTTGTGGACTGTTTATATCTGTTTTTTATATTTTGAAAAGGAAACAATAAATATTCTAAATGTAGTGGTCGGAATTTTTACTTATGCGGGGATTGTTGAATGTCGGGATTTTGGCGTGTTGGTGTTTTGGCCGTCGGGAATTTGGCTGTCGGGATTTTGGACGGCACCGCAAATATATGTATGTACCTAGTAAATGACAAAAATATTACAGTTATCTAAATGTTTGATGCTAAAGGAGATAAAAAATATTTACAATACGCGTCAAAAAGTTTTTAAAGACTATAGAAAAAAATCACACCATAAAAACAGACATTTGATTTTCTTTATTTATATTATCACAAAATCATCTTCACTCTCTCCGCTTTATCTCTGTGTGCTTCTTAATCATCTCCTTCTTCTGTTTCTTTTATGTAGGCAGTACTGCCTGATTTTCTTCAACAGTGCATTTCATTCTGTCCCTAAATTGTCATTACATATTTTCCTTGTGCTTCCTATACTTCTTCTGCCTAACGGTGATGTGTCCCTTGCTATTCTTACTACTTTGATTCAGACATCCCGCTTATATGTTGATTTCGCTCTTCTTTTCTGTTCTTTACCCAGGTATTTATATTGTCTACCCCACATATGCGTCTGATTTCCTCACTTCTTACCCTGTCCTGTAGTCCTTTTCCAGAAATCCTTTTTAAGATCTTCATTTCGTTGGTATCCAGATGTCTTTGTGTTTTGGTTGTATCTGGTCTTGTTTCGGAAGTGTAAGTAATAACTGGCCCAATAACTAACTTATATATTTAGGCCTTTGTTTCCACTCTTTGGTGTTTGATTTTCCGAATTGTATCGTTTAGACAACCGGCTAATTGAAAGCGATACAACCTAGTAAGTGGAAAAATCAGAATACAGCTGCTACAAAGTAACAGAAAAGAAGAACCTATTGAATGTGAGACAAGAATAAAGGTAGAACAGCTACGAGACTTGTCAACGCGAGATCGATCTATACCAAAAAGACTACAAAAAGTACTGAATGAAAACTACATAACATCAGATGAAGACATAGAAGAACGTTGGAGAAAGATTAGAGATAATAATATCAAAGTGACAGCAACGGAAGCATTTGGAGAAGGTAATATAGGTAAACATATAAAGAAAAGGAGAAGACTGTGGTTCTATAAATAAATAAAAATAAAATCATCATTATCATCATCATTATCACCCTCTCTCAATCTACTGCTGGATATAGGCCTCCCCTGTTTGTCTCCAAAGTGTTCAATCTTGTGCTTTTTGTATCCAGTTTTTTGTTGTCTTTCGTAAGTCGTCTTGCCATCATATTGGTGGTCTTCCCCTGCTACGTTTATCGACTCTTGGTCTCCATTCAACTAGTTTACGAGTCCATCTTCCGTCCTTTATTCTGGAAACGTGTCCAGACCATTTCCATTTTGAGTTAGAGCTTCTTTCAATTACGTCTATGACTTTGGTCTTAGCTCGTAGATCGTTTCTAAAATAAAATGCCAAGAAAAAAAGAAAATCTATCTAGAATACAAATCCAAAAGAACGAGACAAACATATCTAGAATAGAAAAGAGTACGAAATGAGTTAAACTCTATAGTAAGATCGCAGAAAACAGAACATTGGGAAGCATTTTGAAAAGAGATTGAGCACCACTTCCATGGAATGAAAAAGGAAATGTTCAAAGAGCAGAGATGAACGATTTGACAGAAGTAAAACAAATTGAAAAAAATACATGGAAAACTTACATAAAAAACCTGTATCAAACAGCTACTCACCAAGAAGAACTGGAAACACCAATGGTCTTAAAAAATATGAAAAATCAAAAAGTACCTGGGAAAGATGGAATAGCTAATGAACTTTTAAAATACAGAGGAGGAAGACTTCACAAAGAACTGAATATCTTGATAAGTAAAATAAGAAATACAGGAAAAATTCCAGAAGAATGGAGAACCACTCAAATGATAGCTTTGTTTAAGAAAGGTGATAGGGCAGACCCCAGTATGTATCAATCGTATAACAATTACAATCCATCTTATACGTGGTCGTCCTCTACTTCTTATTTCCTCTGGATTTGAGTATGTCATTTTTTTAATCATCGTGTAATCATTGGGGTGTATGAGTGTGTTATAGAGGTAGCACCTTTTATTGGAACGACCACATCAAACGTCACAGACGGGAGATGGTTTTTGATAACTGGTCCTCATAAGGCACTCAACTCTCACTTATGGCTCCACGTGCCACATCCCGGGCAACTGCATTGGTCTGCAGGCTAAACTAAGTGAGGGTAGCCAGACATGGTGATAGGTTGGACAGTGGCAGCTGGCTGTTACAAAACTGACCATGCGGCGAGAATGATAGCCACAGAAACGGCACATATACAGCGGTGCAGAAGGCAAAGGGAAACCACTGCACTATTTTCCCAAGAGAATTTCTTCCCATAACGATGACAATTTCGGCAAGTGAAGATGGAATGTGTAGCGACCCGACTCACGCTCGGCGCCATCTCGGTTCCGGGTCGGATGGTGTGAAATTTGCTACCGGCTGCCAAGGTGTGAGGGATCAGGCACCTGGCAGAAATTGTGCGACTGAATCCAAATTTTCATTTAATTTAAGAAAATGTCAGCGAATTGGTACATGGATGGTCCAGGGACTGATCCAAAATCCTGGAAAGTTACACATAATTGAAAAAGAAATGGCAGACCACAATCTTTCGGTACTGGGACTCTCAGAAGCTCACTGGAGAGGAAAAGGGCATTTTAAAACAACTGCTGGCAACGTCGTCTATTTTTCAGGCCCAGATAACAAAAGTACAAATGGAGTCGCAATAATTGTACCCTCTAAACTTAACGACTGCGTAATTGGATATAATACTATTGATGACAGGATAATATCCCTTAAAATGAGAATATCCACCAATACCCTACACCTTGTCCAGGTATACGCTCCTACAACAGGACTAGGATGCAAAGATGCAATTAAATCACTAAAGGGAAATAAATCCCCAGGCATTGATTCAATACCATGTGAAATACTACAGTCACTAGGTGACAAAGGATTACATATCATCCATTCTATCTGTGTCGCTGTTTGGAATTCAGGAAAATGGCCATCTGATTGGTGTACCTCAATTTATATCCCACTACACAACAAAGGAACTACTACCAGATGTGAAAACTACCGCACACTGTCACTAATAACACATGCTAGTAAAATCTTGTTGCATATCATCAAAAACAGATTAAAAACCTATCTACATTACCAAATACCTCAGGAACAAGCGGGGTTTGTAAAGGGTAAAGGTACAAGGGAACAAATCCTGAACCTGAGACAACTCATTGAAAAGTCTAGAGAATTTCAAGTACCTATGATTATATGCTTCGTTGACTACCAAAAGGCATTTGATTGTGTAAGCTGGATAAATCTGTGGTCAATTTTAATAGAAATGGGCGCACCAATGCACCTGGTGACACTTATTAAAAATCTATACCAGTCTAATATAGCGACAGTACGACTAGATCAGAAGTTCTCAAACCAATTCAAGACCGAGAGAGGTGTTAGACAAGGATGCGTGTTGTCACCTGACTTATTTAACATTTATGGTGAACATGTCATGAGGATGGTTTTAGAAGGATGGGCCGGTGGAGTAACAGTAGCTGGTAAGAAAATCTCCAATTTAAGATTTGCTGATGACACTACACTTATAGCAGCAAATGAGCAAGAAATGTTTGATCTTCTGCGAAGAGTTGAGTACGAAAGCAATAGAGTTGGTCTGAAAATCAATAAAGCTAAGACAAAAATAATGGTGGTCGACAGATTTGACACTATTCAACTGACTAACATATTACAGGAATACCAGATAGTAAACACCTTTGTCTATCTCGGGTCTAGTATAACTAACGATGGTAACTGTGAAGCAGAAGTTCGGAGACGTATTGGTATGGCAAAAAATGCGATGAGTCGCCTAACTAAAGTTTGGAAAGACAGATCTATCTCTCAAAATATCAAGATGAGACTGGTGAATGCCCTTGTATTCTCAATATTTCTATACGGAGCAGAGACTTGGACTCTTCGCGCATGCGAGCGCCAAAAAATTGATGCCTTTGAGATGTGGTGCTGGAGAAGAGTGCTGCGCATACCTTGGACAGCTCATAGGACAAACGTTTCCATTCTAAACCAACTGAATATTAAAAAAAGGCTGTCCACAATATGTCTGCAACGAATTCTGCAATTCTTTGGTCACGTAGTTCGCAGAGGTGACGACAGTTTGGAGAGATTAATTGTTTCTGGAAACGTTCCGGGGAGAAGATCAAGAGGACGATCACCAACTAGATGGTCTGACCAAATAAAGCATTCAGCTGGAAACTCATTCTGCGCAGCTCTTAGAGCAGCTGAAGATAGAGACCAATGGAGAAACATTGTTAGGAATATTGGAAGAAATCACGATCCTCAGTAATGGGGAAACGACAGGAGAGAGAGAGTAATCATTATCTGACATCCAATGTGTTCAGACCATTTTAGTCTCTGCACCTTACACTTAATCTCAAAATATCTAAATAGTGAGAAATCTAAAGGATAGACGTACTATAGATTTATTCAGGTCTGGAGGAAAGGCAGGAGGCTTGAGATTGAATTGTTTTCCGTTCTTGTGGATCTTCAACCACCTTGTCTTCTCTGGGGTTGTTAGTGAATTTTCTGGAGTTGTTGAGTGGACTGTATTATTTGGAATTTCTTTTAGTACGTAAAAGATAATAGTAACACGATACAAACTTATATTTGTTTACACACTATAGGTAACAGGAACATGTATAGTTGACAATATCGAATATGTTGTTACACTCATTTTAAGTTATTTTCGCAATCGCTGTGACAAATTGTGGTTTTTCTATGTTAATACTTAAGATTCAGAGAGCGAGGAGATGTTTCGGTGAGACTTTTCTAATGACAGACTTTTTTCCAATTATGTATAGATTTTTGTTAATAAATAAACTAATTAGCAACGCAGAGCTCGATCTGTGACGTTAATAAATGCTGACGTCACACAATAAAATATACAAAACGCGAAAAAAGATTTTATTGCACGAACACTTTGAAATTTATAGGGTTGGAAACAGATCAGTTTTCAACCAAGGTCGGAAAGCAGATGTCTGGTAAAAACCTTTAATCTGATCCTTCTACAATTTGAAGAAAACCTGAACAAAAAATGTTAACCATTTGAAATTTAGAATTTATAGTGGTACAATCTTTTTTAATACATTATACAAATTATTTTGGTTTATCATATTAATTTTCTAACTGCTTATTCAGAGAAGATTGTGGCGAATATATGTAAAGGTGGTTTTAGGGCTGGTCGATCAACAACGGACGGGATTTTTGTGCTAAGGAAGATACTGGAAAAAACTAACAAATTCAATATCGATTCAACGATTCAAAGAATTCATCTCTTCATAGATTTTAACCCTTAAGTGGTACGGTAGGTTAATATTGACCCAAAAAAAATTAGTTTGACAATAAAACCAATATTTCAATCGGCGCACGGCACTGGCAAGCTATGAATTCTCTATTCTGTATTGTGCGTGCGGGCGACTATTTTTTAAAAACTTCGGTCTTCAAATAATTTCAAGGTACAAACCACCCTATAAGTTTATAGACTTTTTGAGTAAAATTCATAATTTTTAATTTTTTTTTGCAGGACGAACATAAAATAGGTTGGGAAAAAGTATTAAATTAGATTGTCGTTTTTTTTTTAATATTTCTATTAGTATTTTGTTAGTTTATATATTTATAAACGAGTAAAAAATATCAATATTTATGTTTAATTCATAATAATAGAGTATCTAGATAATCTATATCTATTTATTTTCTTGTTTTATATTTTCGTAAATGTTTAATTAATAAAATAAACTAATTACAACATAATACAGGGTGGACCAAAGAAAAGAGTCCACCTCAATATTTGGCAGTAGTTATTAGATTTTAAGAAAATGCCGAAATAGGTCGACTTTTGTTCTAAGTGGTACACATTTTTACGATATATACATCTGTCACTTGTCAACCCCCTCCCTTCCACGTTTTTAACACCTTATTTTTAAATAGGGATTAGAGGGGTTGTGTTGGAGCTCATTTGACAGGGTATTGAATTCTCTATCCAGTAATATAAACATTATAATAATAATTTTTACAGGGTGTCAAAAAAATTTAACTAAATTAATTGACAAAAAAAGAAGAATGTATGTAATTTATTTTATTTAAAATACATTTAACTGTTGTCAGAAAACAGAAATAAATGTTTATTTTACAAATAAACATTTCTTTCCGCTTAAATTAAATGTGCAAACTTCCAGGCGGGTTAATGGCGGGAGCTGGCTTGAACATTGAATTTAAGCGAAATGCATGTTTATTTGTGAAATAAACATTTATTTCTGTTTTCCGACAACAGTAAAATGTATTTTAAATAAAGAAAATTGCATACATCCTTTTTTTGTCAATTAAATTAAATAAAAATAATTTTTTGGACACCATGTATAAACAAATATGATAATCCTGATAAAACCTGCCTTGATCTTTTTTATCTTTTTAAATATCATAATGTTTATATTGCTTAATAGAGAATTGAATACTCTTTCAAATGAGCTACCACGTGACCCGTATCCCCTATTTAAATATAAGGTATTGCGGACGTGGAAGGGAGGGGGTTGACAAATGACAGATGCATGTATCGTAAAAAGTGTCCCCCTTAGAACGAAAATCGACCTGTTTCGACAATTCCTTAAAATCTAATAACTACAGCCAAACATCGAGGTGGACTCTTTTCTTTGGCCTACCCTGTATATTTCGCATATGTAAAATCGTGCAGTGCGACGAAAAAGCACCTTATTGCATCCAACAAGTCGAATTACATGATTTAAATCGAGACCTTTAATTCAGGCCTAGTTCGAGACCTAGAGTTAAGCATGTCTTAGGTTCTATATTACAATAACGGATTTTTTTAACACGTTGACGGACAGTGCGACAAATGTATAGACTACATCAATGGAAAATAAGACATCTATAAATAGACGTTCTGTCCGTCACCTGCGTCAATGGAATTTACTAGCCAGTACAACTTATAATATTTAGGAACCGTAACCAGGAGCTGTCCTAGTTTTTACTGTGCAGGATAAAATGTGTGTTTGTTTTAATCCAAATATAATAGTGTTATGAAAAATTGCGATAAGCACAAAATTGTGTACAAAAGACTTACTATAGTTTTTGTTTCTAGTTCTGAACTTATGTGCACCACATACGAATATAGTACCGGGTGTCCACTTATATTTTCCCCATTTTAACTGCCTATAACTTCTAAACGGCTCAAGATAGAAATATGCGGTTTTCACTGAAATGTTTTATTTTAGTAAAAGTTTTGTCTGAATGGATGGAATTTTTTATATCGCTTTCAAATACAAAATAAAAAATGGCGGATTTTTGAAAAAAACTTTGTTGACTTTTTTTTAATGGAACACCCAGTATATTCTTTTGCAAATTGAAAGAAAGGTCATTCACCTATCTAGCGATATAAAGTTTTTCAAAATCGGTTATCAAATCACTGAGTAATTAATTTTTAAAATGAGAGGTTCAACGTGGATATCACATACCTAAATAACATAACTAAGCAAGTTACATTGTATGTGATTTCCACATTGCAGCTCTCATTTTAAAAATTAATTGCTCAGTCATTTGACAACCGATTTAAAAAAAAATTTATATCGCTGGATAGATGAATGACCGTTTTTTCAAGTTTTTAGGTAAATGACCATTTTTTATATCGCTTTTAAATAAAAAATGGCGGATTTTGAAAAAAAAAACTTTGTTGACTTTTTTTATTAAAACACCCAATATATTTTTTTGTGTCATGAAAAAACGGTCATTTACCTATCCAGAGATATAAAATTTTTTAAAATCGGTTGCCAAATGACTGAGCAATTAATTTTTAAAATGAGATATGCAATGTGGAAATCACATAATATAATATCATTTTGCTCAGTTATGTTATTTAGGTATGTGATATCCACGTTGCACCTCTCATTTTAAAAATTAATTACTCAGTGATTTGACAACCGATTTTGAAAAACTTTATATCGCTGGATAGTTGAATGACCTTTCTTTCAATTTACAAAAAAATATACTGGGTGTTCCATTAAAAAAAGTCAACAAAGTTTTTTTCAAAAATCCGCCATTTTTTATTTCGCATTTAAAGGCGATATAAAAAATTCAATCCATTCAGACAAAACTTCTACTAAAATAAAACATTTCAGCGAAAACCGCATATTTCTATCTTGAACCGTTTAGAAGTTATAGGCAGTTAAAATGGGGGAAAATATAAGTGGACACCCGGTATAGTATATATAGTATATAAGAATTTTTATAATAAACAGCAGTATTTGATGCATTATATAACTCAAAATCTAACATTTCAGCTGACAAGGCAATATACGGTGGACGCCTACGCACAAATGCACAGAGCCTTAACCTTCCGTGACTAACAATGGGTCTGTGAGACCTGACACTTAGAGTTTTTACGATTACAGTAGAGCGTCGATTATCCGAACGTCGATCAACCGAACGACCGCTTATTCGAACTATCGACTCCCGCGTCCCGCACTCGAATACCGAGCAAGCTTAGTAATTAACGCTTAAAATATCTTCAATTTTCTTCAATATTGTATCCAAAAATAATTATGTTGTTGCAAAGACTGCACTTTTTTGTTTAGTTGCTAGTTGTCATTATCAAGATATAAATAAATTTGTAGGTATATAAATATGGCTTTTATTCACTTGTGGATAAATATGTATGACAATAAATATGTATCAATATATTGTAGTTCGATTATCCGAACAAATCGGTTTTCCGAACACCTATGTCCCCCAATTAGTTCGGATAATCGACGCTCTACTGTATATCCAAATTTTTCGTTATGTATCTTCGGCGCCATCAGTAGCTGCCTGATTCACGTGCCTGTTTTTAGTGTTGAAGTTTGAGTCTCCAATGTCAAGTGATTATGCAATTATCGGCAAATTTTGTCTCAGGCATCGAATGTTGAATGTGACATACTCGATGAAAAAAATAGAAAATATAACGAAAGAACTTACGAACAAGTGCTGGTAAGTTAGTAACCCAATTTCCAGAAGTAAGCTTAGGTAAGTAAGGTGAAGCTATGTACAAAAATACAGCAGTGAAAAAATTGAGCTTGTTTTTCACAAATGAGATGTGATATAATTGTTTTATTTTCTTTGATATTTTATTTATTGGTTGATTTATTGGCTAATGTTTAAGAGGCTTAATAAATTAAAAGTAGGTATAATTCTTGTTGTATTTCAGTCCTTCAAGAAGTAAACACCCCTCCGCTTGAAATTGTGTCAATGGAAATATTTTTTATGTCGGTCTCTGACACCTATGTTAGCTTTGTCCAGAAAACATATGTTAGTTGCGGAAGGTTAAGAAGAAGATAGCTCAAAGTTCAACGAAATAATAAAGGTTGTTTCAACCAGTTTTCTTAAACGTTCTTTTAACCTGCTTATTAATATGTGTGCACACAAAAGATATTATAGGTTGTAGTTAGGAAGGGTCCCTAAGGAGACTTGTGTTGATTGTACATCTTGTTTCAAAACAGAATAATAGAGTAACAATATAATACCTGTCTAATAATATCACTTTTTAATATTATGCAGATCTAAAAGAGATAATCTAAAATATAAATTAAATAAAACATACGTTTAACTACATCGATATATTCAATATTAGTGTTATTAACAGTCGTTATTGATTTTCAAAAATAAACTAACTTACTTTTTCTGACACAACATATTCACTCGAGCAAACACATACTAGAAGAACTATAGACGAAATCATTGTGACTTACTGAACGAAAATCATATTATTTGGCTATTTATAATTTTGATTACACAGGAAAAGAATAACCCAATTTACCATTCTAATCTATTTAACACCCACTGTCACCAGATTTCTAGGGTTTTGATATCTTTTATGAGGAATTTTTTTTAGTGATATAATTATAACAATTTTTGTTATTATCAACGGCGCTGATTTACTGAATTATGAGATAGGAATTTTCATTAGATAATTATTATAAAATAATATCATGTTTTATTTAAAAATTGTCGGCACAGATAAACTAAAAAATGACGACTAATATATTTATTAATTTAAACGGATTCTAATTATATACAGACATCATCATCGTCATCATCATCAGGGCTTTTAATTCCGGATGGAATGTTTGCCGTTCTTACTTAGAGCTCTCTGATTGGCTTATTGTGGTGAATCTTATTATTGTTGTCAAAGTTTGTTGTAGTACTTGGGTTTCGTTGCAATTTTCTTCCACTTATTTCGATTATGTGCATAGTTTCGTCCAGTTTCTCACTTCCAGAGTTTTGGTATCTCTTATGACCCGGTCCTTCCCCCTCGCTATGGGTCTTCCCCTTGGTCTTTCAGTTTCTGGCTTCTATCTGTTGTTATTCTTAATAAGTAGGTCATTTTACCTTCTCTCTGTGTGTCCCAGCCATCTCAGCATCTGCGCTCTAATAAATCTAACTATATCTTCTCCCTTCATTATGTCTCTCAGTTCATGTCTCCAGTAACCATTATATCTCCAGTATATTTTGTGGCCTAGTAGTATTCGCTCCGTTACTTCTTCACTTGTCTGTTTTTTTGGCCATTCACTATTAGTCCCAAATATTTAAATTGTTGGAATATACGGACAAATCACTCCAAATTATGCAGTGTTCAATATACGTACCTTGTTCACTTAGTGGTTGAGATTTTATTTCATTTTTCAACATAGTTATCACTATGAAGTCCTTTTATTTTTAAATTCTTTCTTAGTCTATACTAGCTTGTGGTCATGCAGTATTGAAGACCGAAAATATGCCTAAATATTTTTCTTTGTCGTAGTTGGAATTTTTCTTAATTTACGTTAATCATTGTCAATTGTTGGTGATTGTGCTTTGTATTGTATTGGATTTTACAAGTTTTTCCAGTTTATGCAAATAGCTGTTTTAACGTTAGTAATGTTTTTTATTACTGTATTTCTATCGTTATAAGCAGCAACTCTTGACCGGTAGGAAACGTCAAACTCTCTCGAAATTATGGGTATTCATTATATATCATATTCATATTATCAAAATATGGGATCATTTCATCCCTGGCCTAATCTATCTATGTACTTGAGTTTGGTCTTTTCTTCATTTCTTTTAAATAAAACTCTTTTCATGCTTTCTCGACCTTATTGAAAAAAGTAAGCTAACAAGAGTTTGGCACTTTTTACCATTTATGTTTTCCGCGATAGTGGCTGCAGGACCTTGACGTGGATTCGGGGGCTTAAGCTATCTGTTCAGATGGGGCTGTAATCTGGCATAGGAAATGAAAAAGTATGTGTGCGCCTTCAAATCTTCGCATTTAAAGCTGCCTGAATACACCTTATGGATAATATTCGTTAATCACCTAATATACAGGGTGTAACAAAAATACAGGTCATAAATTAAATCACATATTCTAGGATCAAAAATAGTTCGAATGAACCTAACTTACCTTAGTACAAATATACACATAAAGAAAGTTACAGCCCTTTGAATTTACAAAATGAAAATCGATTTTTTCGAATATATCGAAAACTATTAGACATCTTTTATTGAAAATGGACATGTGACATTCTTATCGTAGGAATGTCTTAAAGAAAAATTATGGTGAAATTTGTGCAGCCCATAAAAATTTTATGGGGGTTTTGTTCCCTTAAACCCCCCAAAACGTTTGTGTACCTTCCAATTAAATTAGCAGTGTGGTACCATTAGTTAAATTAAATATTTTTAGAACTTGTCTGCCTTCTAGTATTTTTTCGATAGAGAAGTTTTTATCGAGTTGTGGCTTCTTTTTTAATGGATAAAAATTTCATGGGGTTTTTTTCCTTTAAACCCCCCAAATGTTTGTGTACGTTGCAATTAAATTATTATTACGGTACCATTAGTTAAACACATTTAACACAGTGTTTTAAAACTTTTTTGCCTCTTTGTATTTTTTCGATAAGGCACCTTTTATCGAGACGAGGCTTCTTTTTTAATATTGTTCTAAATATACCTAAAAATATAAATCATAAATAAATGTTCATATTATTACCAAGTCTCCATAATCGTACTTAACCATAATATACTCGTACAAGTATGTGGTGGATTTGACAAATTATATCTCGATAAAAACAGACTTTTCGAAAAAGTACTAAGAGGCAAAAAGTTTTAAAAACATTATGTTTTGCTACCCCTCTTTTTACGTTAGGAAACTACCTAGGCAAAATTGGTAGTAACAAAAATGAAAACTATTCAAAATAGAATTAATTATTCTGACAGTTTTTTGCTCCCGGTTAGACTATGTATGTACTTGAATTATTTACTCGCGAAGAGTGGGTGGAAAAAAGATTTGTAGTTCAATATTAAACGTTCGATCTATATTATTTGTAATTCACATGCTTACAAATGACAATAATAATGATTGATACCTTATAGTATAGTGTTGTTTACATACGAAAGAGGTTATGTGAATGTGGAAAGTTCCTCAAAAGTACTTTTGGGATTACACTGGTTTATTGAAACTGATTTAATATTATACCTAAATGAGTTTAAAACACAAATATACAAATTATATTATGTTTAATACTTAAATAAGAATATATCTATAATAGGCCAGGTAAACCAAATGTTTTTCACTAATTGTCACTGTGTAAGCTTACAACACACACTATATATCTTGTACTATTTATACCACGAAAACAGGAAAGGTCTTACTTGAATTTAGGTTGGTTATATATTGCTTTATTCCTTGCTCATTTGCTAAGTCTCCTGTTTAAAGCTGTCACCCACTGCGATCATAGACGGTATTGGGCTTGAATATTATTGTAATGTGGAAGATGGTGACCAAAGTAAAGCGTACATGCTGTTAAAAATGTATACCATGTGTCCCATATGTTCTTGTGGAAGGTGTTAATTAATTGGTATTGGAACCCAAAGAAGAAGTAAAGGAAGAAAAAAAGGTCTAACAAAAAACAATATTTTTATACACTCTGCCGTTACAACCGAGGCTTTAGGCAAGCCGCACACCAAAGAGACATGAAACGTAAAACATGAAACATGAAACATAAAACACGTTTCATGAAAATAAAACACAGATAAACAAATCTTGAAGTCCGCCTACCAATGAAACGAGTGTGATTCTTGCTCATAAAACATTTTTATTTTCGGAGAGTTACATAAATGTCCGGACGTCTATTTGTTTAGCAGTGTTTTATTTCCATGAAACGTGATTTACGTTTTATGTTTCTTTGATGTGCGGCCTAGTTTACAGTTTTAGGGTAGGTTAAATCTGAAGGAATTACCGTAGATGGTGTGTGACCTATAAGTGGGGTTTTTATGTCAATCGGGAGCTTTTATCAATAAAACATGAATCCTGTAACCTTCAGGAAATCCCTGATCTGTTTGTTACTTAAGGTTTGTTCCAACACGACCGAGAACGTCACGAAACGGTAACGCTCCTGCGCAGTAAACAAAATCCGTCCTAACAAAAATATGATCGTCATCAGATCGTCCTTACCACTGTTCCAACAAGAATTGTGATTTTTAGTGACGGTTTCGTGATGATCATTTCAGTAATCAGGCAATAGGGTTTTTCATTGATTGCCATTTGTTTCTAGCTTTTGTCATGTGTCACATAATATTAATATATATACGGCATACGTCTTTGGTTCTTATCATTGGATATACCAACAACAATATACATGTTGATGGATAAATCAGTTATCAATCAGGTAACCGTTCCAACATCGGTTTCCAAATTACCATCATAGGACGATAACTGGGCGATACAATTACGAAGTTTCGTGACGGTTTCTGGACCGTCCAGAAGTTCATGTTTGAACAAACCTTTAGCCTACAGATCCATTAAATATACTAAGGAAAAAATCTAAATTTTACAATGCGACTTACGCCTAAAACGTGACAAAACCAAGATGGATTAACCTGCCGGAAATCACCTGTTGTAACGGCCTTGAAAGGTCAAGTAACGGATTTTTGACATTTAAATCGTTGCGCCGTGGTCAGAGTGGCTGACTGAATGCTCAAACGGAAAAAAGACCCTTTTGCCATGGGCAAAAGATTGAGCATTTTAAATTAAACACTACTGTTTTAAATGAAGTATATTTATTATCCATACGGCTCACACTCCCTCCAAGGGGAAAATTTACTCATCCCAGATACCTACGGTATCAAAAGGATTGAGCTCTGGTGGGACTCTTTCCGTGTTATCGAGCCCTAGGTGACTTGGAATGCAGGTGTATCTCCCAGAAATTTTCGTACGCATCTGGCCGTCGCGAGTAGTACAGCTTTCTGCATGGTCTTATAAAGATGTTCATTCAGACCCAGCTTTTTTATGCTTTCGAGGAGGGTCTTCGGAATGACTCCAGTAGTAGACATAATAATCGGTATCGTCTGGGTACTTTCCATTCTCCATTGCCTTCGTATTTGAATTTCTAGATCTCTGTACTTGGCGATATTTTCAGTAAATTTACTACGTAGATTATTGTTGTTAGGTATCGCCACATCAATTAGTGTTGTTTGTCTTGTTAATTTATTAACTAGTACGAGATCTGGTCTATTATGTGCCACTGTTTGGTCTGTGAGCACAGTGCGGTCCCAGTATAGCTTGTAGTTGCCATCCTCAAGCATACTCTCAGGGACGTATTGATAATACGGGAGATGGTCTGTTTGGAGAAGTCCCAGCTTGATAGCTATCTCTTGATGAAGGATTTTTCCCACTGCGTCATGCCGTTCCTTGTATTCAGTTGCAGCAAATGCCTGGCAGCCACCTGTAAGATGTTGGATGGTTTCTTGGGCTTGACATCCATATCGGCATCTGTCGTTTTGAACCTGAGGGTCTTTGATGATATATTTCAGGTAATTTCTTGTTGGTATAACCTGATCCTGAATGGCCAGTAATGAACCCTCCGTCTCAGGGAACATCTTTCCTGATGTCAACCAGTAGTTCGACGCTATATTGTCGACATAATCTTGGCTGACCTCATTGGGATGTCGCCCGTGCAGGGGTTTACCTATCCAGGCGCGCACTTTTTCGTCCTTAGTAAGGTGGTTTATGCGTATTTCTGGTTCCCTCAGTTTGATCGGTGTTGTGTCGTCTACTGCGCAGATAGCGCGATGTAGAGTAGATGTCTCAGCCTGCATCTGAAAATAAGTTCTTAAATTAGCAATTTGTTTATCTAATTGCTCACCTATATCCATAAGTCCTCTTCCTCCTAGATTCCGTGGTAATGTTGTTCTTTCTACTGCACTTTTAGGATGGTGTTTTTGTGCCTTTGTGAGGTGTGTTCGTACTTTTCGCTGAAGAGCTTCTATATCTGTTTTTGTCCACTTAACAATACCAAATGAGTAGCTAAGCGCGGAACATGCGTAGGTGTTTAGTGCCTTAAACAAATTTCTACTGTTAAGGTGTGAGCGAAGCAGCTGTTTTACCCTTCGTATAAACTCAGTAGTTATCTCTGTTTTCATTTGTTTATGGTCAATTTTCCGCGCTTGCTTTACTCCAAGATATTTATACATATCGTTTTCACCCATGGCCTCGATGTTCTGGCCATTTTGCATATCGAATCCTCCGGGCTGTACTTTTCCTCTGACTATATTTAAAATACGGCACTTATCTAGTCCGAAGTGCATACTAATATCATTAGAAAAAGTTTCTACAGTTTTTAGCATCTCGTCGAGTTGGTTTCGAGTGGAAGCCATTAATTTCAATGGTAACAATGTTGTTATTTTTGATGCTAAAACCTGCATCTGTGGAGTTCAATAGCTGAGATAGTGGGTTCATAGCTAGACAGAACCACAGAGGACTCAACGAATCTCTTTGAAACAGGCCCCGGCTGATTACGATATTTTCAGTTTCGATGTTACTTTCACCAGGTATTTGAAGATGAATTCTAGTTTTCCACTCTGTCATTAGATGTTGTAAAAAGGTCACTATATTATCATCGACTTTATATATTCTCAGTATATCTATAAGCTCAGTATTATTATTATTATTATCATTATTATTATTTTATGTTGGTTATTTTATTTATTTATTTATTTAATATTCGAAAGTAAAAAGTGAAAGGAGTAGGAGAGGAAGACCAAAGAAGACCTGGGGGGCGGCGATAAGGCAGGACATGTTGGTAAAGGGGATTAACATTGATATGGCCCAAGATAGAATTGTCTGGAGAAATGCAATTAGGGAAGCCGACCCCGCATAGGGATAAGGCAAAGAGAATGATGATGATTAGAAAGTAAAAAGTGAACCGGTACAGTTTAACTAACGGTACTACAATAGCAATTTAACTGGGACGTACACAAAAGTTTGGGGGATTTAAAGGAACAAAACCCCCTTAAAATTTTTATGTGGTGTCCAAATTTCACTATAATTTTTTCTTAAGATTCTACTGTCATAAGAAGGTCCACATGTCCATTTTCAATAAAAATCTCTAATATTTTCGATATTATGAAAAAAATTGATTTTAATTTTGTAACTTCAAAAGACTTCAAACTCTTTTAATGTGCACATTTGTACTTAAGTAAGTTAGGTTCAATTGAAATATTTTTGGTCCCAGAATATGTGATTAAATTTATGACATGTATTTTTATTACTCCTTGTATAATAGGACGCTATTATAGATAACGTAAACCAGTACGGCAAGCTCACTGCCGACCGAGACAACGATATCAAACGCAGCCTGATGGAGAAATTGGACAGAGCAATCTTGTCAACCTCCAACAGCCAAGTAAAGTCACCCACGTTTAAATGGTGGACTTACTCTGTTGAGATCATGACAATAGTCTGTGATGACGATGGGGCGCTGGCGTAGCTGGAAAAGGTTATAGCTGATCACAAACCGTGATAGGAAGCATCACTGGCTATTGTCAGTCAGGATAAGCTTCCAAATCCTACCAAAGCCTCTCTATGGATCTCGAAGGATATTACTATCACCTCCTATAACCCAGAAACAGTGCTGCGGAGGCTTACGGCTTCAATCATGAAGTCGCATCATGAATCGGACGCCGTTTTTAAGAAAAGAGCAATGGGGCTAAGCTATCCGTTCACCTAATTGATTCTAAAAAGCAGTTCTAACAAAATGGTGAGCACCTCCTCCGGATCAGGAACCTCAGACACTCAGCAGTCAGAGTACCTCAAGAGTATCATACGGCAATTAAGACTGAGACACCCCTGCTCCCACAGCAGGGTGACGACCATCATATCGCACCCTCAGTAATATAAGGGCTCAACTCAAAATTTGTGTTATCTGTGATTTTGAATTATATGGGCACAAAATGAAATTCTCTACCGGTTAGCATTGACAGAGGGAGAAAAAGAACATGAATGGTTCGGTAAATATATTTGTGCCTCTCTCTCATTGTCCCCGGCCACCTCTGGTTTTTATTGCTACAAGGGAGCAATCAGTAACATGTCTTTCTATGACGAAAATCCTGATTAGATCGTGTTTTAACATTTTGTATTATATAGGATAGTTTTTAGTTGAGCCGTTATATTATGCAAAATATAATAAATAAATGGGTATAATTCATAATAGATCGCTCTTTTGCATAAACAGTGACAGAGCATTTATAATATAAGGGATCAAACTTAAAAAGTTCCTTATTTCTGTTATGTTTTTTGTACTATATGGGACTAATTTGTAAGTAATTTCTTCAATTACATGTAATTAATGGAATTTATTTATATAATTTTTTTTCATTGCTCTTTGTAGTGCAATAATTATCAATTAACAAATCTGCCAAATTTCACATTTATAACTAAGCATGTTATTTGTTTTTTGTTCACTTTAAACGTGATTTCCCAAAAATCTACTTTTTGAATTGTGCTTCTATATTACTGAGGGTGCGATATGATGGTCGACGAACCCTGCAGATGAAGGGCATTGACTAGGGCTGCCACCTCCTCAAGGGAGGAAAGTAATGAGCTTCTAAAAGAACCAGAACAACACCTAAGCCATAGGCAAGGGCGCCGGAAAAAGGGTAAACATTATTCAATGCAATCATCAACACAAAAGGATGGCAACGGCGATACTCTGCGGCCATCTGGACGTAATAGGTCTGGATCCCGCGTATGAAAAAAAAGTCAATTAATAGCAAGCTGAAAATTTGTTAATAGCTTAAGGGTGTCTAGTCCGACAAACTTTGATATATGGGAACACTGGAACAGGGGAAGTTTTAATTGTGGAACAAGTTAAAAATTTGGAAGGGCCAGACCACGAAAACGGCACATGTATTTTGTCCGATGGAACAGACTTAAACTCTTCGAACAAAAATTAAACTCTCATGCAAAAATCAGATTGCTATTTACCACCAAATGGGCGTTTTAATGAGTAGAACATGTAGCATATGTCAAATGACAGGAATTATGACAGGTGATAAATAGCAGTCTGATTTTTGCATGAGAGTTTAATCTCTGTTCGGAGAGTTTAAGTCTGTTCTGTCGGACAAAATAAATTTGCCGTTTTCGTGGTGCGACCGTTCCAAATTTTAAACCTGTTCGACAATTGAAACTGCCCCTGTTCCAGTGTTCCCATATATCAAAGTATATCCGACTAGACACCCTTAAGCTATTAACAAATTTTTAGCTTGCTATTAATCAACTTTTTTTCATACACGGGATCTAGACCTATAACCCGCCAGCTGGTAATAATGGAAGATGCAGTAACAAAATTGACGCCTAAAAGAACCAGTACAACACCTTCTTTATGACCAAGGACATCGGGAAAAAGGAAATTATTATTAATTGCAACGTCCAACACAAAAAGGTTGAAATGGCGATACTCTACCGCCACTTGGATGTAACATAGGATGCCATAGTATTAATCCAAGAATCTTGGATAATGACGACAAAAATAATTGATTTTAGTAGGCTAAATGGTCAAATTTACAACTTACAAAGTAACCAACAATCGAGAACAGTCATATACACATGTCCTCAGAAAAATCAAATCAGTTTTGTACTTCAGACTTAACTTCAGGTTTAACTAAAATGCCTATGGGAAAAGGGCGAAAATAGAGAGTTGATAATAGCATTAGATCCACTTACATTTAAATTCAGCAACCGTAACACCGACATTATCGGCTGCGATTAGAATTTTCACCATTTAGGCTGGGGCACGAGAGATAACAACAGACGAGATAAGTGTCTGGTGGTAGGGCATTTAATAATAAGACAATTAGAGAGAATTCCTTCGATTTATTTATTTAAGAAAACTGAAAATAAGGGCTGATTCAAGCATTGGTAAGTTATCGCAATTCAAATTTTAACAAGAGAGTTGTACAAACATCAGTTATATCTAAAGTGCTTTGGGGGAGTGTAAAGGTAAAGAAGGCTGTAACGCTCGCACCCCATACTTTATTTTTAGCGTTATAATCGCCACTCCCAATAAATTTGTTGCCAAGCGTTATGAAGAAAACATCATAGTTGTCTATTTTATTATTGTGCTTGGGAGGGCAGTATACAGCAGATATTGGACATCTTGGATATTAGTGCACCCTATGTAACGCACAACTGAATCTTATGTTTGTGCGTCATAGTGTTGCCATGCCATTTCTTTCATAATTTCAAGCAATGTTAAATGTACCTACAAGAATAATAGAATAAGAACGTTTACTTCTCCGTCATTATACTAGGTAGAATGACAAATGAGGTGTAAAATGAAAGCTTATAATCCAAGGATAGTACTAAAGGTGAAAAATTAGACCTAGATTGTCTGTCCCTCAAAAAATAAGCGTTATATTAGGGATTTCTAATGTCGACATTAAAAGTTGCACTATTTTTTTTTCTATAAAACATTTTGGTCTAAAACTTACCAGAAAACTTGTTTGTACTCTCTACTTTCAAATACACGTGATTAAGAAGCTAAATTTTAAACTTCGTCACACAACTTTTGCGATTAAACTTTGCAATGCACAAATCCGCACCTTTTTCTTTGGAAAATTCATAACCTCTATCATGAAAAGAATAAAAACTTAAAGCTTTGTCTTCAGAAATGTTAGAGCTATATATTGTAGCAATTTCAGAAAAAATATTAAAACGGAACAGAGTTGTAGCGAGGTAAACTCAAAAAACGTGATTTAATTTTTTTTATTTTTAGGTTAAAATTGCGATTTTGACAATGTTCCCCCACAAAAAATTCAAAATAAACCTCATTTTCGTTTTCAGCACCCTCGAAAATATAAAGTATGAATAAAAGCCATGAAATTAGCCATTCACCCCTCCGTGGTCAGTCTCTCGAAAACTAAGCGCTTTTTTGAGGCTATCCCGCTCGCCTATTTACAGATGCTAGCGTGTGTAGACACCAGGGTGTTGAAATCAGTTAGGGTTTGGAAAACAGTACATTTACAGATGCTAGCGTGTGTTGACACCAAGGTGTTAAAATCAGTTAGGGTTTGGAAAAACAGTACATTTACAGATGCTAGCGTGTGTAGACACCAAGGTGTTTAAATCAGTTAGGGTTTGGAAAAACAGTGCATTTACAAATACTAACAGATTAGGACACCATAGTGTTGAAACCAGCTAGCTTTTTTAGTGGCGATACACGCATAGATGCTAACGGCTATTGACATTGATTTTATATATCTAATTCTGTGAAAAAATGTTAAAGTGATTTAGATATTAATAAATAATTAAACGTTGTTAGGATATGAACAATTTAAATATACAGGGTGATTCATTAAGAATGTCCAATATCTGAGTTGTAGATTCTAGACCTCAAAATAATGAGATTTGACCCAAATGACTTAGATAAAATGTGGCTCGTTACTGAGTTACAGGGTGTTTAATTTAAAAATTTAATAAACATTTTTACTCAGTACTTTAACACTATTTGACGTATCCTTGTCATACTTGGCAGAAAGTGTAAGTACTGTGTACCCTATTAAATTATGGTAAACAAACGTTTCTGGCTACTACCAGAGGCATACGACAGGGGAAAGTGAATTGTTGACCCCTCTAAATTCTACGCCACTGACAGAGTTGCTATTTTAGGAGAATTTTTATATTCTCCAATACTTTCCATGTAACAATATATTGTTCATTCGTAACGATAAAATAATTAATTTGCGAGATATTTGAACTTAAAAATGGAAGGGCACAAACATTAATCAAAATAGCTGTGCCGTTTCATTTTTAACTTCAAATATCTCGAAAACTAACGACTTTATCGTTACGAATGAAGAGTACATTGTTTACATAGAATGGATTAAAGAATCTAAATATTGAGGTAAAATAGCAATTCTGCCAGAGGCGTAGAATTTGGGAAAGGTCAACCATTTACTATACCCTGTCGTACGCCTTTGGTAGTAGCCATAAACATTTGTTTACCATAATTTAATAGGGTATACAGTACTTACACTTTCTGCCAAGTATGACAAGGACAAGTTAAATGGTATTAAAATTAAATCATTTTTTTAGTAAAATTGTGGCTTATTTCATATTAAAAATAGTTAAATAGTGTAAAAGTACTGAGTAAAAATAGTTATTAAATTTTTAAATAAAACAACCTGTACATAAATCAGTAACGAGCCACATTTTATCTTAGTGATTTGGGTTAAATCTTTTTATTTTGAGGTCTGGAATCTACAACTCAGAGGTTGGACATTCTTGATGAATCACCCTGTATTAACAAAAAAGAACAACATAAAAAATATTAGGTTAATGAGCAGATCCATGTCCTTTAGCGTTAGGTTGGTTCTGTGCGATGTTTCTCATAGGTTTCTACTTCTTTGTTTCCTTTTGTTGCCTCGGTTTGGACGGGCGTCCAGATTGAAAAAAAAAAAGAAGTAGAAACCTGATGAGAAACATCACACAGAGCCAACCTAACGCTAAAGGGCACGGATCTGCTCATTAACCTAATATGTTTATGTTGTTATTTTATGTTAATACAGGGTGATTCATTAAGAATGTCCAACCTCTGAGTTGTAGATTCCAGACCTCAAAATAATAAGATTTAAACCAAATCACTTAGATAAAATGTGGCTCGTTACTGAGTTACAGGGTGTTTTATTTAAAAATTTAATAACTATTTTTACTCAGTACTTTAACACTTTGTAACTATTTTTAATGGGAAATAAGCCACAATTTTACTAAAAAGATGATTTAATTTTAACACTTTTTACGTATCCTTGTCATACTTGGCAGAAAGTACTATTAAATTATGGTAAACAAACGTTTCTGGCTACTACCAAAGGCGTACGACAGGGTATAGTATATTGTTGACCCTTCCCAAATTCTACGCAACTGGCAGATTTGCTATTTTAACTCAATATTTAGATTCTTTAATCCATTCTACGTAAGCAATGTACTCTTCATTCGTAACCATAAAGTCGTTAGTTTTAGGTTTTGAGGTCTAGAATTTTGAGGTCTAGAATGTACAATTCAGAGATTGGACATTCCTAATGAATCACCCTGTATATTTATATTGTTCATATCCTAACAACGTTTAATTATGTATTAATATCTAAATCACTTTAATATTTTTTCACAGAAGTAGGTATATAAAATCAATGTCAATAGCCGTTAGCATCTATGCATGTATCACCACCAAAAAAGCTAGCTGGTTTCAACACTCTGGTGTCCTAATTTGTTAGTATTTGTAAATGTACTGTTTTTCCAAACTCTAACTGATTTCAACACCCTGGTGTCTACACACGCTAGCATTTGTAAATGTACTGTTTTTCCAAACCCTAACTGATTTCAACACCCTGGTGTCTACGCACGCTAGCATCTGTAAATGTACTGTTTTTCCAAACCCTAACTGATTTCAACACTCTGGTGTCTACACACGCTAGCATCTGTAAATATGCTCCCGCTCGTGTATAATATCACAAAAAATTGTAACGTGATAGTATGAAAAAATAGAGGAAATGGCAACGGTGTTACTAGTGATGGTCGGATCCAATGCCAAAATCTACACAGACATATTAGGGTGCACTAATTGCCAAGATGTCCCAGATATTTTAGTGATTCCAGTAACTCCTTCTATTGTAATGGTAGTGGCTTGTAGGTGATTTTTTATATACTTTTCTAGTTCGTGGTGTTTTATTGAGTTTCTTTGAGTTCTTTGAGTTTTTTTCTGTGTCTACATGTTCATTCCCATCTGGATGGTTGGGGAAGTAAATTTTGCAGTTAAATGTTGTTAGAAGACTTTTATTTGTGAAATGCGTTTCAGTAACTAGCATGACATCGACATTTTTGTCATTGTTGGTTACGAAATGAATGGTTTCAGTTCATAAGAATGCTGGTTTAAACCGTTTGCATTCCATAATGCTATTTTTAATATTTGAACCATTATGACCCATTTAAGACAATAGCGGTGATAAAGATTCATTATTGTTCACATTTGCGTAACGAGATCCTCATTATTGTTCTTAGTTCAGAGATGTCATTAGGTTGGCTTGTATTGTTTTGTTGGTACATTATTACCATTTTCTTGATTATTTTGATTGATTATCTGTGCATATGTCATACCTTGTGTTGTACTCTGGTTTCCTTAGATTTTCATTCCGTTCTATATGTCCTTGATGCATTTTCTCTTGAAGTTGCTTATGTATAGTACACCCTCTGTAATGTGCGAGTTGTTGTTCTCCACAATTTACACATTATCACATTTTCGTCTTTTGTTTTTCTGGAACAATCTCAAGTGTGATGTGGCCGTGTACATTTCACACATCTAAGGTCTCTATGGCAAAAGTTTTTTATATGACGGAATCTCCGATATTTAGTGCACTGTGGAATAAGTCTTCTAGAGAGAAGGGGGTTCAATTGTAACTATTAAGTGTCCTAGTTTCTTGACATTATAGATGTCTTTGTCTTTCTATAATTTTTAGATTAAAAAAGAACATATGCAATGCCTTTTTGTCAGGTTTTTTTAACATCCCATATATATGTATAGTTAAAACCTTATGTCTAAGTTTTGTTAGGCTTTGCTGAATATCTCTTACTACTATTCTAAAGGACTTGCTTTGGTTAGCCTGTTATACATATATGAAACTCTGTTTTTTTACTTGTCAATGCTATCACTATAGTAGTATACCGGTGCCGCCCAAAATCCCGACAGCCAAAATCCCGACAGCCAAAATCCCGACGGCCAAAACACCGACACGCCAGAATCCCGACAGGCCAAAATCCCGACATGCAACAATCCTGGCATAAGTAAAAATTCCGACTTTTTTTTAATACTTTTAATACAAAACACTTTTGCTTAGTAATAAAAAATAAAAAACAGATGGCCATAAACAAAAAACAAGAAATAAATGTAATTATATGTTAAAAAGAAACTTATCAAACCTGTCGGTATTCTGGCCTGTCGGGATTTTGGCCTGTTCTGGCGTGTCGGGATTTTGGCCGTCGGGATTGTGGCTATCGGGATTTTGGCTGTCGGGATTTTGGGGTAGACCCGTAGTATACCAGCTGTGTTCATTCAAAGTTGGTTGGATTTGTACTTGACTTTCACCCAGGCTTTTTAAGGTGCAGTGATCTTTAGCAATTTTAATAAGGAGTTTACTTAATGAGTTCATATCTTCGAACCGGATACAAAAATATAGAGTGCTAGTTCTAATTTAGTTAGTCTACTTTCAATTTTCATACACGTCATAACTCCTATGCGTTCTGTATTTTGTTTATTTCCAGAATTGTATTGGTAAAAAGTGTGCTCTGAATTTAGCTCATAAGCCTAAGATGAACCAATCTATGGCCTGGAAGTCTTCTTGCAACTCTTCTAGGTTAGCTTTGATTCTCATCCTTCTGATATTGTATATTTCGATGTTCGAGTACGATGTACGACTGTTATGTGAGTATAATATATTTATATTATTGCAGGTACATTTTCAAAAAGAGACAGAGTCATCCGTACATAAAAAAGAAGAAATAAGGCCAAAAATCACAGTTAAGTAAGAAAATGTATCATCTCTTTACTTTTTGAAAGAAAAAAAAATTTTTTTCAAATTACAAAAGTAATTTAGCAAAAGTAAAATACAACAAAGGTGCTTCATAATTATATTAAACTACTATTACACAGAGGGGCACATTTAATAATGACAATGAACAATCATACTCATTTACTAATAACTATTTATTCTCCAACTGGCCTGATCATCATTCTGGAACCTGCCAAATTTACGTGTGCGTTTTTCAGAGGATGCCAGTTAAGACCATGTGCTCTATATGTATCAGGAAGTACCACAGTCATATGCTTTCCATTTAGGTTGCTATTATGGCAATCTGCATACCACCAAGCACCTTCTACAACATAGATAAATTAAATATATATGTAAATTCAAAAGTACACAAAAAAATATAATTTTTAGCACACTCCGAAGTAGATTATTAGGAGTTACAAAAAAAGAAATATACGTGAATGTAAGGAATACCTACATGATAATATTTTCTGGGACATTAAGCCAATAAAATAAGTTACTTTTTGTTAAGATGTTCCTACCATATGAATGCCACATGTTCATATTCAATTAAAAATCTTTAATAGTTTACAATATATATATTGGAAAAAATCGATTTTCATTTTGTAAATTCAAAGGCTATAACAGTTCTTATGTGCACATTTGTAATAAAGATAAGTTAGGTTCAATCGAACTACTTTTGGTCCCAGAAGATGTGATTTAATTTATGACCTACATTTTTGTGACATATTCAGCTTATATAATATCCGATTTACAGCGTCTTGCGCATTCGTATTTCCAATTTACATTCACGTTTATCAGCCCAGTTTCCTGGTCGTAGATCTCCTGTTGACGTTTCCTTTTAGTGCACGAATATAGTGAAGCCTCGCATCTAGTCGCGCTGCACGCCATTCATCTCGACACGCATCTAGCATTTCGATGGGACTCACTCTTCCCAAAACATTCAACCGCTAACTTTTTTTATAGATGTACGTACTGAGACCTATTAAAATAAGAACAACCAGTTAATTGGGTCATCTGCTATGTACGGAAAAGTATAATATTAGCCAAAAACTTTACGATAAAATTTAATATTCTCTATTAACCCTTAAGTACTAACAGCCCGTCTCTTGTCGAAAGTGGGATATTTTCATTTCTAGAAAATTTTGAAGGTCACCCGTTTATAACTTTTCAAGTTGGCTAGTTCTTTAGTAGTATTGAAATCGGCAATTTGCGGCAGGTTGTTATTCGAAAGATATTTAGGCTCAAAGTGTGATGTCCGTCTAATAGACGGGGTGCTAGTGTTTGTGACCAGTTCGTCGTTACACATAATGTGCCCCAGTTCTTCAAAAAACATCAAATAAGGGAATAAAGACCTTGAGGAAACTCTTTTAAAATGGTTTGATGAGGTAAAAGACGACATAAGCGAAGTGGAATCAATTTGTGATGAAAATGTTGCCACTCACTACCATTGCTACACTGTACTAATTATAGTACCTGTCAGTTTTTTTTGTTTTAACATTTTTAAAAACCTTTTTATTTTCATTTTTTTTACTCTTTGTTTAATTCGATTATAAATTTTTATTAAGATTCTTTCATTTGTATAATTTCTATCACACTTCTTTTCAGGATAAAAAGGTACACAAACAATCCTTCCATTCTTGTTATAATGTTTTTTATTTTAATAAATATAGAAAAGTAGATTAATTACTGTGTTTTTTAGATAATCAATACTTTCATTAAGTCATTTTTTCTTCATTAATATATTTAACAAAAACAAAAATTACCACTAAAATGTTCAACTCGTCTGTCAGGCGGTTAGTTAGTGTTTACGTCATTGATTTAAGATGTTAGTAATTAGGGGTTAAAAATAATCATGGTTTAACATAAAAATCGTGAAAATATGCATTAGATTTGATTTCACACATATTTTTGATTCAAGAAAACAGTTGTGGTATAAAAAAATTCACTTTTGTGGCTTGGTTTCCTTCTGCAAAATAACTTAAGTGAATTAAAAGTTAACAAACATTTATTTTCCACTATTGAGGTACATAATCAGGCGTATAATATAAAAAATGTTAATATGAAATTACTGGGACTTAATAATTTGTTCAATTTCAAAATCTGGAAGTCCCGTGAATTCAAGAAAGCAGTTGTTTAAAATAATCCACTTTTGTGGCTTGGGTCCCTTCTGCAAAACAACTTAAGTGAATTCTAAGTTAACAAACATTTATTTTCCATTATTGAGTTACAAAATCGGGCGTATATTCTAAGAAAATGTTATTATGAAATTACTAGGATTTAATAATTTGTTCTGGAAGTCCCGTGAATTCAAGAAGACAGTTGTTTTAAAAAAAATCCCTTTTTGTAGCTTGGTTCCCTTCTGCAAAATAACTTGTATATAACAAAAAGTGAATTTGAATAAAGGAACCAACCCACATGGATCTTTTCTGTAGAACGCTGTCATGCTGCAACGATAATGTTGGTTGGTTCTTTCGCTCATAGCGGACGGTATATATCGTATGTGGCTTGGTCAAAATACATATTTGTGGATTGGTCCCTTTCTACAGAATCCCGTCCAATTATAGTCTAGTAAAATAAAATTATATTACATGTACATCACTATGTAAATTCGTACAGGTTGGAACACATTTTATATCAAAGTTTAAGTGAGTACAAAAGATATTTTGAAGAAAGTATCTAAATCATATAAGGGGATCATTGTGTAATAATTAAAAAGGGGTTATTTTTGCACAATAGTTACTTTTTTTACTGCTGAGGTAGTTTACAATTTTATTAAGGTTTTTAGGATTTTTTTCTGCGCAGTTGAAGGGCAGATTTTTCACCTAAGACTACTTCATTAAATTTAACCCCCTAGTTATTTAAAATTACATATAAAATTTAAAAATTAAATTTGCAAAAAATTATAATTTGCCTTTTAAATAAGTAGGTACCTAAGATAAATTATTAAGTTTGAGAATACGAGAAATGATGAGAGTAACACATACAATAATTGATGACAAAAAAACAAAACAACTGGTATGGTACGGTCATGTATAGAGAATGCCAGGTGACAGGATCCCTAAACAGATTTTGGCATGGACACCACAAGGGAGAAGAAAAAGAGAAAGGCCGAGAATAAGCTGGAGGGAGGGAATTGAAAAAGAACTAGAGGAAAGAGAAATCACTCCAGGTCTATGGTTAAACAAAGAAAAATGACGGTTAGGAGTCGGAAGGCGTCGGCCCACGCTGTAAACCGATAGTAGTAGTAGTAATTATTAAGTTTTATAGCAACGGTACAGTTATCTTTATTAACGTTTTGTACCGCTTAACTTTTAATTTCATATATCTTGAAAACTAATGATTTTATCGTCAAGATTGCAAAGTATATTATTCATTCTTAACGCAAAATCATTAGTTCTTCTATGGATGCTATACAATGTGCAACATCTCTCACTGCTTACATACATTCAAAACGAACAATTTCCCACGCAGTGAGAAGTCGGCCATTGCAGTGAGAAATATTTTTGAAGTGAAAACTTCTTTAGGGACGTTGTGCACTTTCTGGATGGGGAAAAAGTATTAAATTAGCGACCGTTATCGCTTCGACGAAATAAATTTTTGAAGTAAAAACATCTTTAGGGACATTTTACACTTTTTATATGGGGAAAATATTGAATTGTCATCACCTCGCCGAAATAAATGTTGTACGTATATATTTATATTATTATGTATAGTTTATAGTCAAAAGCCGAATTTCAGGCCCTCCTAGGTTTGACTAGGCAATCCTCAGGTCTGACTGACAGTCTTAGTCAAAGCCCGAAATAAGTTATAGTTTCGGCCTTTGACTAGTCACACCTAGGAAAGACTAAGTTGGTCAGGCAAAGGTCGAAATTTAATCTTATGAAAACGGGGTTTGACTAGTCAAATCCCGATCAGCTATTAAAATTTAATTTGTTAGATTAGGTTTAATAAAACGTCATTTGTTAATTTTATTGTTTATTATTTTTATATTGTCGTTATTAAAATAAAAAAATAGTGTTTATTCTCACATGTTGAGGCATTATGGCATTTAGAGTTGCAAAATACGTTAGACCTTTTTTACACTTACAAAATTTTAAAGAGCGTTTCTTATTGCAGTAGCATTTTATAAAACCTTGTCCTCCAAATTTTTGTACTAATTTCTTTTAGAGACAGCTTAACGTCTGGAATATCTTCAAAATTAAGAAAATTCTCTTTGCATTCTCTTTTTTGATTTCTTAAAAATGTGTGTTTATTGTTCCGTATTTCGTACCAACTCTATATAAACCATCAATTATTTTATCTTGTATGATACCCAAAATATTTCGACCATCTCCTTTGGCTGTATCAAAGCTGGGGATTGTAACAGTTTTTTCAGATCGAAATTGGAGGACATCTTTTTTTCACTTCATTGTTACATAGAATTAGCCTGGGCATGAAGACTTTCAATCCCCTTTCCTTTATTTATTTTAATCTTTTCTGTATATTTACAACGCATTCATGTAATTTTTCTTTCAAAACCTTCATAGCATGCACCAAGTGTGCTGTTAGCGGACACAACATGTACCACCTGATTACAAATTATGCACGTATGTGCGTCAGAGCTCTCTTTTTGGCAAATACAAAAAACCACATCTGAAGAAGTAATCTGAATTGTTTGAAAATTTTCTTCCTCTCCTAGTGACTACGGTACAGGGGCTTTGTTAGTATTATGGTGATCCTTAGTTGTTCCCCGATTGCGATTGCAATATTTTCTTTCAGAGTTGACGATGACATTCACATTCCATCTGTTTGAGTTAAAATTAAATTAATATACTTAGTCAAACCAAATTACGTGTAAATAATAATCAAACTCCGTTTGTAAGTGTGTAAGTAAGTGTAAAAGGTCTATCGTATTGTGCAATTTTAAATGCCATAATTCCTCACCATGTGAGAATAAACACTAATTTTTTTAAGAATAAGTTTTCACTCTAATGGCATATAAAATAACATAATGCTATTCTACACCCCACCAGAATGAAAACAATGGGAACCGTCTCTGGTTACACCTCCAAGGCTTCTACAATATGCAAGCCATACGGATGCTGAGACTAAGGAAGATGAGGGAATTCTATAATTTACAATTCACGCCCATCTGCTCAGCGCTCCTTAGTCTCAGCATCCGTATGACTTGCATATTTTAGAAGCCTCGGAGGTGTAACCAGAGAAGGTTCCCATTGTTTTCATTCTGGTGGGGTGTAGAATAGCATTATGTTGTTTTATATGCCATTAGAGTGAAAACTTAGTCTTGTTGTAGCAGTTGCCGCTAGGGCATCTATGCCATTTCTTTCGTTGCAATGCGGGACTGCACCCTGGGGTTTGTTTTAGTTTAGTGGGGGAGAGCAGCATATGTGCCTCCTGATGAGAGACTAATAAGTTTCGAAACCGGTAGAGGTGCTTGCTGCACTCTCTGATTGGACTAGAATATGGTTCGGCTGCATTTTCCTTTTGCAACGAAATTGAAAATTGTTATTCAATACTAATTTTTTTATTTTAATTACGACAATATAAGAATCATAAACATTAAAATTAAAAAATTACATTTTATTAAACCTAATCTAACAAATTACGACATTTTAATAGCTGATCGGGGTTTGACTAGTCAAACCCCGATTTCATAAAATTAAATTTCGACCTTTGCCTGACCAACGTAGTCTCTCCTAGGTTTGACTAGTCAATAGGTCTGGATCCCGCGTATGAAAAAAAAGTTGATTAATAGCAAGCTGAAAATTTGTTAAGAGCTTAAGGGTGTCTAGTCGAATAAACTTTGATATATGGGAACACTGAAACAGGGGCAGTTTTAATTGTGGAACAGGTTAAAAATTTGGAACGGTCACAGCACGAAAACGGCACATTTATTTTGTCCGACAGAACAGACTTAAACTCTCCGAACAGAGATTAAACTCTCATGAAAAAATCAGGCTGCTATTTATTACCTGTCATAATTCCTGTCATTTGACATATTCTACATGTTCCACTCATTAAAACGCCCATTTGGTGATAAATAGCAGTCTTATTTTTGCATTAGAGTTTAATCTCTGTTCGAACAGTTTAAGTCTGTTCTGTCGGACAAAATAAATGTGCCGTTTTCGTGCTGTGACCGTTCCAAATTTTTAACCTGGTCCACAATTAAAACTGCCCCTGTTCCAGTGTTCACACATATCAAAGTTTATTCGACTAGACACCCTTAAGCTATTAACAAATTTTCAGCTTGCTATTAATCAACTTTTTTTTCATACGCGGGATCCAGACCTACAAAGGCTGAAACTGTAATTTATTTCGGACTTTGACTAAGACCGTCACTCGGACCTGAGGATTGCCTAGTCAAACCAAGGAGTGCCTGAAATTCGGGCTTTGACTATAACATATACATAAATAGCATAGGACGTACGCAACGCGGTTATAATTATGTATAGGCATATCACTTCTTTTTGGATGAGGAAAAAGCAATGAGCTCGTAATTGATATACTATAAGAAGTTTTCACTTCTTGCGGCACTCCCACCAGTGCCCTAATTTTTTTTTCACGGGATCTCCTACGGTTTTCCATACATATAATCGTTTCCATGGTAACATGCACAATACAAGCACAATTATTAATGTCGTCAAACAAAATGAGTTAAAGCAAAACTTAAAAAGAATTACCTTTCAAAGCTGTTCAAAAATAACTGTTAATTAGAATTTTAAATAAATAATGTATATAAATTTTAAAAATATTAAATACCTACATGTATATTTTGTATCTTATTTCAATTTATGCATATAATATACCTAAAAGCACCTAAATTATTTAATTTTGAAATTTAGAACTCTTGACAAAACCGCATTCATTAAAAAAGTATAGTTTACAACACATGAGAAAATGACATACTTCTTCCTCGCTTGATTTGCAGCACTCACCTCATGCCTCTGCTCGTGCCAACAAAGTTTTGCGCTCGTGAGAAATATGTCGTTTTTCTCACTTGTTGTACAATATACTATTTCCAGATATTTGAAACTAAAAATTAAGAGGCACAATACATTAATAACTGTGCCGGTATATGTTTAACTTCGAAAATCTCGAAAAGTAATCACTTAAGCGTTAAGAGTGAGGAGCATGTTATTTACATATAGATAGAGTATTGGAGAATATAAAAGTTGTGCTAAAATTGCAATTTCACCAGTGACGTAGATTTTGGGAAGTGTCAACTATATACGGTCCCCTGTCGTATGCCTCTGGTAATACCCGGAAACGTGTATGTAACATAATTTCATAGGGTGTATAGTACTTACACTTTCTACCATGTATGAAAAGGATGAGTCGAATAGTTTTAAAATACTGAGCAAAACTATTTTTTAGATTTTTAAATAAAACACCCTGTAACTCAATAAGGAGCCATATTTTATTTAAGTGATTTTAGTTAAATCTTAATATTTTAAGGTCAAGAAACTTCAACTCAGAGATTGGACATTCTTAATGAAACACCATGTATAGATAAGCAAAACTCTTTTCTACCATAAGGAAAAAAAGAAAGAGAAAAAACGACAAAAAAAATTGTTAATTAGTGAAAAATTCCCAGGAGCCCGATTATCGAAACGGCCAGGGGCGGATCCAGAAAATTGTGTTGGTTCCAAAATTATTTGTTTGCATTTTATTAGGAACTTTAGAATTATTAATATCGAATATTACCATTTTAATTCAAAAATACTGGTCAGAAGACCTCGACCTGTAAGCTGTTAGTTACCATGAATTTAAGATCTCCAAAATGTTGTTTACATGATAAAAATACACAACACATAAGTATACGTATACTGTATTTCAATATAATACAGCTAAAAACATGAATAAAATTACTTTTTCTTCGACAATCTTATAAAATCTTGAGAGACAGCTTTCGCTTGTGCTCCCTTGCGTACACGTCCAAGACTTCTTCGGCGTCCAATGCACTAGATAAGTCTTGGTGAACATGGAGTAATGCCAGTCCATTAAGCCTCTCTTCCGTCATGGTCGTTCGCAGATATGTCTTCATACGACGCAAAGCCGAAAAGGTTCGCTCCGCTGTACTCGTCGTCACAGGAAGAGTGCACAGCAGCTGCAGTAAAACTTGTACATTTGGCAGTGGTTCGGCCAACTTGTATGCCTGTGCTGGATGTTTTGGCATTTCTTTTGCAGAATTGGACCACAGGTGTTTCCAAATTTGTAGCTCACCTTTCAGAGCAGAGAAGCACGGTAAATCATATTCATATTTACGAGCTCCTTGAAGAATATCCCTTATTTGATCATCATTGAGATCTGGTGAGAGAAGATGTTGTAGCTTACCTACACATTCCATTTCATTTTTGGGAAATCTTGCCATCAGTTCATTGATAACAAAATCCAGAAATGGGATGTAAATTGTCATCCTATAATATTCTTCAACCGTTTCAGCCTGGACATTGGCTCGGTTTTTTTGAAGGGATGTTGTCCTGGGCTTCTGAATATCTGTACCCATTTCTTCCGCCAGCTTTGTTGATTGACTGAATAACTCCTTGAATGTGTCGGTGCTGTTGTTTCTTCTCTCTTGTAGGATTTTTGTAGTGGCTTCTACAAGCTCAGTTGCTTTAAGTACGTCCATGTACTCAGCTTGAAGTTTACGTGCTAGTGGTAAGGTTATTCCAAGGACCTCAGCTAACACTACCACACTGACCAAAAACTCGGATGAAAGAATAGAGTGCATGAAAGAAAATGCATTGCTTCCCTTGCCTTGAGGGGAATTGGCGATGGTTTCTAGAGCAGCAGGGAGTGTAGGAAGGTGTTCCACAAAAGTCAAAATAGCATCGTGTCTTTCAATCCACCTTGTTTCACAGAGTTTTTTCAGGCCATGAGTTCCTGGTTTCAGGTTGTGATTCTCTCTTACTTCATTTTCCAAAATTTTAAATCTTGCTGGAGAATCACGGAAGAAAACTGCTACGGAAGATATAACTCCCATGGTATTCCTAATGCTAGCAATAGAGCAAGCTTTACTAATTGCCAAATTCAATCTGTGATTGGCACAGTGAGTGTACATTGCCAGAGGCTGGATCTGTGAAATTCGGGCTTGTACGCCTTTGAAAACCCCACTCATGTTGGAAGACCCGTCAAAAGCTTGACCACGGCAGTTAGCTAAATCAACATTAAGTTTTTTTAGTTCTTGAGCAATAGTGTTTGCTAGGTTCTCTCCAGTTAGATCAACAACATCAACGAACTTGATAAAGTCTTCCTCAATTTTGCATTTCTTGGTGTCGAAATATCTAATGCAGATGGTTAGCTGTTCTTTAAGCGACAAATCTGTCGTTTCGTCTGCCATAATAGTAAAAAACTTTGATTCTTTTACTTTAGATATGATCTTGTCAGTGATCACATCGCCGCAACATTCAATTATCTCATTCTGAGTTGTTTTGCTTATGTAGCTAGCATTCTTTCCACAAGATTTTAAATGAGAGCTTAGAACCTCATCCCCCGCATCCACCCTGAATTGCAATAGTGCCCGAAAATTACCTTCCCGGAAGCAGCTCTCAGTGTTTAGATCAATTATACCATCATCTCTGTGGCCACGAAGTGGTATATTTTGTACCCCACATAAAATAACTGTCTTAATAATGGGAATCAGCTTTTTGCGATTCTCTTCGATCATTTTTTTTTCTGCTGTATTCATACAAGCTACTACATTGCTAATCTTGCCTTCATGAATCAAACAAAAGTTATGATATGCAACCACATTTCGGCTGTGGTATTCAGTACTTGCATGATTCTTCAGCAATTCAGTAGCCTTTTTATAAGAAGTCATTGGCTGAACAACCAACTTTCCCAATTTAACATCATTATTCCCACCTTCTCTACGACCAAACATAACACAGTACTTGCATAAACCACCATGTACTAGTTTACTGTAAACTAGCCATTCATGTGTTTCTAACCAGCTTTTCTGAAAAGAGCGGTTTTTCTTGCCTTCAGAGACCATTGGGAATATGAAACTTTGACATGGCACCCAAGGGTTTTTTACCCATTGAAATTTCTCTTCATCTGTTAGAAGTGATGGTGTGACATCTCCATTCTTAAGAAGACGACCAAAATCGCGAACAGATAAGTTACAAGTGCTGACTAATAATCCTGATGCAGAGCGATCTGTTCCTGATTCCTTATCTCCAAATATATTAGCCTCTTTAACAAGGATGTTACTGTTAGCTGTTGTTTGATTTTCTGGTTGGGAATCTGCATGGTCCACCTGAAAATTACGAAAATACAATAAACATTACATGAAAATTTAGCATACCCAAAATATCGCAAGATTGGTATTTCTTTAATAAAAACTTAATGTTCTCAGTTATTTGTAACCTGATCTCAATAATATTTTGTATTTGTTTAGAAAATTAAAATACTCAAATCTTTGCGTCTTGTAGGTATATTTTTTGTAAAATGTATGGTTTTTAAGCGGAATGGGACGTTTCGATGCCGCCGGTTCATCGCCAGTCCATTTCATTGCCGTCATATGTCGCATTTCCTATAATTCCTAATTAATACTAAAAATAAATAATAATTCTAACTGTCGAAAATGCCTTTTTTGGCATTTTTCGATAAACATTTGAAAACAAACAGCTTTTAGGGCAAACGACAAACTTTTAAAATAAAAAAGTTGTATATTTTACCTCGAATTAATAATTTTACCTCTCTGAACTATGTTTTATTTATCCTAATTGATAAAACCTTCAGAAATGTATATTCTGTAATTTGGTGTACATATATTTATTCAACAAACTATTAAACTTTAATAACTAGGCCTACTGCCACAGTGTCCAATATTTAGGAGAATCTAGTTATCTAGTGTGATTGTGGAAAATTGCCAGAAACTTGCTTAAAGAGAATCAGAAACATAGGTATACAGTAATATCTTTAATAAAACTAGGCTCATTAATTTCGAATAAACTTGCTATAAAAACACTTCATTGTGCTTTTTACTATGTAAATGCATTAGCAAACACTTCATTGTGCTTTTTAGTATGTAAATGCATTAGCAGTAATAAGTTCGAAATCATCAATATGATCAGTTATAAATCCAGAAATAAAATACAAGAAATCTATTATTTATGCTCTCGCTTGAACCTATAGTAGACCTAAACATCGTAAAACAACATGATCTAGGAATTTCAGGAGTAAGTTTTAACAGTAAGCCAATGCAATGAAGACAGTGTTAACTAAATGAATATGTTTATCGAACTTACCTTAGGGTTTTTAGAAAAGAAGGAGTCAAGGCCTAGTTGTCTTTTATTCTTTCCACTAGAACTCATTTTACACAACACAACACAACACTGACAAAACGAGTAGAAACGAGAAAATTTTAGTTTTTTATTGTGAGTTCTGAATTACGGCACGTTGGCATAAACACGTTTATAAGCTCTGATCACAAACTGGGAAACTGAGCTAGTAAAATGGCGGATAGCGGGTGGATGCGGGCATGCGCTAGTTGTTATGCGGTTGTACTGCTCTTGGTGGAGGATTTTCAGCGCAAGATTTTCAGCTCAGCGCCGACTGTCGTAGTTGTAGCCGTGCTGGTAAAGTAGAAACCGAAACTGACATGAATATCAGTTCTATGAGCAGATATAACATATTATGTTGACTGTAGAAGTGTAGAGCAGAATATATTGTATTTTATGAAATAATATAATATTGTAATATAACCAATTAATGCATTTATGTTCCCGAAATAAATTATTTGAATCAGGTACAATATGTTTCATAAAATAACTTTTGAACCCATTTTATCTAGTGTATTTTTATTTCGTCTGGGGGGGGGGGGGCACGTGCCCCCGTGCCCCCCCTTGGATCCGCCACTGGAAACGGCATTTCAAAATGTTTAATCTCCGCGACGTTATTAAAAAAATTATAAACAAATTAGAACAATTTTCAAATGCCGTTTTAGAGAAGAGTTAAATTGAAATTTGAATTTATCAATTAGACAAGGCGAAAACGGCGGGTTCGAAGGAAAAAATATTCCCATGAGATTTTTTTGCATAATCACATTCGTGAGACAACCCAGAATAAGGTTCGAGAAGTCGCCCACGTGAAAAGTGGGCCAATTTTTTTATAACAATTTTTTTTAATCAAATTGTAAGGATCAATATTTTTGGCCCGAGCAATTTTTTTTTTAATTTTTTGGATCATTCTGGACAAAAAAGGTCTCTTATAATTTTTCTCTAAAGTTGATCGTTTTCGACTTATAAGCAATTTAAAATTGAAAAAAACGAAAAATGGCAATTTTCGAGGCTTAATAACTCGGTTAAAAGTTACTATTATGAAAGTCAATATATGACTAAATTAAAGTGTAAAGCCCCCCCTACGAGATCCTGAAGAAATTTTTGTCATTATTTTATTACTAAGCTGTTATTTTTAAGTAATAATAATAAGCGCCATGCACGTGTGCGGCGGCTGTAAATGCTGAGTACGAGAGAAGCCATTCCAGCGCAGTCCAATTATTGTGCATCTTACTTGCACTCACATTTACAGCCGCATCAATGCGATCTATCCGCTCATTGTTATTAATTAAAAATAACAGTTAGTAGTAAATTAATGACACAGATTTCTTCAGGATCATGTAGCGGCGACTTTAAACTTTGAAATCACTTTCTGACTTTCATAATAATAATTTTTAACCGAGTTATTAAGTCTTAAAAATGGCCATTTTCGCATTTTTCAAAT
The DNA here is from genome assembly GCF_917563875.1 of Diabrotica virgifera virgifera. Classification (NCBI taxonomy): domain Eukaryota; kingdom Metazoa; phylum Arthropoda; class Insecta; order Coleoptera; family Chrysomelidae; genus Diabrotica; species Diabrotica virgifera. The sequence goes on along the minus strand of NC_065449.1, from coordinate 173,912,889 downwards.
TTTAAATTGCTTATAACTCGAAAAAGATCAACTTTAGAGAAAAATTATAAGAGACCTTTTTTATCCATAATGGTCCAAAAAATCAAAAAAAAATTAGTCCGGTCCAAAAATATTGATTTTTGCAATTTGATTAAAAAAAAAGTGTTAAAAAAATTGGCTCACTTTTCACGTGGGCGACTTCTTGAACCTTATTCTGGGATGTCTCACGAATGTGAATATGCAAAAATATCTCATGGGAATATTTTTCCCAACGATCCCGCCGTTTCCGCCGTGTCTAGATACATACATTTGTCGAAGATATACATAAAAACAAAAGTAATGCGACCTTACACAGATGTATATTCTTTTGCAACAATTGCGTTTTTGCAATTGAAAATAACAGTAACATTTAATAAACAAATTAAATATCTCATAAATTATTAAATATTCTCCACCAATTTTTTTTGTTTAATACTAATTACATATCAAAATTTTCTTATTAAATAAAATTAATTTATGGTACTTATTTAAAACGTAAATAATATTTTTTTGCAAATTTGATTTTTAAATTTTACATATAATTATTTAAGTAAATAGGGAGTCAAATTTAATTAGGTAAGTCTTAGGTGAAAGATTTATCCTTCAACTTTGCAGAAAAAATATTAAGGACCTTATATAAAATATAAATTATAACCTCAGCAGTTACAAAAGTAAATATTGTGCAAAAATGAACCCTTTTTAATTATTTAACAATGATCCCTTTTTATGATTTCGATACTTTTTTGAATTTTTTTTTGTATTTACCTAAATTTTGATATACAATTTTTTCCAACCTGTACGGAATTACATTGTGATTTTTATTATTTTGTTAAGCTCACACTGGTTACATATTATTACAAATTTTAACCCTTAAACGCCCAAGGGTGGGTAAAAAATGTCCACCTAATGTGTATTCCCCTGTAACATATTTATTACGTGTTTAATTTTTTTTTTTAATTATTTATTGTTAAAAAGACAGCCCATTATCGAATGTTAATTTGGTTCTACCAATATTTTTGAAAATAAAAGCAGCATCTTGAGTTAAATATGGATGGGCATAAAAAGTACACCCTTGGCAAAACTTGTTACTAAAGGTTTCTATATAATTTCTCGTTGGTAGGAAGATAATCCGTATAATTATCGATGTATAATTACATAATCTACATAATTATCCGCCAATAAGGAGGCTGAAAGAAAGAATATGGAGAAAATCGACAAATCTGAATTACTGGCTTTTACTGGTATGTTAATTTTGATGTACGTTGTAATTTTGTTGTAAGGTTTGTAAATTGTTTATATTAATATTTTAGAAGATGCTGTGTTTATTAAGCATAAGATTCTTAAGTTTAATCCATTTTCAACAACTCTCAATAAATATATTAGCTATTTTCGAGGTGGATATTTTTTACCCACCCTTGGGCGTACATGGAACCTAAAAAAGGTTGGGCGTTTAAGGGTTAATGGACAGGACCAGACTTTAAAGAACCTATGCTTACAGAGGGAAGTAGAGGAATGTTTGCGCTATAACCACTAATAAAGGAAGGGAAATATAAAATGATTGCTTTTATTTTTTTTTTTAATTTATTGAATATCATTTTGAACTCATTTTTTCAATTTTCTTAGCCTCCAAACTTCACTTTGTAACCAAACTTACATTACTAATATACATTTTTCCACAGCCTACCATAATTACTAAGATATTCCGTTATTTATATCTAATAAGAATAAAAATTCACTTACCATACATTTGTGCACAATTTCCAGAATGTGTATCTTGATCCACATCAAGTGTTGAAAACTTTGCCTTGAATTGATATTTTAAACCATCCCCAGCATTACCTGAGTATCCAGTAAGTTCTTTGAGTGGGTAGCCATCTTTTTCGCAGCCAATCGAGAACATTGCATATTGTGCATAACTAATATTTTTGTCCGTGTCTGTTAACTCTATAAGAAGTTCGTTTCTATCGAATGCTACAAATTGAAATGTTGTGTATATTAAATATGATATTATGAAAAAAAATTTTTTATTAAAATCCTTCATAAATGGTATATAATTTATAAAACATTAACTTAAAACGCTACAGCACAAACGCAGAACGTTTTCGATCTATTACAGATCGTCATCAGTGCTGAATAGGATCTTTACATGCTAAAGCACCAAAATTGAAAGTATATGGGTAAACACCCTGTAAAATGTTACAGTAATGGAAACATTGACATACTTTGTTTTAAATAACATGGATTTTTAACATGAGTTAGACACGTTCTGAGGTTCAGCGATCTTACATAACGAACGGTCGGTAACAATTTAATTTAAATAATATCTAATAAGAAGATACCATTTATACAGGGTGTCCCAAAAAAATTGGTCATAAATTATATCACAGATTCTGGGATCAAAAATAGGTTGATTGAACCTGACTTACCTATAAACAATAGTGAACACAAAAAAAGTTACAGCCCTTTGAAATTACAATATGAAAATCGCATTTTTTTTCATAATATATTGAAAACCCTTAGAGATTTTTTATTGAAAATGAACATGTTGAATTCTCATGGCAGGAACATCCTAAAGAAAAACAATATGGAAATTTGTAGACCCCATAAAAATTTTATGGAGTTTTGTTCCTTAAACCCCCCAAAATTTTGTGTCCGTTCCAATTAAATTATTGTTGTTGCCATTAGTTAAACCCAATATTTTTAAAACTTTTTACCTCTTAATATTTTTTCGATAAGCCAGTTTTTATCGACATGCGTTTTTTAATACGTTTACATACAAATTTTATGGGGGTCTCGTTTCTTTTAAACCCGCAAATGCTTGTGTACGTTCCAGTTAAACTATTATTGCGGTACCGTTAGTTAAACACAGTGTTTTTAAAACTTTTCTGTCTCTTAGTATTTTTTCGATAAGAGAGCTTTTATCGAGATGTGGCTTCTTGTTTAATATGGTTTAAAATATACCTAAAAATGTAAATTATAAATAAATTTTCATATTATTACCAGGTGTCTATAATCGTACTTAATCATATACCTACAAATATATGGTGGATTTGTCAAATATTCAAAATATCTCGATAAAAACTGGCTTTTCGGGAAACAGCTAAGACGCAAATTTTTTTTAAAAATATGGTGTTTAAGTAATGGTATTACAATAATAATTTAATTAGAACGTACACAAAAATTTTGGGGTTTAATTGAGCAAAACCCCCATAAAATGTTTATGTGGTGCACACATTTCACTATAATTTTTTTTTAGATGTTGCTGCCATAATAATGCCAAATGTTCATTTTTAATAAACAATCTCTAATAGTGTTCGATATCTTGGAAAAAATTTATTTTACTTTTGTAACTTCAAAGGGCTGTAACTTTTTTATGGGCATATTTAGTACTAAGGTAGGTTAGGTTTAATCAACCTATTTTGGACCCCAGAATCTGCGGTATAATTTATGACTTATCTTTTCGGGACACCCTGTATAAGCATATAAAATAGGTAAAAATTTATAATATACAGTTGAGTCCGGGAATCTTTACCCGTGCGTCATCATTTAAAGCATACGAAATAAGTCGTTGATATGTCGGAAATTGAAATTTACTAAACGCAACAGCAAGTCACTTAGGGTAGGGCGGGGCTAGTTGAGCAATTTTTCACTTAATTGATCATAGCTCATCAACGATAAGTTCAAATTGCTTGTTACGCATACTGAAAGGAAAGTTATTTATTCCTTTCTAAAAGGCTACATAGTAATATATTTCTAATAAATCACATTTAACAACTACAGCGGTTTAAGTAAAGCAAGTCCTACTTGCTCAACGTACCCCATAGGTGAGTTAAGTTGAGCAAGGGTATGGGGCAAATTGAGCAGTTAGAAAATTTAGCCAAACTATGGCATAAATGTTTACTATACTAAATTGACAATCAAGATGCAGTAGAAATAAACAAACCAAGACACGTTTAATGCTACTAGGAGCACTCCTGAATCATAATTTACAATGTATATACATTGTACATATACAATGTAAACTTTCGGTATAGGCTTCGCAGCAAACCAGGCAGTTATAGTCATCTTCGTCACTGGACTGATGTATTTGTTTAGAAACATTTTTCCTCTTTTTTTTTATCAATCTTCTTTGGCTTCTTATTGCGTTGTTCCTCTTTTGCGTTAGTTGAGCAACTATTGCTCAACTAACCCCAACCAGACTATTTGAAACATAAATGAGGTTATGAAAAAAACTGTTAAAACTAGAACACATTCTTTAGTAAATATCAAAAATGCACTAAATTTATGATACTATAACACTTACCTGATATAAAATAGATAATATTTAACTGATACAGAAGAATTATTCGCAAATACAAATTTTCACTACTGTCCTACTGACCTACTGTCACTTGCTCTTGCGTTTAGTAAATTTCAATTTCCAACTTATCATTGACTTATTTCGTATGCTTTAAATGATGAGGCACGGGTAAAGATTCCCGGACTCAACTGTAGTAATAGTTACCAGCATATACAAAGTAAGAGATTTGATAATTTTGTGCAGATAATCCTATATTAATCCTTAATATAGTTTGATATAAATAGATCTATAAATAAGATATATTACCAGTCATGTGATAAATATTTTCAAGTCCAATCCAAAATTCACCCATTAGATCACCAAAACCGAATTTGTAATCTCTCCAAGGTAGATAAAAGTCCTGTGATCCGTCAAACCTCTTTTGAATATGAGTCCAGCCACCACCCTTAGTTTCCATATCGCAGAGTACAGCGAATGGTTTGCTACTGGTACGTGGTTTAATTTGGTATACACCAGATTTGTTGTTTCCTAAATATTAATTTTTATTAGTATACCATTTTTTTCTAATAAATTTAATATAGAACATTCAATTCTAACAATTAAATAACAGCCCAGGAAAGGACCGTTTTGGCATGTAATTTCCAGGGTCAACTCCGAATTGCATGAAAATTTGGATTTAGTTTCTACTTAACCTCCATTTCGAAGTTGAACTTTGCCGCTGGTTGCTTTTACTTTGGGGGTGACAGTTACCCCTTTTGGAGGGTGAAAAAACATGCATTTAAAGTAAGTCCGGAAATGGATAAACTGACTAATTCTAAACAATTTTCGTTCTGTAGAATTTTTTAAGTAGGTAAATACTTTTGCAGTTATTAGCGACTGAAAAATGTTAGTTTTCAACAAAAAAAACACGTTTTCCGGGATAAAAATTAAGTGAGTTATGCCCAAAATAAGGTTTGCTTTTTTTGTAAAAAAATCTAAAAACTTTCTAATAATTAGCAACCCCAATGAAATTAATCGGTACCGCTTTACAATTTATTTTATATGTGTATTGTTTATACGATATGTAAGTTCGACCGGTTCAAAGTGCTTAATTTTAAAGTTTGGTAATATAATAAAAAAACTTTGTTTTATAACTTTGGAAAATTGTTCTTTCTTCAAAATAACTGAAAAAGTATTAGTGATATGAAAAATCTCAAATAGTAAAAAAAGGTACGTTTTGCTTTTATAATGCTTATGCTTTTGCTAATTTCATGTTGTTTTTCTCTAAGACAATAATTGGTGAAGATACGGATGTTCAAAATTTGCACACATTCGTGATTAGTGACTTAATCAAGTCCTTTTTACCTGATGTGGTATTCCCACTGACCAGTGGTCAATCCTTATAAATTATGTAGTATAAGTAGGATAGAAAATATTTAGTAGATAGGTATGGGAAAATATATTGTAAAATGAATGAGCAAAATTAGTGAATCGGCGAATGAGCCTTGAAGGGCCCGTAGTAATATATCTCCAAAGAAAAAAAAGTCCTTTCACATATAACCCTTTCAAAAATATGCACTTTGAACCGGTAAAACTTATAGATCATAAAAAAATACAGTAAAGTAAAGTAAAATTGTTTGTGAAGATGTAACGATTAATTTCATTTGGGGAGCTAAATAGGGAGAGACCCTTAAGATGTGTTTCCCAAAAAAGGGACAAACTTTAATTTATCACATAACTCCCTATTTAGAACTAATCTAACCACATAAACTAGAACTATTTACCATCCACATACCATTTAATAACGTTTTAAAAAAGTTTTAATGGGTTTTTCTCCCGAAAAGTGCTTAATTTTTTTAGGTCTGGATCCCGCGTATGGAATAAAAGTTGATTAATAGCAAGCTGAAAATTTGTTAATAGCTTAAGGGTGTCTAGTCGGATAAACTTTGATATATGGGAACACTGTAACAGGGGCAGTTTTAATTTTGGAACAGGTTAAAAATTTGAAACGGTCAGACCACGAAAACGGCACATTTATTTTGTCCGATAGGACAGACTTAAACTCTCCGAACAGAGATTAAACTCTCATGCAAAAATCAGACTGCTTTATCACCTGTCACAATTCTTGTCATTGGACATATTCTACATGTTCCACTCATTAAAACGCCCATTTGGTGATAAATAGCAGTCTGATTTTTGCATGAGAGTTTAATCTCTGTTCGGAGAGTTTAAGTCTGTTCTGTCGGACAAAATACATGTGCCGTTTTCGTGGTCTGACCGTTCCAAATTTTTAACCTGGTCCACAATTAAAACTTCCCTGTTCCAGTGTTCCCATATATCAAAGTTTGTCAGACTAGACACCCTTAAGCTATTAACAAATTTTCAGCTTGCTATTAATAAACTTTTTTTTCATACGCGGGATCCAGAACTATTTGATTTATATCATGTAGAAATATTAGAGTATTATTTTTCATAAGCTAGTACTTTGCTTTTGTTAGGTCTATAAAGTTCACCCATACTCAATCTTTCCCGTTTTTCTATATGTATATTACATTTTTTTACTATGAATACTTTTTATTGATAAAATACTTACTGTTTGGGTTATTTGTGAAAAATCGCCTGAAGAAGGGTTTATTTGGCAAAAAATAAACATTTTCAATCGCAAATAACTGCAAAGTACATATTGAATTAGTCAAAAAACTTTATAGAACGAAAGTTACTTAGAATTAGTCAGTTTCTCCAGTTCCGGATTTTGTTTAAACGCACGTGTTTCACCTCCGGTATGGGGTGATCCCTCCCCCAAGTAATAGCAACCAACGGCACAAGTTAAACTTTGATGTGTATAGTAAATATAACCTGAATCCAAATTTCCATGCAATTCGGTGGTGACCCTGAAAATTAACGGTATCGCCGTATTTCCCGTTCATCTTCTGGGCTATGAAGCAAATAATATAATAATAATATAATAATATCGAGACACAAACCGCCAGAATCATGTGTTTTACAGGACCAATAAATATATGAAAAAATATTGCCTCACCAGCTTCTAGAATTTCTCTGCAACTTCGTGGATGATTATTTTCTGAATTTTTCGTAACTGGATTTAAACGACAAAACGGTGTTTGGCTTCTACCTAGCAGATATTTACATTGGTCAAACACACTTAAAATGGTTTTTTCGTATTCTTGAATCCCATTTTGCCTATCTATCCCAATGGACAACTTTAAGGGAACTTGCAAATTTTCTTCCTTGGTCCCTAAAAAAATCATAATGGTTTTCGTGAAAAATAACTTGTGAATTAATAAAAGTTAGCAGAATCATACCAGTCGTTCCCGAATTGCTATAAAACGGTTATAAAGACATTATAGACCGTTAGTCCATTTACTCATGGTTTGTGCTCCCAATTTTAAAGAACCGTCGGATTAACAGAAAATTTGGCATACACATAGCTAACATGTCAAAAACAGTGATATTGTGCCGATGCGTGCTTCTGTCCTAGGGGTGAGTTTCACCCCTTCTCGGGGGTGAAAAAATTTACGTTTACCATGAGTCTGGATGTGGGTAACCTGATTAATCTAAGGAACTTTTGTTCTATATCGTTTTTCAATCATTAAATACTTTTCGACTTATTTGCAAGTGAAAATGTTCATTTTAAAAAAGAAAATTATGTTTTTAAACTGTTTCGCAAATACTTAAAAAGCAAGTATTAAAAAAAAATTCTTGGAAAAATATAGCTTATAAAAAAAGTTAAAAAAAGTGTGTGCAAGAGGTCTCTAAACCCAGTAGAACAAGAGTAACTCTGAGCTACAACTGTTGTAGATAATGAAATATAGTTTCTTATTCGTCAAATTCCAAATCGAATATTTCAACGTCAAAAAACCAAAAAAAATAAAGCACTTCTTGAAGAAAACTCATTATAACTTTTTAAATTGTTTAAAAATACTATATTTTTGTAAAAGAAGTTTCCAGTATAAAAATTCAGCAAGTTACTCTCAAAATAAAGTTGGTCCCTTTTTTGGTAAAAAAATCTGGGAAAGCGCCCCTTAACTAGCAATTCAAATTTAATTGTTCGCTACCGCTTCATAAGTTGCTTTGCGAATTTATTATTTATATGATCTGTAAGTTTCATTGGTTCAAAGTGCTTATTTTTAAAACAAATTGGTTTTAAATTAAAATTTTATGAACTTCTTATTTTGAGAAAAAAAGCTTTTTCTTCGAAATAACTTTAGAAACATTAGTGATACCAAAAATCTCAAATAGTAAAAAAATGTAGTTTTTGGTTTTCTGAATATTTTGGATTTTTATTTTTCTGTAAGACTAAAATTGGTTAATATGTGGCTGTTCACAATTTGCATACACTCGTGATAAATGACTCGTTCAAGTGCTTTCAACTACAGCCTTTAAAAAAAATAAGCACTTATGATAATGATGAAACTTACAGATCTTATAAACAATATATACAAGAGTAAAACAACTTGTGAAGTGGTAACGACTAATTTCATTTGGGATACTAATAAGGAGATGATTTTCACGATTTATTTGCGACAAATAAAGGGAATAACTTTATTTTGAACATAGCTTGCTTACTTTTGATGCTGTAAATTTTTTTTGAAAAACAAAAATAAAGTTAAAATAAATGTATCTATACCATTTGTATTTAGTTACAATGCGAAGCCAAAACTGTCTTAAATTTTACATAGTTTAAAGAGCCTGTATTAAGAGCCTTTAATTATCTGAAGAACCTCTAAAAAGGGGTGAAATCGTCGATATAAGTGCTGGTTGCGCTCTCTAAACTCAGTAAAAGTTAAGACAGGTTTGGCTTCGCATTTCAACTGAATAAAAATGGTATACCTTTTTATTTTATATTAGTATTACTCCTATAGAGCAACTAGGTCCATTTTCCGTTGGAACTTTACCAAGCCTTATACGGGGTTGTGAATTGCAACTTTTTAGAATTCCCTTTTGTCTTCACTACCGCATCCATCTGGCTTGCAAATTTTAGAAGCCATGGAGGCGTTATCAGGAAAATGGTACAATAAGTTTTTCAATTAAATCTCTCTTAAAATATTTATTAAATATTTTATTAGGTTGAAAGACTTTGACTTTAAAAATAAAGATCTTTTAAAGATTTTAAAAAAGATGTAATGAGGTTTCTCCAAAAACCTATTTTTAATTAGCTAAAACTGTGCTCTATTCAACATCATAAGGAACAACGAAAGATATGGACTGCAGCAAACTAATCTTGCAAGGAAAAGTAGAACGAAAAGGAGGGCCAGGAAAGCGAAGGACTCTCTTACTAAAAAATCTACGTACTTGGTTCAACACAAAAATCACAAACCTGTTTAGAGCGGCGGTGTGCTAAGTACAGATTGCCATGAAGGTTGCCAATATCCGAAAGTGAAAGGTATCACAAGAAGAAGACATCTGTGCTTGTAGTATGTATATTTTGAGACCTCATGCATGTGTTATAGTCAAAGCCCGAATTTCAGGCACTCCTAGTTTTGACTAGGCAATCCTCAGGTCTGACTGACTGTCTTAGTCAAAGCCCGAAATAAAATTACCGTTTCGGCCTTGGACTAGTCAAACCTATGAGAGACTACTATACGTTGGTCAGGCAAAGGTCCAAATTTAATTTTATGAAGTCGGAGTTTGACTAGTCAAACCCCGATCAGCTATTAAAATGTCGTAATTTGTTAGATCAGGTTTAATAAAATGTCACTTTTTAATTGTTTATTATTTTTATATTGTCGTAATTAAAATTAAAAAATTAGTGTTTATTCTCGCATGTTGAGGCATTATCATTATGGCATTTCCATTTAGAGTTGCACAATACGTTTGACCTTTTACACTTACATGGTTTTGAAGAGCATTTCTTATTGCAGTGGTATTTTATAAATCCTTGTCCTCCAAATTAAGAATAATTTGTACTAATGAAAGGCAGCTCTCTTAGAGGCAGCTTAAAGTCTGGAACATTTTCGAAATCAGGAAAATTCGCTTTGCATTCTCTTATTTTATTTCTTGAAAAAAGTGTATTTATTGTTCCGTATTTCGTATCAACTCTATATAAACCGTCAATTATTGCTTCATCTTGCATGATACCCAAAATATTCCGAGCATCTCCTTGGCACGCGTTCGAGTATGCGTTGTGCACAGAAATGCGATTGAAGGTCTTCATGACCAGCCTATAATGCTATGAAACAATTAAGTGAAAAAAAAGCCCTTCGATTTCGATCGGAAAACTGTAACAATACCTATCCCCAGCTTTGATAGAGCCAAAGGAGGTGCTTGAAATATTTTGGGTATCATACAAGATAAAACAATTGACGGTTTATATAGAGTTGGTACGAAATACGGAATAATAAACACACTTTTTTCAAGAAATCAAATAAGAGAATGCAAAGAGAAATTTCCTAATTTCGAAGATGTTCCAGACTTTAAGCTTTCTCTGTCTCTAAGAGAAATTAATACAAAAGATTCTAAATTCGGAGGACAAAGATTTATAAAATGCTACTGCAATAAAAATGCTCTTTCAAATTACGTAAGTGTAAAAGGTTTAACGTATTATGCAACTCTAAATGCCATAATGCGTCAACATGTGAGAATAAACACTAATTTTTTATTTTAATTACGACAATACCGGGTGTCCACTTATATTTTCCCCCATTTTAACTGCCTATAACTTCTTAACGGCTCAAGATAGAAATATGCGGTTTTCGCTGAAATGTTTTATTTTAGTAAAAGTTTTGTCTGAATGGATTGCATTTTTTATACCGCTTTCAATTACGAAAAGAAAAATGGCGGATTTTTTAAAAAAACGTGGTTGACTTTTTTTTAATGGAACACCCAGTATATTTTTTTGTACATTAAAAGAAAGATCATTCAACTATCCAGCGATATAAAGTTTTTTAAAATCGGTTGTCAAGTCACTGAGTAATTAATTTTTAAAATGAGAGGTGCAACGTGGGTATCACATACCTAAATAACATAGCTAAGCAAATTGATATTATGTTATGTGTTTCCACATTGCATCTTTCATTTTAAAAATTAATTGCTTAGTTATTTGACAACCGATTTTAAAAAAATTATATAGCTGGATAGGTAAATGACCATTTTTTTCAAGTTAAAAAAATATACTGGGTGTTTTAATAAAAAAAGTCAACAACGTGTTTTTTTCAAAAATCCGCCATTTTTTATTTAAAAGCGATATGAGGAATGGCCATTTGCATAAAAACTTGAAAAAACGGTCATTTACCTATCTAACGATATAAAAATTTTCAAAATCGGTTGTCAAATGACTGAGCAATTAATTTTTAAAATGAGAGATGCAATGTGGAAATCACATAACATAATATCAATTTGCTTAGTTAGAGAGTTGCATCTCTCATTTTAAAAATTAATTACTCAGTGATTTGACAACCGATTTTGAAAAACTTTATATTGCTGGATAGGTGAATGAGCTTTCTTTCAATTTTCAAAAAAATATACTGGGTGTTCCATTAAAAAAAGTCAACTACGTTTTTTTCAAAAATCCGCCATTTATCTTTTCGTATTTGAAAGCGATATAAAAATTCAATCTATTCAGACAAACCTCTTACTAAAATAAAACATTTCAGCGAAAACCGCATATTTCTATGCGGTTGAGTCGTTTAGAAGTTATAGGCAGTTAAAATGGGGGAAAATATAAGTGGACACCCGGTATAAAAATAATAAACATTAAAATTAAAAAATGACGTTTTATTAAACCTAATCTAACAAATTACAACATAGCTAATCGGGGTTTGACTAGTCAAACCCCGATTTCATAAAATTAAATTTCGACCTTTGCCTGACCAAGTTAGTCTCTCCTAGGTTTGACTAGTCAAAAGCCGAAACTGTAATTTATTTCGGGCTTTGACTAAGGCCGTCAGTCAAACCTGAGGATTGCCTAGTCAGATCTAGGAGTGCCTGAAATTCGGGCTTTGACTATATAACACATACACCATTTATTTTAATTTTTTAAAAACTATGCAATAAAATAGTTGTTTTTGGGTTATTTACAAAACACCGTCTAAAAATTAGTTTTTTGTTGAAAAATGGACACATTCATTTGTAGAATAACTCGAAAAGTCTTAACTAAGTGAAAGGATGCTTTAAAACAAAAGTTGCTTAGAATTGGCCCGTTTATCCATTTCCGGAGTTATATTATGAACGTATATTTTTTCAGCCCCGAGAAGGGGTAAAACTCACCTCCAGGTTAAATCATACATCGGCACAATATCACTATTTTTCTTTGGTATATTTGACATACACAGCATATTTGGCAGCATGTATTTGGTGTATGCCGAATTTAATGTCAATTCAAGCGGTTCTTTAAAATTTGGCGGTTTTGCAATATTTTATGGATATTACTGTAATATACTGCAAGGTTACTACACGGGTCTTGGTCACGGATGAGATTTCTTACGAGTCCGTTTAACAACATACAGGCCTACTGAGCTCTAACAGGTATTCACTTAACCCGCCAGTGGTCGCTATATGAGATTTTCTCTCACGGTTTCAGAAAATTGCGCACAACTTTTTTTCTGAGAAAATATACGCGCTGTAGTTCTTTCTAGTCTCCTAGCTATCCTCCCTCGACAATCTAATAGACTCGTCCGCTCAGATAGTGACTCAGCTTACTTAGTATCACCATATTGTTGAGTCAGTGCGTTTCATGTAAGAGATTCTCTCATCAAGCGACCACCGGCGTCACCAACTGTGTATAAAAATTAATTTTATTTTTCCCCTTAAAACCTGAAATAATATCCTTTTGTGATGTAATAAAAGGCGCCGTGGATGTGGTCGATGATATGAAAATCTTATATTCTGTTTCACGGGTTAGTTGTAGATTTTCACTTACCATATATTTTTCAATGTTAAATATTGGCGACATCAATAGTCACATTTTATACAGTGCTAGTCAAAAGTCCGTACCCCCCTCGTATCTTTTGATCGGTTATACCTATAATAGTGAAATTTGGAGGGAGGAAATAAACGGAGGTAAGCTTCTTAACTAGTCATGACAGGTGGCGTAATAGTGACAGATGACGTTACAGAGCCACTGTGACCGATAATTTTAAATAGGACTTTATGACAAGTGATACTTCATTTTAAAGGTATTAAAAATACCTATTCAGTTATACTATTTTTTTTTGGGTTTAAGTTGATTTTGATTTTGGTGAAAAAATTAAATAAACATAATATTGTACTTTCGCATTTAATTAATAAAAATTCAAATGTCCGTCTATGGGTTTTTTTGTCAAAAAGATGACGTTTTTCAATTATCTAGTAGTTTTTACGTCAACGTCAACCTTTTTGACAAGTAATCATTGGCGGAATTTTGAATTTTTTAAATTAAATGCGAAACTACAATTTTATATTTATTTAATTTATTCATCAAATTTAGCTTAAACTCAAACGAAATTAGTATGACTGAATAGGTATTTTCAATACCTTTCAAACGAGCTATCACTTGCCACAAGGTCCCATTTAAAATTATCTGTCACAGTGGCGCTGTAAAGTCATCTGTCACTGTTACGTCACCTGTCATGACTAGTTAAGAAGCTTACGTCCGTTTATTTCCTCCCTCCAAATTTCACTATTATAGCTATAACCGTTCAAAAGATACGAGGGGGGGTACGGACTTTTGACTAGCACTGTATAATGATAATAATAAAACAGAAAAACGTCGTGTCTTTTTTAAAGCAAATGGCTTTATCGTTGATAAAACCTCATCTTATAAAATGTTCTAAAGAAAGGCAAAAGTTGGATATGTGAGAGAAAATCTCACGCGCGACCACTCGCGTAACAATTTACCTAGCGACCAATGCAGGGTTAAAAAAACAAAGTACATGGTAATTGTAATTAGTAAGCGCCAAATACTAAAAAATACACGGGATTTAGTTTATCAACAACCAAATGATAGGGTAAAGAGTTACATATATCTTGGTACCAATATATACAGCAACAGCAACGTACTCAACGCGTATATAATATAGGTATAGCACTTTTATTTGGATGGGGAAAAAGCCTTCTCGTAATTTATATACTACATATAAGAAGTTTTAACTTCTGTCGGCACTCCCAAGAGTGCTTTAAAAAAATTTTGTAATACATTTACAATCAGAATATTTCGAATAGTTGCAAAAAAAGTTAGGACAGCCATGCTGATCGCCAACATCCGGAACGGATAGGCCCCGAAGAAGAGTAAGAAGAAAAATGTTTTAATTATAGGTAAATATATAAATAAAGTTTAGATAATTGAAAGAAAACTCATACTACCGTGCTAAGCCCAAAGGCGGGAACTGATTTTTTATCGAAAATGAGATGTTTGTATTTTTAGCTAAAATAGGGTATTTAGTATATATTTATAAAGTTTTTGGAGTTGTAGAAGCATTATATTTTAAATAAAATTGCAATTTTGTTAGCGGTATCTACATTTTTCAGTTAAAATACTAAGCCATTTGGCGGCAAATGTTAAATACTATGGCGTTTTGACGGTATCTGCTACAGTTGCCGTCCATATACCTTAGCATATTGCACTTACCGCTAATCTACTTTCAAGAAATCTACGCCTACATTTAGAAACCGCCAAATCGCCTTAGTATTACAAAGTAAATTCGGCCTAATTTTACAATAAATTATTGTGTTAGTTAAAAGAGTTTTGTGTGTGTGTTCACAAAGAGGGGATGGCATTAGATAGTTAGTAAAAGAAATAATTAGCGAGGATGGTAAGAAATTTTCGAGTTTATTATATTTATTGAAATGTATTTTCATTTTTGTTTATAATATTTCAAGAATTAACCACATTGTGTTGTCCTAAACAATATGAATCTGCCCCAAGTGGATGATTTTTTATATCTTGAATTAGGCAGTAAGAGATTTTCATATTTAAAAAATATGTCTTTTTTTAATTAGGTTTTAAAAACTTAATAATATATCCACACGCTGTCCACAAACATTTTTAGAAATAGAGACTTAAAATAGGTATTATGTTTTTTTAGAAAATCAAGTAGAGTCGAGTAAGAGTTGTGAACCACGAGGTGATACCACTGAAGACAATATTGTAGAAAGAGAAAAATTTATTGTAAAGCAATTACAAGAGGTGAAAAAAAACTATGTTCAGCCTATGCAGGCGCAAGGTTTGTTTCATACTTTGTTTCAAGGTTTGTTTCAGTTTTCTGTATGTTTAAACCCTTTGTTGGTCGTACATGGGATTAGAATTAGCAGTCCCATTGATTGCATTTTTTTTTTGTTTAAATACAAGCTAATATCATTGTTTAACTAGATAGTGTCTAGTAGTCTAGTTATACAATGCTATTATAGATACGGGATTGTAGATTTGGGATATCTTTATTTAATCTTTTGAGAATTCTTTACGTAAGTTTTATACAAAAATGCTGGTTTTATTTCTTTATAAATTTTCTAAGAATGCGTCAGGTACCTGGATAATAATCCAAAAATTTGTTTGCATATTTCAAAAATATTATATATCCCATAATTAGGTATTTTTCGGTCTAAAAGACAATGGTCATCATATTTTAATCATAACATATAACTAGTTTGTAGAATACAACTAATAAAATGTTAAAATTTGCCCTAATTACTGTAAATTATGGTATTTTCCCAAATATAATATTGTGAAATACCCAATAATATGGCAGGTGTCGGCGATCATAAAAATTTTGAAGCTCTATAATAACTCAGGCCTGTCGTAAAATAGCAAACCTTTGTCGCTAAGAAACAAAATAAAAATAGCTGAGAAAGTCAAAAGTATGGTTTACAATCACATTCACAGTTGAAGAATGCTTTAAAACGCTTCAGCAGATGTTTAAACATCTATAACAATCTGAACGAATTCTGTTTAGTATAAGTACAGTTCTGCCCAAATTATTAGATGCACTATAAAAGATTTTATAAAAAATGTTAATTATGAGGTAATACCATTGTATTGTAATACTAAATAGGTTTTGTATATGTACCAGACACAAATTATGTTGTTTGGTGGTCTATTAAATTGTCTATATTGAATCACAAATAAAACATTAATATTACTGAACCAATATGTATTTATTGACTCTTGAAAGAAACAGATATAACTACACCTAAATATTGTCAATTTGTTGTTGTCGTATTGTAGCTCAACAAAATAATAACATTTAATAGTACTTTAATTCTTTCAATTTAATAAACTGTAATACACAGAAAAGCTTTTTATTTCATATCAATCACAACTGTAAACCACATACCGCTAATAGGCTTAGTTTTATAGTAAGATTTGATAAAACGTTTTAGCGGTATCTACCTCTTTTTATATAAAACTTTGTTTTAAAATATAATTAATGGTTCCCTTAATAAACTGGGGCATATATCCATGCATAAAAACTATTAGCTAGTCCATAAATCCCTTACGGGCCAAAATTTTAGCACTCAATTTTGAAATCGATTTTGCCACCATTTTGTGAAATGTTAGTTACCGCCTTTGGGCCTAGCACGGCAGCATAATAATAATAATGAAGGTATATATTTTTTGAAAAAGCAAATAAAATGTATACCTAAATTAATATCTTCAGTTTGAGGATAGAGAAATCTTCCAAAATCATTCCTCAATGAGCTGGTTCTACTTTCAAACTTAACGTCCAATAGTTTTGTGAATTTTACATCGGCAAGGGCACCAGCAGATAACTAGAAAAAAAGAATGAATTTCTAAATGAAATAAAATGTAGTAGAAGTTTTAGATTATATTAGAAATGAGGTACTTAGCAATAAAATTGCCCTAATAAAGTTTTAAAAAACGTTACTGTATTTACATTTCAAATATGTACCCATTAGGCATGGATTACGCGTACCAAAAAAAATTTATCTACTCTATGTCATATTATGTATAAGTTTTTAGTTTGTGAAAACCGTCATTATAGATGTACTCTGGGCTAATTAGCAAAATACAAGGAAAAGTTATTTACCAGCAATTTTATTGCTGGAATCGAATCTTATTATTGTATGTATTAATAATAGAGATATGCAAAGTCCGCAGATAGTGTGCTACATATTTTATAAACAAAATGGTGCCCGAAAATCGTGTTTTTTTCAATTTTTGCTCTATAACTCCAAAGATTTTAACTTTAGACCAAAAAGACCCAAATAAAAATTCACCGCAATTAAATTCTACATAGAGACTTGTTTTTTCCGATTTACTTCGACGAAAATTTTCCCCGGAAAAAGCGGGTTTTCCAACAAAATCTTTAATTTTCAACTAAACTTTTAGATAAGTAGTTGTTAATCAATAATTAAATAACTTGGTGACGTAAAAACCCTTTCCGTATATATTACAATTCCAGAAGTCTATGGAAATTGAATGAACAGTTTAGCAACAATTAAAATGTTAATTAAAAATTTACGGTCGCTATAATAACGACAATAATTATGATGCATAAGAATAACTATGGTTTTTTATAAAAAGACACTATACCTATCTAATGTACTCTACAGAATTGAAATTGGACGATTTAAGCGGCCTCAGGAATATTTTAAAATTATAAACAATTTTTTGGTTTATAAACAAATAGAATATCTCGGGAAATATTGAACAAAATTAAATTGTGAAGACGGTATTCGAAACACAGCGGCAGGACGCTTCTTTTAACCCTGCTGTCCTGTTCGGGTCTATTTGACCCAAAAAATAATTTATTTCTTATTTTACAAATTATTACGCGGCGTAACGATTTGGTGTTTCGTGACTTTATTACCTAATATGAGGTCTTTCAATTGCATATGAGATATACAATCAACTTCCTGATTTTTTTGATAAAAATGAAATTGTTACCTAGAGTACGTTCGGGTCAATATGACCCGCGTATTTAAACCGTTAAAAATTACCTGTGTATGTGTGTTTAGTTGGCAGTACTCTATATTGACAGTACCTGTGTGTTTGTCAGCCGGATCCGTTTGTAAATAAAAACAGGTTTCTGCAAGCTGGAACTTTTAAAATAAACTGTAGTATAGCTGGACGAGGTTGCAAACCAAATTATAAATATAACGGACATGGACGAACAGCATGTCTTTATAACCAACTGGAAAGACATGAATAAAGTTGGTTTCCATGCATACATTATAAGGGTTTATAAGTCCCATGGTGAATCAACTAAAAGTTTGTGGAATGAAGAAAAGGGTCGTAGTATATTTCAATCAACAATGTCGTTTGATATATTTACAAAAAGTTTGCAAATAATACGTTTTAATAACAAAACTACTAGACAGGAGAGGAGACGTAGGAAATGTACCAAAATATTTTAACCCTGATGAAAATGTTGCTGTCGATAAGCAACTAGTTGCCTTTAGAGGCCGCTCTCCCTTCAAATGGTACATTCCAAGCAAGCCAGCGAAATATGGCACAAAAGTTTGGGTTTTATGTAATTATGAACAGTAAAACTTCTTATGCTCTAAAATTGCAGATCTATACAGGAATGCATGTGATGTGTGACTTGAGTAGTGATTTGGAAGGCCACAATATTACGTGTAATAACTTTTTTACATCGTAAAATTTAGGACAATTTCTTCTAAAACAAAGTAGATACAATGCCGGGGACTATAGATAAAATAAACCGGAGCTTATAGCAAAAATCGCGAATAAAGAAGTTCATAGCTCGTCTTTATTGCTTCACGCAAGATACCACTGTTGTTGACAATATTCCTAAACATAATAAAAATGTTGTTCTTATGAGTACTTTGCATCATGAATCGATGCATCATACGTCATTTTCATCAAACGAAAAAGCCCCAAATTATTTTAGATTACAATTATTCCAATAAGTGAGCAGTGGATACGCTTGCCCTAAAAACAAAAACAACACTAATTATTATGTTGTATATATCATAAACATATTTGTAAAATCCATTCTTTTTATTACTGTCCCAGTTGTAAACTGAATTAAATTTTCGTAGATATTTGTTACTAGGCTTTTTTGAAAGAAAATAAAGAAATATGAAAAAAAATTTTTTAAGAAACGTTTTTCTATAGTTACGAGTGACTTGAATTAAAAATATTATAAAAAAATCAACTAACAAGCAAAAAATCAAAAAGAATTTAAAAAATCTAACACATCCGTCAAAGAAAAGCGTGGCGCGTGTTCATCGAATAAACGGTTTTTGCCCCACGCTTTTCTTTAACGAATGTGTTAGATTTTTTCAATTTTTTTTATTTTTTGCTTTTTAGTTTATTGTTTTTTAATATTTTTAATTCAAGTCACTCGCAACTAAAGAAAAGCGTTACTTAAAAAAAATTTTTTTCATATTTTTTTATTTTTTACTTTTTAGTATTACACTTTTCAAACATTAAAATATATCGTCATGTTTATTAAGATATGTATAAAACATGATGTACTAACATGAAAAGTAGTCGGAATCGGCAAAAAATTTGAAACTTTATTGTTTATTAATGAAGCATAACGTAAACAATTAACGTAAAAAGTGAAATTATGTATTGTTCATATCATTAGCTATACAATCCGTAAAAGTTTCAACGTTTCAAAGTTTCAAGCTTTTACATTGTAAAAAACAAGAGAATTTAAGCGTTTTCCATTAAAATCTTTTTTTTTTTTATTTAAACAATTAATAAACATAAATTTTTTATTGACTATTCGTGTATTGTTCCCGTGAATGCATATGTCTGCAAATTGTCATTCATTTGCATTGAAGAAAAGGCAGTCACATTAACGTCTAAAAATTTGACGCAAACTATTGAACTAAATAAAAGCGTTTAAAAATACCTAACTTTTATTTTTGTTAATAAGGTCTAATTTACATTAAAAACATAATTTTTGTTTAATTATCTATAGTTTCTTGTTAATAAAGTTTTATTTATTGCCATTAGCTTATTTTATTTCGATTAAGGAGGGTAAACCATAGTTGGGTCATATTGACCCGAACAGTACATTTGTGTAGTTGACTCGAACGGGACAGCAGGGTTAAAAGAAAAAACGTTTAATTATGACGAGCGGTTCCTGAGATACAACCGGTCAAAATTGACCGGATTTTACGGCAAAGATATAAACAATAGGATCATAATTTTCAAACCATCACCTTTTTATTTTTGTCCTCTTTCTCAACACCAATTTTCATATCTTTAAAATCCTCATAACATATATTATTATAATAAAAACTATCGATAATACGTGTGAAAATTGCCAAAAATAGCAAAATTCCAATCAAAAATTAGGTTGGAGAAAATGTAACACTCAAAGTTCAAAATCGGTATACGTTAACAAAATGCATTTTCTCGGCTTCCCATAGAACAATTTCGTTCATTCTTTTTTTGTTCCATAATAACTCGAGTAGAGCCATCGAACTAACGCATTATTAAATGTCAAACTTGCTTTTGTTTTGTTATAATAGATTAATTTATTTATAAGAACAGAAAATTACATATTTTTTCCAGTTGTAGGCTTTTTTTAGATAAACTTACTACAAGTGTACCTTTTAAAGTTAAAAACATAAATATTCTCATTTGAAAGCTGTATAATTATTTAAACAATTTTTATTTAAACAAATTAAAATATTGTGTTATAATAAATAAATTAATTTATTAAAACAAAAAAAAAGCAAGTTTGACATTTAATAATGCGTTAGCTCGATGGCTCTACTCGAGTTACTTGGGAACAAAAAAAGAATGAAGGAAATTGCTCCATGGGAAGCCGAGAAAATGCATTTTTTTTAACGTATACCGATTTTGAACTTTGAGGGTTACATTTTCTCCAACCTAATTTTTGATTGGAATTTTGCTATTTTTGGCAATTTTCACACGTATTATCGAAAGTTTTTATTATAATAATATATGTTATGAGGATTTTAAAGATATTAAAATTGGTGCGGAGAAAGAGGACAAAAACAAAAAGGTGATGGTTTGAAAATTATGATCCTATTGTTTATATCTTTGCCGTAAATTTCGGTCAACTTTGACCGGTTGTGTCTCAGGAACCACTCGTTATAATTAAACGTTTTTTCTTTTAAAAGAAGCGTCCTGCCACTGTCTTTCGAATACCGTTTTCACAATTTAATTTAGTTTAACATTTCCCGAGAGATTCTATTTGTTTATAAGCGAAAAAATTGTTTATAATTTTAAAATATTCCTGAGGCCGCTTAAGTAGTCTAATTTCAATTCCGTAAAGTATATTAGATAGGTATAATGTCTTTTTATGAAAAAATCATAGTTAGTCTTATGCATCATAATTATTGTCGTTATTATAGCGGCCGTAAATTTTTAATTAACATTTCAATTGTTGCTAAACTTTTCATTAAATTTTCATCGGCTTCTGGAATTATAATATATTCGGAAAGGGCTTTTACGTTACCAAGTTATTTAATTATTGATTAACAACTACTTACCTAAAAGTTTAGTTGAAAATTAAAGATTTTGTTGAAAAACCCCGCTTTTTCCGGGGAAAGTTTTCGTCGAAGTAAATCGGAAAAAACACGTATCTATGCAGAATTTAATTGCGGTGAATTTTTATTTGGGTGTTTTGTCTAAAGTTAAAATCTTTGGAGTTATAGAGCAAAAATTGAAAAAAAAAACGCTATTTTCGGGCGCCATTTTGTTTATAAAAAAAAGTAGCACACCATCTGCGGACTTTGCATATCTATATTATTAATATATACAATCATAAGTTTCGATTTCAGCAATAAAATTGCTGGTAAATAACTTTTCCCAAAAATGGCCTATTCTCCGATAATCAGCCCAGACTAATAGCAGTGCGTGAAATAAGAATATATTTTAAATGGGATTTACTTATTCGCACACTTTCAGTGGGTTTTTTGGCACACTTTCATATAATCAAATATTCTTAAATTTCGCGTTGTCATGGTGATGACAATATTATGGGCAATGACTTACAACAAAATTTTTGACAGTTTTGTGGTTTGAAAGTAGTTAGGATTTTTAAATGTCAAAGTTCTAAAAATTTTAGAATAGAAATGAATTCCAGTGACGAAGAGTTACAGTTTTTTTATTTGTTTATCGTAGATAAAATATTGTATGAAACTGTGCGCGAAGTACTTTTTCTGAACTTACGCGATGTATAACACTCGCTTCGTTGTCGCTCGTGCTCTAAAAATCGCGTGCGTTCGCAAAAAGCTTACTTCACGAACTATTTCATAAATAACTATTATAAATAGCTAGCTGAATATTTGTTAATAGATTAACGGTGTCTAGTCGGACAAACTTTGATGTATGGTAACACAGGAACAAGGGAAGTTTTAATTTTGGAACAGTTTAAAAATTTGTAACGTCAGCTTATAAGAAAAGATACCATGTATTTTGTCGGACAGAACATTTAATTGATTTGTTACTCTTTCATTAAAATCTCATGCAAAACTCAGACTGCTATTACTAACCAAGATGATTCCTGTAATTTGACATATTCTTCGTATTCCACTCACTAAAATGCCCAGTTGGTGATAAACACCAGTCTGATTTTTGCATGAGAGTTTAATGAAATGGTAACAAATCAATTGGAACTTCTGTCCGACAAAATACATTGAACGTTTTGGTAGTCTGGCGTTACAAATATTTAACCTATTCCACAATTAAAATTTCCCCTGTTCCAGTGCTCCCATACATCAAATTTTGTCCGACTAGACACCGTTAAGCTATTAACAAACTTTCAGCTTGCTATTAATAAACTTTTTTTTGGTACGTGGGATCCAGGTTCATTAGGATGTTGTCATACATTTGGATTTTTCTGCTGATATCATATTGTATTTTTATCTGTTATATTAAAGATGTGTGTTAATCCTTGGAGATGGAGATGGTCTTCTGTCTCTGCGATTAATGCGGCGTCGTCTGCATAACATACTATGTATTTGGATTTCTTTGTTCCCCTTTCGGTAACCATGACCTTTACGTACTGCTTCTATTATTTCGTCCATTATTATATTAAAGAGCAGTGAGCTTAACGAGTCACCTTGTCTGATTCCGCTTTGTACTAGTATAAACTGTGTTAGTTTCTCATTTATCTTTGCCTGTATTCGAATATGGAAGTAGATGTTTTCGATGGTTTGTATAATAGTGATTGATATGTTTCTTCTATACAGTAAGCGTAAGATGTTTTCGAATTGGATGTCTATAAAACACAGAGATGCTGGTTTATTGTACTCGATGGCCTTTTCTGTGATTTGTCTTAGTACAAATACGGCGTCTACGCAGGATCTTTCGAAACAGAATCCTTGTTGTTCATCTTATAAAGTTGTTATGATATTGATTTTGTTGGTTAGGAGTTTGGTGGTTAGCTTAAATGCGGTTCAGTAGATTTATTACTCTATAATTCTTGGGGTCTTCTTTGTCTCCTTTCTTGAACAATGGTACCATCATGCCGTTTCTCCATAGGTCTGGTATCTTGCAGTAGAATTTTAGTTCTTGTATAAGTTTTATCATGTATATCCTCCGTTCTCCTCCGTATTTTAGAAGCTCGTTGGTTATTCCATCTGGTCCTGGTGACTTTTTTTTTGAGTGAATTTTTGACAATCTCTACTTCCTGAAAATTGACTTCTATTTCGTGTCTTAATTTAAGCACCTACATAAATGCCGTCAAATAACTTTACAATAAATAAAATGAATGTAGAATTAAAATCGGTTATGCTACTTTTAACTGTTTAAAGTTAATAAAGGACTTCGACAAGAATACTGTCTATCGCCAACTAATATAAACTTTAAGACCTGAGGATAAATAATAATTTCATAAAACAAACAACTGAATATAAATACTTGGAGGTAACTTTAACAAATCCGGGATCTGATAAAACGGATATCTATATATACATAAAAATATAAACGGATATCTATATATGTATAAAAAAAAAAGTAGAGTTATGTTAGTTACACCATTTATAAGTCCAGAACGACTGAACAGATTTTTATGAAATTTTACACGTATATTCAAACGGACTGGGAATAGGATAATATGGAGTTTCATACCCGTACGTCATAAGGGAGCTTGTCCCCCTTATTTATTTTTTTAATTATTGGAAAAACCGTTTTTTACTAATTTTGTGACATGTAGAACCAAAACATACATACAATTCTAAATTTTCAATTTTATATCTCAGACCGTTATTTTTTAATAGCCATTTAAATATTTTACATCTTTATTTTAAAATTCTACGGTTGCAGTGTGTGTTACCATACCATGTGATTGTTATGAAAATTGGCAGGTATATTCGACCGGACTGGGAGTTGGTTGTTATCTATATTTCATATCCGTACGTCATAAGGGGGTTGCCCATGACGCCCTCCTTCTCACAATAATGACGTGAAAAATACGAAATTAAGTAGGTAGACTCCTTAATGAATTCCGAGCGGAACCGTACTAATTTTTTCCTCTACCTCAATCAGTTATCTCTATCTCAATCCGAAATACAATATCTTAAGCCGTAGAAATATTCTGATGACAGCAGAAGAACGAGCGACAAATTTTATGGAAAAGAAGTGGAACAGTTTAACTTTGGGACTCAAATTGGGAAAAATATGATGAATTTTTTAATTTTGCGAAATTTTCAAAAAATATCTCTAAACGGAACTTTTCTGACGAACCGTAAGCAGGAGAAAATTCTGAGCACACGAAAAGAACAAGCAGCAAATTATAAAATTTTATTTAATTTTAATTAATTTTGTTTAATTTTATTTAATTTTATTTAATTTAAGTATTTTATTTATTTTCGTCTATTTTACTTTACTTCATTTTTTAATTCCATTTATTTTTTTTATTTTATTTCAATTTATTAAATTTTATTTAATTTTATTCAGTTTTATTTATTTTGATTTCTTCTTCTTCTTGTGCCACTCCTATCGGAGATTGGAAATCATCAAGGCTACCCTGACTTTGTTTACAGCTGACCTAAAAAGTTCATTAGTGGTGCAGCCAAACCACTCTCTCAAATTCCGCATCCACGACATTCTTCTACGGCCTGGATTCCGTTTTCCTTCTATTTTTCCTTGCATTATATTTTGAAGTAATGCGTATTTACGACCTCTCATCAGGTGACCCAAATACTCGAGTTTTCTTCGTTTTATCGTTAACAAAATTTCTGGGTCTCTTCCTATCCTTCGTATTACTTCAAGATTTGTGATTCCTTCAACCCAACTTATCTTCAGTATTCGATGGTAGCACCACATCTCGAAAATTTCAATATTTTTTATGTTGTTCTGTTTGAGAGTCCAGGCCTCTACACCGTATAATGGCGTGTTAAATACGTAGCCTCTTAGCATTCTTAATCGTAGAGGGATGCTTATATCTCTGTTGCAGAAGAATTTTATCATCTTTATGAAGGTGGCCCTGGCAATTTCGATACGTCTTTTTATTTTATTGTTTTTGTCTCCAGTTTCGTTTATTAAAGTTCCCAAGTATTTATAACTTGATACTTTTTCAATTGGAATGCCGTTTATACTAATATGTGCTGGTTGTGTCATGATTTTACTGAAGACCATATACTTGGTTTTTTTGATATTAATGTTTATGCCATAATTGTTGCAAGCAATATTTATGTTTGTAAGTAATCGTTGTAATTCTTCTACTGTTCTTGCAACTAGTACAGTGTCGTCTGCGTATCGAATATTATTTACAACCTCTCCATTGATTACGATTCCTTCATTTGCTTGCAAAAGGGCTTCCTGACAGATGCTTTCACTATATACACTAAATAGCAGTGCTGACAAAATGCATCCCCGTCTTACTCCTCTACGTATTTCTATTGCTTTTGATATTTCGTTTTCTATTTTGATGTTAGCTTTCTGATTCCAATATTAGTTGAGAATTATTCTCAGATCTTTATTATCTATGTCTTTTCTTTCAAGAATGTCTCTTAGCCTATCGTGGCGTACTCTGTCAAACGCTTTTTCAAAATCGATAGTACATGCATGTACTTCTTGATTAACGTCTAGGCATCTTTGTGTAAGAACATTCAAACCGAAGAGAGCTTCTCGAGTACCTAGTCCTTTTCTGAACCCCATCTGTGTATTACTAATATCTGACTCCAACTTTTGATAAACTCGGTTGTGGATGATTTTTAGAAATATCTTTAGTAGATGGCTCATTAAAGATATTGTTCGATGTTCTGAACATTCTTTTGCATTGGATTTCTTTGGCAGTATAACGAATGTAGACAGCAGCCACTCTTGAGGTATAATACCAGTATTGTACACTGTGTTAAATAAGTGCAATATTATACCTATTGATTCATCATTCAAGAGCTTTAGTAATTCAGTAGGAACCTCATCGGGTCCATTTGCCTTTCCAGTTTTGGAATTTTTAAGTGATTATTTTGTGATATTTTGATTTACTTTTATTCAATTTCACGTAATTTTAATTTAATTTAATTTTATTTAATCAACACTTATAGAGTTGGAACCACCCGGAACCCAATCACAAATACAGGATTGTTTTGAATGTAGATACAATAAAGCTGTTATATTCATTATAAACAAATTTAAGATTGTAACTGTTGCACTACAAAATTTTATTTTATTACTTCTAACTAAACTTTATTACTTCAAACATAATATTTATGTGTAATTCATTAAAAATAATAATAAAACCTCACTTACATCGAGCATTTTTTGTTTATTAATTACGAATTCCTTTTGTTTACTTGAAGTTTATTGTATACAACAGTTTGTTTTTATCTATTGAGGCAGTACGAAGTCTGCCGGGTCAGCTAGTAATTTATAAAACAAAAAGGTATCAACCGTAACCCGAAAATTACACTCGATTACATGGAGCGAATATGTTTGAAGCAATACTAAACGGCAAATATTTAAGGAAATATTGTGGAAAATGATTCACTGTAAGGATAAGAGGCATGGGTGACTAGTT
This sequence comes from Diabrotica virgifera virgifera, assembly GCF_917563875.1. NCBI lineage: Eukaryota > Metazoa > Arthropoda > Insecta > Coleoptera > Chrysomelidae > Diabrotica > Diabrotica virgifera. The sequence continues at coordinate 173,885,718 of NC_065449.1, read as the reverse complement.
AAAGAACGGAAAACAATATAAATGCAATTAAACTAATTATGTATTGGAGAACAAAGTATTATACAATTTAACATCACACCTGCCTCAATAATTAGACCTCAATTGCAGATGAGCATACCTCAATTAGAGAACTAATGAATGTAAAGGAGAGACTAAATGATGACATTGAAATAAGAAAATATCCCTGGTAGCGAAGAATGGACAAGATAAGAACACTGCTAAGAAGTTGGAACTGGAAACCAAATGGGAGAAGAAAAATCGACGTCCTAGATTATAGTGGAACACACAAAGAAAATCTGCAATGAAAGAAAGGGACCTTACTCAAGATCTATTTGACAAGAAGAATTGGCGATTGGGATGTTAGTCCATGTGGTGAGACCGCTACCGTCTGAAAAAACTTTTTGATTCGGTTTCTTTGTGGATTCCTATTCAAAACTGTCCCCTTTAAACAAATCTGAAGGGTGCCGGGCGGAATTTTTGGGCAGAAATTGTTTAAACAATTTTTTTAGACAAATACAAAAGATCATGCTTTTTTGTTCTGAAACATATATTTTTAAATTTTTTGGGTCAATCTAAACAAGAAAGGTATCTTGTAATTTTTCTCAGAAATTGATTGTTTTGGATTTAAAGGCGATTTAAAATTTGAAAAATGAGAAAATACGCATTTTCGAGGCTTAAAAACTCATATTTAAATTAGTATCTTTGAGGTTTCCAGATACTTAGATTGAAAACTGAACATTCAGCTTCAAGATTCTGAAGAGTGATCGCGTCTAACTTCAATTTATACCGTTGTTTTTTAATTGTTAAATATGCGTGTTTATCCGATTTTATTGCCGGTGCGGCGCGCTCCGTTTCAAAAATCTCCTATTTTCATCCGAAAAATATTTTTTTTAGATTCTTTGGGACATTCTAAATAAAATAAGTTTCTCGACATTTTTCTCAAAAGTTATTAGTTTTTAAGTTATAAGCGATTGAAAATTCGAAAAATGACAAAAAACGCATTTTCGGATTTAAAATCACTTATAACTTTAAAACTATTAACTTTTGAGAAAAATGTCAAGAAACTTGTTTTATTTAGAATGTCCCAAAGAATCTAGAAAAAATATTTTTCGGAGGAAAATAGGAGATTTTTGAAACGGAGCGCGCCGTACCGGCAATAAAATCGGATAAACACGCATATTTAACAATTAAAAAACAACGGTATAAATTAATGTTAGGCGCGATCACTCTTCAGAATCTGGAAGCTGAATATTTAGTCTTCAATTTAAGTATCTGGAAACCTCAAAAATACTAACTTGAATATGAGTTTTTAAGTCTCGAAAATGCGCATTTTCGCATTTTTCAGATTTTAAATCGCGTATAACTCGAAAACTATCAATTTTTGAGAAAATTTATAAGATACCTTTCTTGTTCAGAATCACCGACAAAACTCAAAAATATATGTTCCGGTGCAAAAAAACGTGATCTTTTGTATTTGTTTAAAAAAATTGTTTAAACAATTTCTGCCCAAAAATTCCGCCCGGCACCCTTCAGATTTGTTTAAAGGGGACATTTTTGAATAGGAAGCCACAAAGAAACCGAATCAGAAATGTTTCCAGACCGGAGCGGTCTCACCACATAAACTATGTGGTAAACGGAAAACAGGACAATTTTTTTTTTCAAAAATAGAATAAAACAGTTACAATAATATAATACAGGTATGATGCTCGAATATATGTAGATACTAAGCTGTTTGAGGAGCACTAATAAAAAATAAATTTATATACAAAATACAAACCAATAATAATGTCGTTTACTAACATTATAGTGGTCTAATAACGTGAATTAACAAATTAAATAAAAATACGTTTAATCATGGATATATAATATTCAATATTAGTATTATTAACTCTCGTTAATAATTTTAATAAAAAAAACTAACTTACTTTTTCTGACACAATACATTCACTCGAGTAAACAAGTATGAGAAGAAGTATAGACGAAATCATTGTGACGAACTAAACAAAAATCATATTATTTGGCTATTTATAATTTTGATTACACAGGAAAAGAAGATCCCAATTTACCACTTTAATCTATTTAACACCCACTGTCACCAGATTTCTAGGGTTTTGATATCTTTTAAGCGGAAATTATTATATAGTGTTATAATTATAACAATTTTGTAATTATCAACAGCGCTGATTTACTGAACTTCTAGATAAGTAATTATAAACTATCATTTTTTATTTAAAAAAATTTGATAATTTAAAAATATCACGACTCTTTTATTCATTAATATCCGACTGGTATATTATTTAACAAAATTTGTTTTAATATTAATATAAATTTATTATCTATAAGTCAGTTAATAATGCCCTAGGGCGTTATTTTGAAAAATAACGTATTAAATTTAAATAACTAGTTAAATACTGTCAAGTTGACAAATAACAACCTAAGAAAAACTATGGTTACCACAATTACGTTACGACTATTGCTGGTAAATGTACTTACTATTTGAAAACTCTTTAATAGGTTTATTCTAGCAAACAGTCAAACTAGTCAGAAACCGTCAGCAAACAGTTAGTCAGTGAGAGAACATAATAGAGTCACCAGTGCTATCCCCTCTACTCGCGCTGGTCGACTATTCGCTGATGGTTTCAAACCGTTTGAAACTGATTCTAGAACAAACCTATTAATTCACAATTCATTCAAATTTTTTGCATATAAAGAATAATTTAGTCGAACATTAAACGTTGACGGTACCACGGGTGCCTTCGTTATTATAAGTAATAACTTAATAATAATACCTTTATAATAAGTAATAAGCGTTATTATAAATAATAACGCTTTCGGTCAACGTATATCCCACGGGCCAAAGGCCCTCGTTGTATACATCATTGACCTAAAGCGTTATTATTATCCTAATAATACCCTTGGTACCTTAATAACAATAATTTCAACGAATCATAATTATTACTATACAGACAAATCGCTCGAAATTATACAGTCTTTCATAACATAGTTATCCTTTGATTTTTATTATAAAGTCCTTTTAGTTTTGTATTCATTCTTAGTGTATACGAGATTCTGGCCATATCGTGTTAAGGACCAGAAGTATCTTTCTTTCATTTAATTTGAAGCTTTCTTAATTAATTACCAATTTCTTTGGTCACTGTCAATTATTGGTTATTGTACTTGAGCTGATCAGAATCAACACCTGCTAAATCCTAAATTTTTCGTTTTCCTTTTTTTACACAGTTTCAAAATTCAAATATCTACTAATCTACAGGAATAAGGGTTCGGCTCAAAACTTTCTAAATCCCCTTCAAAATACCACTGAAATATTAACCTAGAATCAACCCCTACTATATCTATAGTTTTGTGAACAATAAGTACTTATTTTTCTTGTATATTTTGTATGTTTCCCTATCAAAATGGTCCAGTACCTACTTTTAGTGCATTAATTGCGCCTAAAAGCAGTTAAAAATGAGCAATATTATGTGGGCTAAATGAAAATCTGCTAAATCCGAATTAAAAGTACAAACTGAAGATGTAAGGGGCATGTAGAAAACTGGCATTATACTAAATGAGTGTGCCATTTTACGACATTTGTTGATATCACTTTGACTAAGAAACGCCGGAAAATTTTTGGGAAATTTACATTTTTAATCTTTTTTTATTCTCCAGAATAATTTCACAAAATGGAGGTTTTGATTCTATAGTCCACAATTGTTGGAGTTTTCGATTTTATAGGCTTTTTCAGTCCATAGGAAAAGCGATTTTGAGAATATATAATTTTTTTTAATACTATATTGATACATTTATAAGCAGCAGTAATTATTGATCCAGTAGATAAATATGAAACGTTAAACTCTTTCAAAATTAAAGGTTTTGCTGTATTATTATACTTTACTGTATATCGTCGACCTAATCTGTAAACTGCGTAACTCCATTTATCCAAATTTTACAGGAGACACAAAATACTATTTCTTTAAATACGACTAATGCAAATACTACGTATTCCCATTTTAAAAGATATTTCACGGTAAAACGGAATATTTCATGGATACACAAAACATATCACTAACATTTTTGTATAATTTAATATTAAACTCTAACATCGAAGAAAACACTAACTAAGTAGTAGCTATAATTTAATAAAATGCTAAAAAATCCCATGGGTTTGCATAAAATATGTTCAGAGCGAAAATTTTCGGACCTATCAGATCATCATCAGTGAACTCGTATACTTGCTAACTAGTCCCAGAACCAAAAAATGCTTATAATGATAATTCAATCTACATTCTAAAGTAGTAAAATTGAAATGGCTTAACGCCGATGTTAGTGGACACCAGGTGTTAGTGGGTATCACTGGCGTTAAGCCATTTCAATTTTACTACTTTATAATGTATAATGAATGATAATTGTTACCATTGTTTGGTTCTGGAGCTAATTAGCAAGTATACGAGTTCACTGATGATGGACTGATAGGTCCGTTCGTTCTGAACATATTTTATACAATCCTATGGGATTTTTTAGCATTTTATTAAATTATAGGTAGCTAATACTTAGAAGTTGTTTTACTTCGATGTTAGAGTTTATTTATGTATACAGCCAACCTAGGAAACTATCTCGTTTTAGTTTTTTTTTTAAATATTACTTACCACCAACTTTTTCTTGAAAATTTCGCTTTCTAAACAGTGATAGTTAGGTCAATCGTGTGGTATGACAAACTAGGGAGTTACATAGTTTTCAAACTAAATTTGGCGGCAAGGGAGATACGGTGTATATGAAAACGTCGCTGTTAACTCATCTGGTAAAAATATGCACGTGCGTCCTTTTTTGAACGATAAGTAGCGACTTTTTGAAACAGATAATAATAATAACAATAATAATAATGTTTATTTGCGCTAAGGATGCGCTAAGGGTTCCATGGGTTGCAAAGAACAACTCATCATCGACTCAGTGATTTCTAACCAGGCATATTCCAAAAAGAGGAATCTTTTTACTGCCTTCATTGATTACAAGAAGGCCTTTGATTCAGTGCCGCATGAATGGCTTATAGATATATTGAGAATATATAAAGTCGATGATAATATAGTGACCTTTTTAGAGCATATAATGACGGAGTGGAAGACTAGAATTCACCTTCAAATACCTGGTGAAAGTAACATCGAAACTGAAAATACCGCAATCAGCCGGGGCCTGTTTCAAGGAGATTCGTTGAGTCCACTGTGGTTCTGTCTAGCTATGAACCCACTATCTCAGCTATTGAACTCCACAGACGCAGGTTTTAGCATCAAAAATAACAACAATGTGGTGGCGAAGCTTAATCATTTATTGTATATGGATGATTTGAAATTAATGGCTTCCACTCGAAACCAACTCGATGAGATGCTAAAAACTGTAGAAACTTTTTCTAATGATATTAGCATGCACTTCGGATTAGACAAGTGCCGTATTTTAAATATAGTCAAAGGAAAAGTACAGCCCGGAGGATTCGATATGCAAAATGGCCAGAACATCGAGGCCATGGGTGAAAAGGATATGTATAAATATCTTGGAGTAAAGCAAGCGCGGGGAATTAACCATAAACAAATGAAAACAGAGAAAACTACTGAGTTTATACGAAGAGTAAAACAGCTGCTTCGCTCACACCTTAATAGTAGAAATTTGTTTAAGACACTAAACACCTACGCATGTTCCGCGCTTAGCTATTCATTTGGCATTGTTAAGTGGACAAAAACGGACATAGAAAATCTTCAGCGAAAAGTAAGAACGCACCTCACAAAGGCACAAAACCACCATCCAAAAAGTGCAGTAGAAAGAACGACATTACCGCGGAATTTAGGAGGAAGAGGACTTATGGATATAAGTGAGCAAATAGACAAACAAATTGCTAATTTAAGACCTTATTTTCAGATGCAGGCTGAAACATCTACTCTACATCGCGCTATCTGCGCAGTAGATGACACAACACCGATAAAACTGAGGGAAGCAGAACTGCGCATAAACCACCTTACTAAGGACGAAAAAGTGCGCGCCTGGAGGTAAACCTCTGCACGGGCGACATCCCAATGAGGTCAGCCAAGATTATGTCGACAATATAGCGTCGAACTACTGGTTGATATCAGGAAAGATGTTCCCTGAAACGGAGGGTTCATTACTAGCCGTTCAGGATCAGGTTATACCAACCAGAAATTACCTGAAATATATTATCAAAGACCCTCATGTTCAAAACGACAGATGCCGATATGGATGTCAAGCCCAAGAAACCATCCAACATCTTACAGGAGGCTGCCAGGCATTTGTTGCAACTGAGTACAAGGAACGGCATGACGCAGTGGGAAAAATCCTTCATCAGGAGATAGCTATCAAGCTGGGACTTCTACAAACCGACCATCTCCCATATTATCAATACGTCCCTGAGAGTATGCTTGAGGATGGCAACTACAAGCTATACTGGGGCCGCACTGTTCTCACAGACCAAACAGTGGCGCATAATAGACCAGATCTCGTACTAGTCAATAAATTAACGAGACAAACAACCCTCATTGATGTGGCGATTCCTAACAACAATAATCTACGTACTAAATTTACTGAAAAGATCGTTAAGTACAGAGATCTGGAAATTCAAATACGGAGACAATGGAGAATTCAAAGTACCCAGACGATACCGATTATTATGTCTACTACTGGAGTCATTCCGAAGACCCTCCTCGAAAGCATAAAAAAGCTGGTCTTAATGAACATCTTTATAAGACCATGCAGAAAGCAGTACTACTCGCAACGGCCAGATGTGTACGAAACTTTTTGGGAGATACACCTGCATACCAAGTCACCTAGGGCTCGATAACACCGAAAGAGTCCCACCAGAGCTCAATCCTTTTGATACCGTAGGTATCTGGGATGAGTCAATTTTCCCCTTAGAGGGAGTGTGAGCCGTATGGCTAAATCTGGATGTTTATTTACTTCTCATTATGCTCTCATATATTATAACAATATTATAATAGAATAATTCAACACTAACATAATCACAAATTAATTTTAAGTTAAATATTTTCACATATAAATAAATAGTAAATAAACCAAAAGAAGAAATTCCCTGAAGAACCAGAGGTTGTGTTCAGGGATTACATTATTTAAATATTAAACATTAACAATACAAAAACGCATAACAAATATTAAAAATTAACAATACATAACGCATAACAACTCATAATGCATAACAAATATATTATATGTATACTAGTAGTTATATTATAAATTTAATTAAAGATCGCATTCAAAAATTCAGTTCCAGTGTTCTTAATAAATATTTTAAAAATGGATTTAATCATGTTTAAAGAGTTTATTTTTCTCAAATATATTGTATAAATTTCGGGTAAATAATTAAATATTTTAGGAGCATAGTATGTGAAATTATGTTTACCAATTGATTTAAAATTTCTAATAATTTTTACATAGTCATGAAGTTTTCTTCTAGTGTCGTAATTATGATCTATCGATTTCAATATTTGTTTATTTTTGTATGTATGCAAAATTATGTTTAATAAAAAAATATAACTGTCTAATTTTAAAAACACCAGCTTGCTGATAAAGAAGTTCTGATGAATATAAGCGAGTTTAGAATACACAAAAGTTATTATTATTTTTAAAAATCTCCTTTGAAGTATTTCGAGTTCAATCAAATGTGAGGAATATGTTCCACCCCATGCTATAATGGCATATCTAAGACGTGATTCTATTAAGGAATAGTATACCACCTTTAAGTAAGATAAATCAAGAATGTTGCTGAGATATCTAAATCTGTATAGTATCTTTCTTAGAGTTTTACATACCATATCAATATGTATATTCTATTTCAAGTGACAATCTATATAAACGCCTAAATATTTTATGTATTCTTTCCTATTTATTTTAATGTACGCCTTATTATAGTTTAGATTTAATTCCATGAATTCGGGTAAATTATTTTTATATATTGAAAATGGTATAAAGTAAGTTTTGTCTGTATTAACTGTCAGTAGTTTCCTACTTAGCCAATCTAGAACCTTTACAGTTTCTGTTTCTGCCAAAGTTTCAAGTTCATTCCAAGAATTACTAGTGTAAAGTATAACTGTGTCGTCAGCAAAACAAATAATCTTTCCATTTATTTTCATTGCCGCTAGATCATTTATATATATTGAAAACAATAAAGGGCCTAAAACAGTACCTAGATGATGGATAGATGGCCGTAATAACTCATTTTCAGAGAATTGTGGAGTTACGCAGTTTACAGATTAGGACGACGATATACTGTAATGTGTTCTGGCCTATTCTATTCCTGGCTAATGTTGTTTATGCACACGCATTTGATTGTCTCGTTATTTACTCTAAGTACAACTTTTTTATTCCTTTCTAACTTTATTGTGTGAGTATATATCTCTAAGTTTGATCGTTGTGAGTAAACAGAAGAAAGACTTTAGAACTTGTTTGGTTTTGGTACACTTTTGTCTGAGCATTTTTCAAAAATACAATTAGTATTTGAATTATTCAATTTATTCCAAATTACAGACTTAACTTTGTTATTTTTTATTATCTCGTATCAGTTATGTATAACTTTACACACCCTATCAAAATAGCTATCAAAATAACAGTGTTGCCATTTAAGAAAATCAACGATGACGTATTGGGACACCCAATATTTACATTACAGTATACATTTTTATTGTATTTCAAAAAGGACAATTTGAAATAATAATCGACGGGTCTGAGCATTTTTCAAAAAAACAATTAGTATTTGAGATATTGAATTTATTCCAAATTCCAGACGCTCTCTGTATAATATGATTTAACCTTTTATATCTTATTATTTTCCAGAGTAATATTCTCAGATATATCTAGAGATTTGTTGGTTAGATATTTAGTTTTCGCTAGATTCATATTGAATCCTATTTCTTTTGCTTTGGTATTTAGGTCTAATAGCATTTCCTTCAATTCTTCTCTGACTTTTGCTGTTCGCGTAACATCATCGGCAAATCTCAAATGGTTTAGGTTTTTCAAAACGAAACCATTTATTTTCATTTTGTTTTACCCCATACTCTGTATTAGAGTACACAATGATAACGATTCATATGGGTAAACTGATATGCGTTGTTGGAATATTTTCCTAAGCGTCTCCCGTTTGGTATTTTTATATCTATGTAAACAGTTTACTTGAATCGTTGTCGACACTCATTTAGATATACAGAGTGGGCCAAACAAAATTATCCACCTCGATATTTGGCAGTATTTATTAGATTTTAAGAAAATAAAAAAACAGGTCCATTTTTGATCCAAGGGGGACACATTTTTACGGTACAAATATCTGTCATTTGTCAACTCCCTCCCTTCCACTTCCCCCACCCCGTGTAAGGAATTGTGTGATGTTAGTGCCTTCTAGGTCCAAATTAATTAAAACTCTCTTTCTTGGTTCAGATGCATTATATTTACAATCAACTCCATCAATGACTAACCATAACAACCTATTTGCATATAACAGTAACGACCTACCTTACATTAACTAAATATTGAGTACAATAATATTATCTATATCATGGGACATTCACTTTTATATAGAATAAACTATTTCAACATCACGCGCGGCCTCGGTCATGGGCGAACGAATATATTATTTACTTTGGTGATTAACTTTCAATAAAACATATTTTTGTAGAGGGTGATATTATAATATTACATCTCTCCCCTTTGTTAAAATTATATATTTCTCTTTGTGTTTAAAAATAAAATATATCCATCATCGCCTTTTAGAAGATAGACCTTATATCACTTATATAGTTAAGGTCCTATATTGGCGGTTATCAGACACTTAACAAAAATCCTATTATACACAAAAGTTCATATTTTCCCTATACTAAACTGGTATTTTATAAAACTAGAAATAATTGTCACTAAATCACGTACTATTCCTTCGTGTCTTTTAGTCTTTTTTCGTTTACTAATTTACTTTCGTAAAACAATGAATAAAACTTAAACTAAAACTTATCTTAATTTTTAACCTAGTCTTTAGTCTTTTTATTGTACTACACTAATTTACGTCATATAAGCAGTGAATAATTATATAATATTTTGAATCTATTTCTCTCATCATATCAAGTTTAAAGAAAATTTCTTTAAGGGTTCTTTTTTTTCTAATACTAACACTAAGGTAACTAACAGTGTAAGATATTGTCTAACCTTAATTCAAACACTTCCATTATTTTTCGCGAAAATTTAACCTGAATTCATTATCTACATTTAAAATTTAAGTCATTTATAATTTATGTTACTTTAGAGATTAAAAAAAATTTAAGCTTAATTCTTAAATATAATTAAATAATTAGCTACTTATTTGACTAGTATCTTCTTAATTTTGCTTGTTTTCTGACAATTTTTATGTCTCTTCTTCCAATTTTCCCACATATTTTACTAAAAATTCCCTATTTTTTCTCTTCTTCTTGTTGTCTCGTACTACAACTATATATTTCTTTATTTTTCTTCATATAATAGCACTTCTACAGTGTACATAGTTCATTTTCATATAACAATCATTTGTCATTTAATTATCAATATATCATTTCATAATATAACATCATAATAATCACTTCCTTTACCTATCCCTCAATGCCTACGTTCGACTAATCAAAGTGGCTTTACTCGAGATGACAGTTCCAATTCTTCTACATATTCCATATAAAATCATAATACTCAATACTAGACACGAAACCTCTCCATTTTACCTAAATAAAAGCGGGTATAACTTCGTTGCATAGATCAAATTTTTCTACATATATTACAACCTCAATCCCTCGGTTTGAATCCGTTGTTTAATCACGAATAATCATGAATAAAATAGGTAGGTAGGTACCCTTCAAAACACAGAGTGGGTCTCTAATAAGCTTTTAAGCTTCTATTAATCCCTTAGTACCTTCCTAATTTGACAAGAGCAGGGGGTTTCTTATTGTCTTAAATGGCCTCATAATATTCAGCTTATATTGTCAGTTCTTCTTCTAATCTGAAGAGTTCTTCTCCAAATTCCTTATCTCGACTCATCAGGTCGGTTCGTTAAAAATATGACACTTGCTTATAGCAATGTTTGTCTTAAAGCTTTTATATCAATGTATGTCAGCACTAATCATTAAAAAAATCATTTATAATATATCATTTTTTATCACACAAAAAATTATTAATTCAGGTTTAAAATTTAATACAAAATCGATGAAAATGTATCTAAAAGATCAATAATGAAACGACTGGCTAAAAATTCAATAATAGTATACATATCCGACAAAAATTTAATAATAGCATATGCAAAACTTAGATAAAAATATTCAAAATCGGTTCATATTTCAAAATTCGATAGATATTCTTAAAAAAATTTAAAAATAACCATACCAAAAAATCGCAATTAAATACAAATTTTCAAATAAATTCAATAAAAGTTCAAAATTCAATAAAACTCTTGCTATCGAATTCCAATGTTCAAATATTCAATGTTCAATATATAAAAAACGAGGGAAGCATTTTTAATAAAGATATACTAAATTTCTTACTTACATTTTAACACTTGTGTCTTTTTCACTGGGTTTCTGTTCAGTTTCTGGGTCCTGGTCCATTTTCCGCCGCTATTTCCAATTTGTTGTTGCCATCTTACTGCTCACAAAAGCCTATTTCGCAGAGGTCGCCATGTAAGAAAATGTGTGATGTTAATGCCTTCTAGGTCCAAATTAATTAAAACTCTCTTTCTTGGTTCAGATGCATTATATTTACAATCAACTCCATCAATAACTAACCATAACAAGTTGTTCACATTAAACAGTAACGACCTACCTTACATTAACTAAATACTGAGTACAATAATAATATCTATATCATGGGACATTCACTTTTATATAGAATAAACTATTTCAACATCACGTGCGGCCTCGATCATGCGCGAACGATTATATTATTTAATTTGGTTATTAACTTTCAATAAAATCATCTTTTTGTACAGTGATATTATAATACTACACCCGTATTTTTAAATAGGGAACAGGGGTCGTGTGATAGCTCATTTGCAAGGTTATTCAATGCTCTATTTAGTAATATAAACATTGACATAAACATTTATACAGTGTCAAAGAAAAATTATTTTTAATAAAATTAATTAACACAAAAAGAAGAATGTATGTAATTTATTTAACTCAAAAAACATTCTACTGCTGACAGAAAACATAAAAAATGTTTATTTGATAAATAAACATTGTTTCTTGCTTAAATTCAATATTCAACCAACCAAGAGACAAATGGGTGGAAGCTTGAACATTTAAATTGAGCGAAAAACAGTGTCTATTTATCAAAAAATATTTTTTTCTGTTTTGTGACAGCAGTAAAATATATTTTGAATTAAATAAATTACATATATTCTTCTTTTTATGTCAATTAATTAAATTCAAAATAATTTTTTTGGACACCCTGTATAAATGTTTATGTCAATGTTGATATTAGTGGATAGAGAATTGAATAACCTTTCAAATGAGCTATCACACGACCCCTATTCTCTATTTAAAAATAAGTGGTGGGGGAAGTGGAAGGAAGGGAGTGGACAAATGACAGATGTTTGTACCGTAAAAATGTGTCTCCCTTAGACCAAAAATTGACGTGTTTTTTATTTTCTTAAAATTTAATAAATACTGCCAAATATCGAGGTGGATACTTTTGTTTGGCCCACTCTGTATTTGTATTTCAATATTGCAAAGGTGTATTAGGTAAAATAAAACAACTAAAAATGCATAAGAATTATACTAAAATATTTTTTTACACAGAGGGATACATTTGGTAATATACATATTCTTTTACTATCTAATATCTATTTATTCTCCAACTGGTCTGTTCATCATTCTGGAACCAGCCAAATTTACGTGTGCGTTTTTCAGAGGATGCCAATCAAGACCATGTGCTTTGTATGCATCAGGAAGTACTACTGTCATATGTTTTCCATTAAGGTTGCTGTAATGGCAAGATACATACCACCAAGCCCCTTCTACAAAATATAAAAATTAAATACATAAAATGTAAAGTTCACTCAAAACATTTATTTTTTGTGCATGTTTTGTGCATCAGATATGTGCATGATATAGTAATAATAGCCGACAGTTTAGACCTGCAAAGACTCATGAGTAAAATAGTAAGGTGTAGTAGGGAGTGCGGACTCTCCCTTAATATCAAAAAGACGAAGTTTATGAAAATTAGTAAAAACAACCATAATACTAACGAAATCTTAATTGTAGAGGGCCAACAGATTGAAAGAGTAAAAAAGTACACTTACCAGGAACATTTATAACAGAAAATAATGACTACACTGCAGAAATCAAAGTCAGAATCGAAAAAGCACGTTCTAATTTTATGAAAATGAAAAAGGTCCTATGTAGCAAAGATTTAACCCTATATTGCATGAATTTTAAATATGCAAACTAAAACTATTTTTTTCATTTTCATGGCTTTAATTATGAACGTAAATGTTCCCCTAATTTAATTTTTGAGTTGGCCCCCTTTTTTGGAAAATTCGGAATGTGTACTGTAAGCAACAATATGCAATTAAACTACATTATTCAGATGAAACAAAAATTTTGTATCACCACATATTCGGTGTTTTTTGGATTACACTGCTTTATACTGCTTCGTCCTTTGAAAGGAATAATTTGTTAATCTATTGACAAGAACCCTCGAAGGGGAATTGTAGAACATACTTCGTTCACTTTAGTGATCAACGGTCTTATTTTTTTATAAATAGTCATAATCTGGAGATTATTTAGATGGTTCTCTAGTATTGTCGCCAATAGTAATTTTTTTATAGCCTCAAATTAATTCACAGACATTACATCGGCTACTTGGGTAATCTTCGTTTTTGGATTCCAAAACATTGGTTGTTGTGGTAGTTTATATATAGGTAGACATGTTGCATGACATACCAATAAATTGTTCAATTTCATTTTTTGTTACACCAAGTGGCTTATTTGGACTTTGTTGAATTCTATGTAAATTTGACTGCTCTATTAGAGTTCCAATCAACTCGCCATCAAAAAATTTAGTAAAGTATTCTATTGGTTTTTTTTATTTCATTTGTCGTAGATACATTACCTTTCCACTTCGGAACAGGTAATGCAATTTTTGTTTTACAAAAATAGGTTTTATACAAGCAGGATTTGTTTTACTGTCATCAAAATCATCTGGCACTGGTCTTATAACAACATTTTCATTTCTGTTACTCCGATTTCCACAGAATCGATTTACACTAACTTCAGATAGTTCCATGATTCAAGTGCATAAAGTTGCCTCAAAGAAACACCTGTTTACAACTTGATTTGTGATTCTTATTTTATATTTACAATTCTGGACCTCGGAGGTAAACTACACTATGTCATTTCGAGCAACTGTGTTTAGCGTGTGTTTGCAACAAAGTTTAGAGCACTTAGAATGGTAATAAAAATCTGATATATGCCATACTTGTATGACAGACAATATGTCTATATTTTAATGATAATATATAATCAATTTCTATAATTTAACTAATAAAACTAGTGGATTAAAAAAACTTGTTCAGAAAAACGCCATGTCGACATAGTGTAGTTTACCTCCGAGGTCCAGAATTATAAAATTACTAAGAATTATTTCCCTCACATAAGCGTATTACAAAAAGCAGCCAATTTTACGTTCAAAAATGGTGTACAACAAGAAAACAAGTTAAAAGATCTTTTACCTCTTGCTTATAACACACGACTGGCAATGCCCGCGAACTTTTGGCGCGAAAACTTGTCTTGACATAATGACGTAGAAGTTTGCGCGATTATATAGATATAATGTATCTTTCAGAACAAAATATGCAGTTTAAATTCACTTAATAATTGAAGGTTAGTTTTCTAACGGAAGTTAATTTTGGTGTTGCCTTAAAGCAACGCTATGCAATATAGGGTTAACATTAGCTCTTAAAGTATGCCTAACAAAATGTTAAGTATACAGTGTACTATACTATGGAGTGGAATCATGGACGTTAAATGTAGAGACAATGAGACGACTTAACGCCTTTGTAATGTGGACCTATAGAAGAATTATGAGGGTTTCCTGGGTAGATAGAGTTACGAACAACGAAGTACTGAGAAGAATAGGTAAAGAGAAGGAAGTTGAACTTACAATTAAAGAAAGGAAACTACAGTATCTCGGACATGTGATGCGGGGCGAGAAGTATGGCATCCTGCGACTCATAATGCAAGGAAAGATAGATGGCAGAAGAAGCATCGGAAGAAGACGAATTTCATGGCTGAAGAACCTGAGAGAATGGTTTAGATGCAGCTCAAAACAACTATTTAGAGCTACTGTCTCAATACTTAAAATAGCTATGATGATTGCCAACCTCCGTAGCGGAGATGGCACCTAAAGAAAAAGAAGTCGTTTTCTGCATTGCTATAATATATGGTCAATACTTTCGTATGGAACGAAAGCCTGGGTGTGGATACTCAACATAAATCTGATTCATACGTTAGAAGCCTTAGAACTCTGGCTTTATGGAATAATTTTGAAAATACCCTGCACAAACCACAGAATACTCCACAAAATGTTCTGAGGAGAAGAGGAGAATAGGCACAGATAGGGAGCTGCTAAAGATTATCAGAGTTAGAAAAGTTAGCTACCTGGGACACATACTGAGAAAAGAAAAGTAACGCCTCGCGCAACTATCATCCAGGGTAGGATTGAAGGAAAACGGGGTCCCCGTAGGCGCTAGATTTCATGGCTTAGAAACATTAGGGACTGGACCGGCCTTGATTCAATATTTTTGTTTACAGTCACATTGGACAGAGACAGATCTGTCAGTGTAGTCGATAACCTCCACTAAAGCATCACCACAGCACCACAAGAAGAATAATCCAGCATTTATATGATACTTTAAAACATCGCCTTCCGAAAAGGAAAATACTATAGGAAAATACTCAGAAAAATACTATTCCTATGACACTGAGAAGGCTTAGGGATTGCAACACAAAACAAATCACTGCACATGATAATTTCAAAATATTCCATATTTTTGTTCATGACACTACATTATTATATCACAGAAAGTGGTGGAGTGGAGGCAATCTGGGCAAAATTTATGTCTAATATCTTAACCTCCGTTAAGGAAGTTTTAGGTGAAACAAAAATAAATAAAATATATCGTTCCCAAAGCGAAGAAATTCATTTTTGAAAAAATTCTACTTTTAACTTATGGTAAAGTTTTTGTAAATAAAAATGTATTCAGACATTAAATGTCCGAAAATGTTTGTAGGATTATCAAAAATGTAATAAAAATCAAACAGAAATGATGGGATCTCCTGAAGTAAAATGTTCCGCAAGCAAAGTAAGCCCTCGATTAGATTTTATCCCCCTTCAGAAAACTGATCCTCCCCCCCCCCCGTACATGTAGATCATAGAGAAAGTGATAATATTAGGAGATTTCAATGCACATGTGGGCCAATTTAAGATGGGATATTTAGTTCAGAGAAATGAGGAAAAAAAAATATCATTTTGGTGACACAACCCCCTCCAGGCCGAAACCAAATTTTTTGAGTAATATGGACATCTATATTAATAACCTATACATATGTTTCCTGCAGCCGATTTTGATGATATACATAGTTATAAACAAATGAAGATCAAAAAACGGTAAATTTTCGCTTTCGTCTATAACCAAAAAGTTAAGTAATTTAAACAAATTTGAGAGTGAGAAACTCATAAACCGTATAAAAAACTTCAATATGGCGTTCGCTGAATTTGTCTATCCTTATTGGTTGCTTAGAAAATTATAAAATAAATCATAAATTTTGAGTTTTTATAAATATTCATAACTTATGTAAAAATTAACTAAAAACGTTCTTATTACACGGAATGCTGGGAATTCTGGTGCTTAAATGAAACCCTATATTTCAAAGCAATTGGTCAAATAGTTTAAAAGGTATTTATTTTATTTATGTCAAATTAATTTTTTTGCAACGCTATAAGTCAGAAAGTGATGAAGTTACACTAATATTTTGGATAGTTTATGAAAGAAGAAGATTTATACTATTAATTTAATTTATACTATTATAGCGATACGCTTTAATTACTATTTTTGCTAATTTTAATTTTAATATTTTTTCTCAAAAAAAAACAACGTTAGTCATTCGAACTGCATATTCAAATACGAAGGTTAAGAAAGACATGGCCTTACCCTGTGACATCTGTTGTTCGTCTATGCGGGCAACAAACTGCACCCTCATTAATTAAGTATTTTATCAGACAGTGTGTCAACAGCTCCCTATGCATTAGAGAAAATTGTTTTTCTTAAAACTGTAAAAGTAGACGCCAGACTTAGTGATTTATTTGCTCATCTGGTCAGGTCAAGGGGAAAGGAACACAAACATTATCATCGTTTGTGGTTGTTTTTTTTAGTCACTACTCAGCATGCGAACGGTAAACACGCACCGGCTGGACTCTCTCCGAGAGACCTAAACACATTTTCGTTCCAACAATAAATAACCGTTCGTTTGTACACATTATTTCTTGGTCGTTTTATTACATTTATTTCAATTAAATTCCGGCAACTCACCCATCGGAATACTATTAATTTAATTAAAAAAAATGACAAAAAATAATTCTAAATACTGCAAAATTATTTTACAAAAACATGTGAATTACAAAAAGGGGGGGCTAACTTCGTCCCCAATTGTCCTAGGACAATTGTTTTTCTTTCTAAATGTGTATAAAAATTCAGTTTTTCCAAATATTAAAAAATAATTTTTTTACGGGTAACGGTTAAAAAGTTATTCTAATTGTTTATAAGTAAGCAAAAAATCGACGTATTTTTGCAAAATAGTTTTACACTGTTTAAAATTACTTTTTGCCATTTTTTTAATTAAGTCAATAGTATAAATGTTCTTCTTCTATAAACTGTCAGAAGTTTTACTGTAACCTCATAATTTTCTGACTTATAGCGTTGCAAATAAAATTCATTTGGGATAAACAAATTAAATAACTTTTAAACTATTTGACCAATTACTTTGAAATTTAAAATATAATTTAAGCACCAGAAGTCTCAGCAATTCGTGTAATAAGAAGATTCTAAGTTAATATTTACATAAGTTATGAATATTTATAAAAACTCAAAATTTATGATTTATTTTGCAATTTTCTAAACAACCAATAGGGATAGACATGTTCAGCGAACGCCATATTATAAAATTTTTAGACGATATATAAGTTTCTTACTGTCAAATTTGTTTAAAATGCTTAACTTTTTGGTTACAGAGGAAAAAAGCGAAAATTTACCGTTGTTTGATCTTCATTTGTTTATAACTATGTATATCATCAAAATCGGCTACTGGGCAATTTTATACTTATGAACGAATAATAATTTTATATGTAGTTACGTGGCTAAAGGTTCTGAACCAAGGCCAGAATCAAAACAAAAAAAAAATCGGCTACAGGAAACATAAAGATTATTAATATAGATGTCTATACTACTCAAAAAATTTGGTTTCGGCCTGAAGGGGGATGTGTCACGAGAAAAATCTTGTTTCTCTGGACTAATTAGGAGCTGAATGGAGGCTGAAATACATGTGCCGTTTTCGTGGTCTGACCGTTCCAAATTTTTAACCTGTTCCACAATTAAAACTTCTCCTGTTCCAGTGTTCGCATATATCAAAGTTTGTCCGACTAGACACCCTTAACCCATTAATGCCCAGAACTATTTATGCTTATTTTTTTTTTAATTTTTGAAAAATTTATGTTCTAAAAGTCACAAAATTAACAAAAATATATGTTTAAAAAATGAAAAACTTCTTCTTTCCTGACAATTGGCTGTTGCGAAAACGCAACACTGGGCAGTTAGGATGTAAAATTTTTTTTTAATAATACGTTGTTTGGAATATTTTATTAAATCATATAAAAGCGTTTTAAATAAACTGACATGAAAATAATATAAAAAAATTATTGCGTATTGCTATGAAATTTAATAAAACATTTTTCATGTAATGCAGTCTTACATTTAGTACATTTTTTATTGGTTGTTGAGTGACAACAGACGCATCGGGTTCCTTTTTCTTGGGTAGAAATAAGATGGCCGATGTTGTCGAATCGAACAACTTGTGTAATGTTGTTTATGGAAGATTGAGATGGACCAGGTCTTCTTGGAGGAGTTCCGAACATCGTCAACAAGGTTTTGGCTATATTTCGACGAAACTGCAGCAAATCCATTTCGGGTTGTTCAGGGATAATTTGTCTCATTCTACGGTAAATTAACAAAGCATTCTGTATGGAGACATCAAGACCCCAGATAAATAAAGGCCAATACCATTTCTTGGATCTTATATTTTTGTTCTGTAATAGGCAACATTTTGATCCATCCGATCAGTTCCTCCCATATTTTCGTTATAAGCCCGAATAAGATGTGGTTGTGTTACTTTGATTTTTTTGCTTTGGGCAAAGGAGTATCTGTTCGCTTGATAAACTGGCGTCGTTTTATGGTAATTCGATGCCAAAGTAACTATGCTGTTGTCATTCCACCTACATAAAAGCACCTTATTTTTCTCGTCGTACCAATTTTCGTAAATTCCAGGTATAGATTTTTTGAACGTTTCACTGAATGGACACTTTCCTGTTCTATTTGATTGTATGGTTCCTACGTAACCTATTCCCTTCGATGTTAAAAAGTCAATTAGTTTCATAGAGGTAAAATAATTATCAGCATATAAGCAATGAGGCATAACCCTATCGCATTGTATTTTAGGAATAAGTTAGCAAACTGCAATATTATTCCACTTCCAAGGCCAAATTCTTTTTTGTATTCATTGGGTTTTCCCTTGGATCCTTGATAAATATTGAAATCTATGAGGTAACCAGATTTCTGATTCCAACACCACGATTTATATCCAAAGCGTATGGGCTTGCCTTTATGTGTTGTTTCGTACCATGACGCCCATAGTATGGTATCATGGCCTCGTCCACGCTAGATTCGGTTTCACATACAGTGTATTCTGTAAATGATTTGCGGAGGCTTTCAAGATACGGAGAAATTTTGTATGTTTTGTCTGAACGATCTATGTTTAGGTTATCGTTAAAATGGAGGAATCTTATAATGGTTTCAAATCGGTTACGACGCATATTACTTGAAATCAGTATATTTTTAACGTCATCAGATTCTTCCCAGTACATGCGTCTTCTTGGATTCGTGCTGTACCCACTAACTAGTAAAATCCCTATAAAGGCTTTTAACTCGTCTACTCCAAATTCTAAAGTAGTACCTTTTTGAAGAGCATAACGAACTGTCTCCTTTACAATATTTGTTAAAAGCTCTTCATTGAAAAAAAAATCAAAGATCTGTAAAGGAGTGAGTGGTCGTGAATAAAATGAAGGAACGTATGTGTTCCATTCAGTTTTTTTTTTATTTTCAATGTCCAAATAAAGGGAATTTTCATCTGGTAAATCTCCCTGAATCCATTTCCGTGGTAGGAGAGTTACACTTTTTGCACGAATAGATGCCACTTGAATGTCTTGATTTTCTTCATTTTGCGTCTCTATTTCTATTTCCATCTCAATCTCTTCCGTATCTTTTTCTTCCTGAACTTGCGTCACTCTTTGAAGATCGGCCTCTTTTTCATATAGATTTATATTTTCTTCATCGATCCTTCTTTCTTCTTCTTGATGAATTACAGCTTCTGATTCCGCATCCAACATATTTTTGTTTAGGTTATTGAATGTTCCTCCACAGTATTCATTTCCACTGTTTTCATCAGTCAATTCAGTGGGGTCAGGAGGTGCTAGGAAAACATCTGCACTGGAAGCCGACTCCATAAGATTCGATTCTTCCAGCATGGACATAATTTTATGTGCTCTTGATTCGTATAAATTTTTTTAGGACGACTATTATTACTAGTACGACCGAAACTGGTCGAGCCAAGTTGATTTGACATCTTATTTCCACCTTCTAGAACAAAAATGATTTTTTGTACTAATAATATGCCTTGTGCCCAGTGTCGCGAAAACGCAACACTGATAATTGGGCAGTTGTACCAACTAACACAGATAAAATAATAGCACTTACCTGATAGATATATCCTCTTCAATGATTTAACAGTACGTTGCTATCAAAACCCAAATTTTTATCCAGTTAATTTATACACAAACGACTTACTACTAACTAAAAACATGTGTTTACAGAAGTCAAAGTTAACCTACCACTTTCAATACACCATCTGTTAATAGAAACCTAAACTTTGCGACCAATTCCCACTAAAACATACATAGGAAACTGTTGTGAAATAAATCTGAACCTTGACCGCCCGAATAAGTCATGTCATTTTCCAAAAGATGACGCCATAGTGGGCTATGTCAACTGTTGCGAAAACGCAACGCTGGGCATGAATGGGTTAAGCTATTAACAAATTTTCAGCTTGCTATTAATCAACTTTTTTTTCATACGCTGGATCCAGACCTATTATTTCTTCGGTCTGATTCGAACGTTTGTTATTTATAGAAAAAGACAGCAAATACAAAATGAATGATTGGTGTGATCTTTCATGGGTAATATTTAATTTTCCCACTGTATATTACTTTAAACGAGAGAAACTTAACATACTACGTACAGAGTGGACAAAATCCCTCACATCTAGATTATTGCATGACAAGAAAAGAACACAAACGTGAAGTATGGATTGCATGATAACAGTTATAGTTAGACAGTAAGCCAACAAGTTGCTTGTGCTGGTCAAAACATACAGTATTGTGTGTGTTAAAAAAATGAGAAAGATGGTTTATTCAGGGCAAGAATAGTGGAAAAAATGTTTTGAAATCTGGAATGAAGTCCTAATGTCATCTGGTGGAAAGAGACCAGTATCAGTACTGCCATTTAAATACGTGGAAAAACGTCTGGAAAGAAGTTTGAGACAAAAAGGCCGGTGGCGGTCAAATTTAGTTAAAAAAAAAAATAAAAGAAAAAAGAGAAATTATACAGGGTGTTTCATTAATAATAATACATTGTCCATATAGTAATTGAAGAAACCTGAGCACAAAATACGAAGATTTAACCTAAAACACTTAAATAAAATGTGGTTATCCTTATATTGGCGTATCCTTATAATACTTGACAGAAAGTGTAGGTACTGTACACCATACTAAATTAAGATATATAAACGTTTCTAGCTACTACCAGAGGCATACGACAGGGGATAGGGGCTGGTTAACCCTTCCCAAATTCTACGCCACTGACGAAATTGCTATTTTAGTGTAATTTTTTGATTTTTCAATACTTTTTATGTAAATAATATATGCTCTTCATTCGTAACGATAAAATAATTAGTTTTCGAGATATTTGAAATTAAAAATTAAGCGACACAATACATTAATCAAAATAACCGTGTCGTTTCATTTTAACTTCAAAGATCTCGAAAACTAATGACTTTATCGTTACGAATGAGGGGTATATTATTTTCATATAAAGTATTGGAGAATACAAAAATTGAACTAAAATAGCAAGTCCGCCAGTGGCGTAGAATTTGGAAAGGGTTAACCATTCACTTTTCCCCGTCGTACGCCTCTGGTAATAGACAGAAACGTCTGTTTAACATAATTTAGTAGTTTGTACAGTACCTATACTTTCTGCCAAGTATGAAAAGGATACGTCGAATAGGTTTAAAATGCTGAGCAAAAATAATTTTTAAATTTTTAAATAAAACACCCTGTAACTCAGTTAGGAACCATATTCTATTTAAGTGTTAAAATCTTCGTATTTTGTGCTAATGTTTCTCCAGTTACTATATGGATTATTAATGAAACACCCTGTATAAACAGAGGCAATAAAAGAGGTCGGGCACAGATCTACCAATTTTACAGTCATCAAAAGCAAGTGAAGTGAAAATAGCAGGAGAAAGAACTAAAGTCGAAGCGTATACGATTTATACAAATAACTTGATACCAGGGAAGGTGAAAACAAAAGTATATAAAATAGCCAAGTATAGGACAAAGAAAGTAATAATTTTAATCAGATTTTTAATCGGAGTCCGAGATATAAGTCATCAAATACTATTTTACAAAAAGTATGTGAAAAATAGATGGAAAAGCAATTTAACCGTTTATTAAATAAAAAAATTTGACAGAAAACCAGATGAGTTAACGGAGACATGGTCACCAAAATAACAAACGCGTTTTCACGTGTTGTTTTACGTAGTTTCTAAAATAAAGAACGGTTTATCTGGAAGACCAGTTGATATTCCTGGGAATATGTGGGCAGCATTAAGGTAGACAGAAGCAAGTAAGGTAACAGGTTCATTTAATAGAATTATGCAAGAAGAATAAAAGCTACATGAATCGAGAAACAGTATATTAGTACCTGCTGACAAAAACAAAGAAGATGTACAACAATTTAAAGACTAGTACTCAACATGAAAAATTGCTTATCTGCCGGTTTTTGGATGACATAGGAGAACAAGATCATGCAAGAGAAGCTTAAGTAGGACACATCGTTAAAGGGGGTTGATCTTGGTGTGACTCAAGATAGAATCTTATGGAGAAATGTAATAATTAAATGTGTCGACCCCGCATATACCTAAAGGTGAAGAGAATGACGATGGTAAAAATGAATGAGTCATTAATTTCTGAATATTTTTGTTAAAAACATTATAACTTAGCAATAACGAAAACAACACAAGAGTAGCAGATGTTTCCTTTAAAACAAGTGGACTCAAACTTTACACAAAACTATCAAACTGATTATTAAAATTTGTGAATCTGTTGTAAATATAATTTGTATAGGATTATCGAATATCGAATTCGACATCAAATTCACATGGACGATATAAAACGCAGACTGAAATTTATAAAATTTCTCTATGGATTTGAAACGTGGATATTAATGATAAAGAGTATGGCTTCGTAAGACATATTTAGAACGTGGGTGTATTATAGAAATTAAAAAATTGGTTGGACGTTGGACTGCATAAAGACCAAACAGAAAATTTCTGAGTCAAATAAATATAGAAAAACAACTCATTTATATACAAAAAGAACCAACTATTTGTGTTATCGGCCATGTTAGAACAAGTACCACATTCCTCAGTTGATTGACAGAAAAAACTATCCTAGCTGTATAATAAAACAAACTAAGCAAGATCTTTGAAGAACTAGACTTTGAAGAACCCATGCGTACACCTGAACATAGAGAAATGTTTGCCACGATAACCAATACCAACCAGAAAAAATACACGATTTTTTATGCTTTTTTAAATATTGAATATCATTTTCACCTATTTTTTTCAATTTTCTTAGATTTCAAAATTCATTTGGTAACCAAACTTAAATACATAACATAAACTTTTTCACAACTCACAAAATTACCAATATATTCCAACATTTCTATTTAAGAAAAACAAAAATACATTTACCATATTCTTGTGCACAATGTCCGCCATTTGTATCTTGATCCACATCCAGCGTTGAAAACTTTGCATTGATATGGTATTTTAAGCCGTCCCCTGCATTTCCTGAGTATCCAGTAAGTTCCTTGAGCGGGTAGCCATCTTTTTCGCAGCCAATTGAAAACGTAGAATATTGTGCATAACTAATATTTTTGTCCGTGTCTGTTACTTCAATAAGAAGTTCGTTTCTATCGAATGCTACAAATTTACATTAAATTAAATTACAAACGTTCATACTAGGGGAATAAATAAAGCATTAGTTACACCTCAACTTTTTAAGGTAAGACGGATCGTTATGAAACGTTTTGCATTCAATTCGGGAGAGTTTCAGAAAAAAAGTTGACCAATAATTGGCATGAGTGACAGATGAAAATTACATTGCTGTAGGCGGAAAATGTATTTTCCAAAGTGTATCTTGTCGGCGTTATATGAAAAATTCATAAGTCCAAAATATTTAATTTTAGACTTTTGATGGTAACTGTTAGCATTATCCAAAAGCTATATACTGCACTGTTTTCTTGTAATTTAGTTGACTAGATTTTGCTAAAATTTTGAAGATGAAATCTGCATAAGTCCATTAATGTTGAAAACCAAATGAAACCTGCACAAGCTCCACAAGTCTGCTCTGGTTGTCTGCATGTTTATACAATAATAAGTCTTTTCACTGTTAACGGGTGAATACCTACAGGGTATTCAAAAGCATGTATCAGCCGGGTAAAATGCATAACATCCTCCAAGAAATGAGAAGACTGAAAATAAATATACTAGGAGTAAGCGAAACATGGTGACCTAACTCAGGATGCATTTCGACTAAAACCGGTACCTTATATTATTCGGGAAACACTGACAACCAACATAGACGTGGAGTAGCAATTATTGTCGATACAGAAGTCAACAAGTCAATAGAGGGTTTTGTCCCAATCTCAGAAAGAGTGATGCTACTACAAATAAGGACATCACACACGACACTAAATTTGATTCAAGTATATGCACCAACGACGGATGCAACAGAAGATGCAGTAGAAACATTCTACCAACAAATTGAAGATGCACTGAAAATGACAAAGAGCAGGGAAATCACGGTAGTTATGGGCGATTTTAATGCAAAAATCGGCAAGGGAAGTGCTGGAACAATAATGGGAGATCAAGGACTAGAAGAACGTAACGATAGAGGTGATCGTCTAATACAATTCTGCCAAGAACAAAATCTAATAATCACAAACACGTTCTTTAAATTACCTTTGAGACGGTTATATACATGGCGCTCACCAGCAGATAAACCGAAAAGTGGTAAGAAACCAAATCGATAATATACTGATTAAAGGGAGATATCGTAATACCATCAAATCCGTTAAAACATATCCAGGAGCAGATGTCACATCAGACCATAACCCACTAATCGCTAATGTCACGTTTAAGCTTAAACGTATTAGAAAACCCCAAAGAACTCCAAATATAGATGTTAGCAAACTGAAAGAAGTTGATATACAAAACAAACTTCAACAGAATATATACGAAAACTTGGATAAATTAGATACTAACAACTACGAGGTAAACCATCAATGGGAAACACTAAAAAACTGCCTACTTGTTCCATGCAAAGAGATATTCAAAGAACCGATAAGAAAGAGAGACAGCTGGATGACCAACGAAATACTTGGCATGATGGACCAACGAAGACAAGCCAAGAACAAAGACAATCACAATTACAAAATAATTAACAATGAAATCAGAAAAAAGATAGGAGAGACAAAACAAACTTACTATGAGGAAAAATGTAAAGAGATAGAAGATCTTCAGAACAAATACGATCTATTCAACCTGAATAGAAAGGTTAAAGAAATGGCAGGGCTGCAAAAAAGAAACTACAACACAACTCTTTTAGACAAAAATGGAAACACTATTCTAACGACTGACGAAAAGCTAAAACGATGGAAAAATATATGGAAGAGCTTTTCGACGACGAAAGAGGAAACCTACAAGACATATCTTTCGAAAACAGGAAAACAAGTGTAGAAATTACAAAGGAAGAAATATTGTATGTACTAAACAACACCAGTAACGGAAAAAGCCCGGGGCCAGATCAACTGCCTATTGATATTCTTAAAATAATAGAAAATGAGTACATAGATGTCCTCGTAAAGCTATTTAATGAAATTTATCAGTCGGGTAACATACCCAATGAATGGTTGACCTCAACATTTATTTGTCAAATCCACGAGGAAAATTTCCTGTAGTTGGCTGTATACCATTACAAAAACATAAAATCCTTTATAAAAGGTATATTTGTTAAAATCCCTATACAGGGCTACATCAAAGACAGAACTAGTTTTCAATCGGTTGACCGATCATCATCAGTGCAATCTTAGAATCTACATGCAAGCCACCAAAGTAAAAATAACAGGGTAAAAACCCTTTACAATTGATCCGTCATCGGAAAATATGACTAAGATGTGAATTATAACATGGATGATTAAGATATCCAATGTTTTTCGCCCGAGGTACCAATGAGCTCTATCTGACAAGTTCACATCATGACTGTATGGAAGCAAGGCTTGCTTCCATACAGTCATGATGTGAACTTGTCAGATAGAGCTCATTGGTACCTCGGGCGAAAAACATTGGATATCTTAATCATCCATGTTATAATTCACATCTTAGTCATATGTTCCGATGACGTATCAATTGTAAAGGGTTTTTACCCTGTTATTTTTACTTTGGTGGCTTGCATGTAGATTCTAAGATTGCACTGATGATGATCGGTCAACCGATTGAAAACTAGTTCTGTCTTTGATGTAGCCCTGTATAGGGATTTTAACAAATATACCTTTTATAAAGGATTTTATGTATTTATTTGTCACCCAAAAAAGAAAGATGCTACAGAATGCACCGACCACCGTACCATAAGCTTGATGTCTCACACACTTAAAATGTTTTTAAAGATCATTCATAAACGCATTTACCAAACACTTGATATGGATATTGAAGAAACGCAATTTGGATTCCGTAGAGGCGTAGGTACCCGTGAAGCTCTCTTTGCCTTCAACGTACTAATCCAGAGATGCTTGGACGTGAACCAGGATAGGATATGTACGTCTGTTTCATAGATTACAACAAGGCTTTCGATATAGTACGCCACAAACAACTAATGGACGTCCTCAAAGCAAAACAAATACAATACAATGACCTTCGAATTATAACAAATCTATATTATAAACAGCAAGCACACATACGCATTAACGAACACACATCAGAAGAGTTCGAAATTAAAAGAGGAGTGCGACAGGGGTGAGTATTGTCACCACTATTCAATGCATACTCTGAAGAAATTATGAAAAGAGCTCTAGAGGGAGAAACAGCAGGACTAAAGGTAAATGGAACGCCAATTAACAACATTAGATATGCGGACGATACTATCATAATAGCAGACAACCTTAAAGACCTCCAAAAACTAATGAACAAGATAGTTGAGTATGGAGAAGAATATGGATTATCAATAAACATCAAGAAAACTAAATTTATGAGGATACCAAAAACCCAAAATAATGATGAAAGCCTGACAATTAAGGGTAAAACTTTAGAACAAGTAGAAAACTATAACTAAATTGGCACAATAATTAATCACACAAACGATTACTCCAAAGAAATCAAAGTTCGAATAGAGAAAGCAAGAACAAACTTCAATAAAATGAGAAAGGTACTTTGTGCAAGAGAACTGAAATTAGACTTGAGAATTAGGCTGGCAAGGTGTTACATTTTCTCGACTCTGCTTTACGGAATAGAAGCATGGACTCTTAACGCATCGACTACTAAAAAGTTGGAAGCATTTGAACTGTGGGTGTATAGAAGAATCCTGAAGATATCATGGACCGAGCATACAAAAAACAACGAAGTCATGAGAAGAGTCAACAAAAGACTGGAAATATTGGAAAACATCAAGACACGAAAGCTGCAGTACCTGGGGCATGTTATGCGTAATGAGAGATACAACATGCTTTAGTTGATTATACAGGGGAAAATCCAGGGCAAGAGAAGTGTAGGAAGGAGACGAATTTCGTGGTTGCGTAACTTGAGGGAATGGTACGGATGCACATCAACCGAACTGTTTAGAGCAGCAGCATCTAAGATCAAAATAGCCATGATGTTTGCGAACCTCCGTCCCGGAGATGACACGTGAAGAAGAAGACCTACAGGGTACAGGTTAACTTGACACAACATATTGTTTGACAATTAAACAAATTGATTACTAAAATGGACTTGTGTAATTTTCACATTATATTTGGTTTTGTACAAGTGGAGTTATGCACAGGTAGTTTTTTGTCTCTTCTGAAAAATCAGGTATTTTGGACTTATGCACTTTTCACATTAGGTCGACGATATCAAAGCGTTTAAAAAATAATAATTTACAACTCGAGACATAATCATGGAAATAAGTTCAATTATCATACACAAGGGTTTTTGAGATCGCTTAACAGAAACATCGTGTAGGCGAAGCTGGTGCCCAGCGTGTACGTCAACTCCTGGAGTTTTAACTGCCCCTACATGCGACACTATATAATACGCGAAGTTTTCGATTTTCTAAATCTAACTGAGTTGAGAAATGGGCCAAATTCCATCTTAAAATTTACGAAAATATTCGCCCATGCATTTTGGTGCGAGGGTGTGGATTTTACAGTCCTCTTCATTTGGAGTCTGTTTTTCGGTCTCGTTCCAAAAATTTTCCCAAAATTTAATTCCGATCTCTGCGGATTCTAGTAGCATTCATCTTTACCTTTCCAACGCATGTCTAATGTTGAAAATGGGTTATACCGTTCAAAAGTTACCGAGCTCAGAAATTTGATCCAATTTCTATTTAAAAAGGGGAAAATATTCGTGGGTATGTTTAGATGCTTGCGGAAATGTTGCACCGATCTGATGTTTAGAGAGGGAATCAGACCAATTTAGAACCGGTGTAGTTTTTGACTTTTGACTTAGGTTTAGCTTTTAGCTATACTATGACTGGGTAGGTAAAATAGGGCATATCATTTTAGTAAATGTATCTCAGGTTCAAAAAGAGACGGGAAAACAGCAAATACACCAAATCGGTATCACTTGAGTTCAGATTTCAAACGGTGCCAAGTGGTCAGGATCAGATATAAACACGGCCCAGTGTAGCCGAAAAACTGAAAAATTGAACTTTGGAAATTTTGTTTTTTCGACAATTACTCAAAATTTCAACCTACGAATTACGCCAATAACTGAGCGTTTGCAGGAGTATACCAGACGAGTCATAAACGTATATATCTTATATCTGGAAAATTGAAATTTTTAAGTTTATAGGCGTCATAAACGTGATCAAATCCATATCATATGAGGAATAACGGTTTTTAAAACTCAAGAAATTACGCAATTCCTTCAGATATAATATTTTATCTTTGGTTAAGATTAGATACTACTTATCAATACCTTTCAAATGCGTGATTATTTATGGAAATTATAGTTTAAAGTACAAAACTAATATTAGTCTACAAGTTATCGAGCTCCAAAATTATAATACACTTAAGAGCACACAGTAGCGATCAACGGGTAGCAACAAACGAGGTCCAAGATTGCGAAAGTTCTGCGAACTTTCAAAAGTGAAGCAACAGTGCGTCGGTAATTCGACACTGACAGTGACGTTTATACTATCAAAAACAATAGGTTTGTTCTAGCAAACAGTCAAACTAGTCAAAAACAGTCAGCAAACAGTTGGTCAGTGAGAGAACATAATACAGTCACCAGTGCTATCCCCTCTACTCGCGCTGCTGGTCCA
The DNA here is from genome assembly GCF_917563875.1 of Diabrotica virgifera virgifera. NCBI lineage: Eukaryota > Metazoa > Arthropoda > Insecta > Coleoptera > Chrysomelidae > Diabrotica > Diabrotica virgifera. The sequence goes on along the minus strand of NC_065449.1, from coordinate 173,855,466 downwards.
CTATTCGCTGATGGTTTCAAACCGTTTGAAACTGATGCTAGAACAAACCTAATAATTTTTATACACATAGGCGCGAAATGTTGCCAAGTCAGTGACGTTCGATTTCTTGTTATAAAAAAAATCGATTTTCAGTAGTTCCAATGTGACACAAAATCTAGGCACAGGATAAAAAAGTTTATTTGAAGAAATTGTATTTTTTTGTCTTTCTTAATGGCGGTACAGGCTCCTTTTCTCAATATTTTATTTATTTATAGAGTAATTTCCACATACTAACATATTTCCAAAATTGGGCTCTGTACCGCCATTCTTTATTATATTACGAATATGTGTGCCAAATATCTCGATAAAATATTCAAAATTAGAGCCGCAATCTTGGAACGCGTTTGTTGCTACCGGTTGATCGCTACTGTTTGTGACTGCAACTTGTGATCGGCAATCCGAGCTCATTTACTAGGCATCCCAGTATATTTTTTTCATCTATTCCGAATTTAAAAATATCTAGTGTACACAAAAAAATTTAAAAAATATTGGGATTGCTAGGATGTGAACTCGGTTTGTCCCATCACATGTTTAGTGTAGTAGTTTAGAGTGCTTAACGTCTAATAGACAAACATCACATTCCAGTTCATACATATAATTTATAAAAAAAAACTTTGAAAACTCCTGATACAAGAATACAAAACCGCTGAACGCGGTAAAAGTGAGTGGCGCACACACTATCCTACCTACAAAAGAGTTAATATGGATATTACGTGGTGCGAAAATGTATTTTCATTTTAATAAAAAATATAATTTTAGTTTTGTTTTAAAAGATTTTTCAATAATATTTGCTAAATTTCAGTAAAACGCGCCACAAAAGTTCCTAAAACCGCAAACTTTATTAAAGGTATTTTTTGTGGCGCGTTGTACTTCTTTATCAGGTATTATGGAAATTTTTTCAAAATAAAACTATTATTTTATTTTCCTTGATAATTCCAATGAGTCAAATGTTCCTTCTTAAAGTAGTGAAATTTCCATTTTTTTAAATAGATGAAAATATTGTTATTATTCAACTGGTATACAGGGTAATTGATTAGTGAGGTAAAGCTCAATAGATCCGCTATAGTAACAGATAGTAATAAGAGTTAATAACAAAAATTGTAGCCAAATTTGAGCTTCACATTACAAAATTAATTTGCGTGTTACAGGGTGTTCGATAACACAGTGGCAGACCAAATTTTGTTTTTTTAAATGGAACACCCTATATTTTATTTTATATTCGAAATCCTGTTAACTTCTCCATCACAAAAATATAAAGGTTTGTTATGTTATACAGGGTATTTACAAAGTTATAACCAATTTTATATGAAAATCGTAACAAGTTCGACTACCTGTATAAATAAGAATACGCACAACAGCAATGGTTTATTGATGCCATATTTTTTTGTGCATTGAGTCAAAACGCAAGTACATTATTTTCTCAGTAATTTTAAATCGAACACCCTGTATTTTATATCACCATTGAAAAGTACCATTCTTACTTTAATTTTTAGATAACATGCGCTCTGTCTAAATTTATTAGTTTTCGAGATATTTTCATTTTTCAATGGACCAGTAGCGTGGCCACCCAGATCACCAGATTTTAATAAACTGGACTGATTTTTTGGGGTTACCTTAATAATGAAGATTATATAATACCACCAACCAAAAGGGATGAGATGAAAAATAGAATATAAAGTGTATTTCGATGTATTAATTTACAAATTCTTCGTAGTGTAAGTAGCTCACTCAATGATTATTTTTAAGCGTGCATAAATGTGTTAGGAGGTAATTTTGAACACCTTATGTAATTAAATATTAAAAATATTTTATTAAAAGTTGCTTTAAATTTTTTCAAACATGTTTTTTTACAAAATGTGTTACTGATAAATTATTTTTGTTCTTTATTTGTTACATTGTTACATTTACATACAAAAGTAGTGTTTAATTGTCTTCACAAAATGTTGTATTTTGTATTTGTGTGTGTTGTTTAAATTTATTACGAATAAATTATTTTTCTTTCTTTCTTTGTTACATTTACACACAAACGTGGTCTTTAATTGTTTCAAAAATGTTGCATGTTGTGGTTGTGTTTTTTTTGTAAAATGTATTACTAATAAATTATTTTTTTTCTTTATTTGCTACATTGTTATATTGATTACCGGATTAATAATCAGTAATCGTCAATTGCCAATTCAGTCATGGCTTACTTAAAATTTTGATAAATTTAGATACTTAAAATTTCCTCAGAAAAATGAAAATATCTCGAAAACTGATAAATTTGGATATAGGGAATGTTATAAAAAAATAAAGGTACGGTAATGGTACTTTTCAATAGTGATATAAAATACAGTGTGTTCCATTTAAAATTACTGAGAAAATAATGTACTAGCGTGTTGACTCACCCTGTATTTGATATAGAGAAAATTAGCAATGTCAATAATTTTTGAAAATTTTAACAAAAAATAAAAAATATGGCATTAAACAACCATTGCTATTTTGCTTATTTTTATTAATACAGGAAGTTGAACTTGTTACGATTTTCATATAAAACTGGATATAACTTTGTAAATACCCTGTAAAACATAACAAACTTTTATATTTTTGTGATGGAGAAGTTACCAGGATTTCGAATATAAAATAGAATATAGGGTGTTCCACTTAAAAAAAAACATGGTTTGGTCTGCCACTGTGTTATGGAACACCCTGTAGCATTCTAACTAATTATGTAATGTGAAGCTGCTACAATTTTTGTTATTAACTTTTATTGCTATCTATTACTATAGCAGATCTATTGAGCTTTATTTACCCCACTAATCAATCACCCTGTATTATTTGACAAATAATAACATTATTTCGAAGTCTGTTAAATACGATATAACGCCCTAGGGGGTTATTTTTCAAAATAATAACGCACTTATTCATAAGATTTAAATAACGACTTAGATATAGTCAAGTTGACAAATATCAACCTAAGTAAAACTATGGTTATCACAATTACGTTACTACTGTTACTGGTAAATGTACTTATTTGAAAACTAATTAATTCAAAATTCATTCAAATTTTTCGCATATAAAGAAAAATTTAGTCGGACATTAAACGTTGTAGGCACCATGGGTATTATAATAATAACGCTTTCGGTCAACGTATTACCCTCGGGCCGAAGGCCCTCGGTAAATACACCATTGACCTCAAGCGTTATTATCCTTATAATACCCTTGGTACCTTAACAAGTATTGCGCCACGTAATATTCGTATCAGTTTTTTTTGTAGTTGTGTGCGTTACTCATTTTTACCTACATTGTATTCATGTGTAAAGTAGACCAAGTTTTATAATAGTCTAGTTACCAGCATATAGTAACATAGTTGATAACTTTCATGTGCAGGTGATCTTATATTAAGCCTTACCTGTCATGTGATAAATATTTTCAAGTCCAATCCAAAATTCACCCACTAGGTCACCAAAGCCGAATTTGTAATCTCTCCAAGGTAGATAAAAGTCCTGTGATCCGTCAAATCTCTTTTGAATATGAGTCCAGCCACCACCCTTAGTTTCCATATCACACAGTACAGCGAATTGTTTGCTACTGGTACGTGGTTTAATTTGGTATACACCAGATTTATTGTTTCCTAAATATTAATATTTATAGGAATCCTCATTAATTCTACTAATATCTGGTTTCACCAAAAACAAATAAACTAATGAATATTTATTTGTCGAATAAAATTTATTAGACGTACGTATTATTTTTATTTTGTTTCATTATAATTTTGACAATGTGTAGTTAAACTGATGAATCTGCTTTCTTATAAATAGTTTCACCTAGATAAACTTGCCAGTTTATTCGAAGAGTAAATATTTATTTGATAAATAAATAAAATAAGTCTTACTTGACCTTAGTAAAATCGTTGATTGAAATATTACACTGGTGTAATATTTCAATAATATTTCAATAATTTCAATGTAATACCAGTGTAATATTTCAATCAACGGTAAAATGGAGAAATGTCAGTTTATTGGTGCAATAACTTTATTCATACAATAAACTACTATTTCTCGTTGGTGAAACTGGTCATAAATATAAAATATTCAGTTCTGCAAATTAAATAAAGCAAATAACAATGTCGAGAGAGACACAGCTGAAATTATAGTCTAAGAGCTAGTGAACATTCCGAGTAACGGTCTTCCTGTAAGGCTACAAATTTGTATAGTGATAATTCATAGCACACCAAGGCTAAAAACCATGACCTGGCAGGCATCAGCCCTGCACGTGTATCTACCAAGTGAATCGAAAAGTGCATAGTTTCGGGGGTAAAATAAATTTTCTCCCGTAAAGTTTAAACTACAGTATGCCATGTTTGAGTAAGACATTTAGAAGAAATGTGTACAATGACAGGCGATTCTGAACAGCATAAGACGTTGCCAGGCGACGGGAAAGATTAGGGTGTTTTCCTAAAATTATTTATTTTCCATCGAACAAAGTTTTTTTTAGGTTTTATGAATCATTCCAAACAGAAAATTCTTTAGTGACTTTTTTCTTAGGTTAACCCTTAACTACAGACATCCGGTATTTTTTACCGGCGGGCGTTCCCAAAATGTGGATTTCGTGGTAACCTCACAACTTACAAGTTCATGTGTCTCTGTACCTCTCGGGCAGTTTGTATAACAATGCTAGTCAAAGCGTGTATTGTGTATTGTCAATATTTTCTTTTCTGGTACACATCAAAAATCTTAACCGGTAAAAATTACCGGATGTCTGTGTTAAGGGAGTATTTTTATATGCGTACTATATTTGTAAATCTGAAATGTTTACATTATTTTTTTGTGTTTTTGGGGAAAAAGTAAAGAAATGGACTGTGGAAGACATCCTGGACCTTCAATGAAGGTTAAATTTGAAGATAAAAATTTTGAGGCCACTTTGCAAAAATGGAATTGCCGTTTAATTTTATTACAATTTTACCCCTTGCAGATTTTTTTTCATGGATGTAAAAATTTTCGTGGATGCTGTTTTATATTTCCTTTGTGATTCTTTGTTACGTTTGTTTGTTAAAAAAAAGTTTAAATTTTTGTCCATAGCATTTATGGCCGTTTGTTTCAATAGACCAAAAATGTTACCAAAATTCTGGTTTAATAGATTATTCTTCAAAAATCTTGTATTATATTATTAAAATCACTCATTTTACCATTTTTCCCATATCTAGAGACTCCATAAAAACACATAATGCAAAACGTTTTTGTTTTTTATTATTAACTTTATATTTTGACTCTATTTTATAGTGACCGGTAAAAAATACCGGGAGTCTGTAGTTACGTGATAATATTGGGATGTCTGTAGTTAAGGGTTAATAGTTTTTGACATATAAGCGAATAAAAATTAAAAAATTGCGAAATCGGCCATTTTTATCCCTGAATCGGGAATTTAACTGAAAATTTCAATGTTGCTAAGGTAGGTAGATATTCTTTAAACATCTATTGATGAAATCCCGAAGAGTTTTTTGCAATACAAAATCGAAAAGCCCTTTCTTTTTAATTGCTAATAAGCGGGCGCGACACTGTAATATAAGTAAGGACGTTTGACTTTGCATAAATTCATTATCTCGAGAATGGGAAAATTTGAAAGGTTATACATAATTCTCTACTCAGTAATATAAACGTTAACATAAATATTTACAAAAGTTGTGCAAAAAAGTTTCTTCTTTTGTGTAAATTAATTTAATAAAAAAAAAATTGTACACCCTGTAGAAATAATTATGTTAATATTTATAAAACTGAATAGAGAATTAAACAACATTTCAAATGAGTTCTCACACAACCTCTACTTCCATTCAAAAATAATCGATTACGTCATCACGCCCTGATGGATGACGTCATTACTATTATATAGATGCCAAAAATTCCTAATTTCAAAAAAAAATCGACCTGCCTAAGGATTTCTGTTCAAATTTGCCCATTCTCGAGATAATGAATTTATGAATATACTACAGTGTCGCGTCCGCTTGATTAGCAAATAAAAAACAAAGGGGTTTTCGATATTGCATTGCAAGAAACTGTTCGGGATTTCATCAATCGATGTTTAGAGAATATCTACCTACCTTGGCAACATTGAAATTTTCAGTTTAATGTCCGATTCAGGGTTAAAAATGGCCGATTTCGCAATTTTTAAATTTTTAATCGCTTATACATATATGTCCAAAACTATTATCCTAAGAAAAAAGTCTCTAAAGACCTTTTCTGTTTGGAACGATTTAAAAAACATATAAAAACTTTGTTCGATGCAAAAAAAATAATTTTAGGAAAAACCCTAATTTTTCCCCTCGCCTGCCAGGGTGTTATGCTTTTCAGAATCGCCTGTCATTGTACACATTTCTTCTAAATGACTTACTGAAACACATACTTAAATTTAAACATTACAGGAGAAAGTTTATTTTGCCCCTAAACTACGCACTTTTTCATTTACCTGGTAGATACACGTGCAGGGCTAATGCCTGCCAGGTCATGGTTTTTAGCCTTGGTGTGCTATGAATTATCACTATACAAATTTCTAGCCTTACAGGAAGACGGTTACTTGGAGAGTTCACTAGCTCTTAGACTAGTATTTGCTGTACCTAATAAATCAATTAAATATGAATTAAATATGAAAAATATGAATATGAAAAAATGGTGGCTCACCAGCTTCTAGAATTTCTCTGCAACTCCTTGGATGATTATTTTCTGAATTTTTCTCAACTGGATTCAAACGACATAACGGTATTTGACTTCTACCTACCAAATATTTACATTGGTCAAACACATTTAAAATGGTCTTTTCGTATTCTTGAATGCTATTTTGCCTATCTATCCCAAACGACAACTTTAAAGGAACTTGCCAATATTCTTCTTTCGTTCCTAAAACAATTTCATTACTGTTTTTGTGAAAAACAATTCATACATTAGTAAAAATTGGCCAAATTAATCCAGCCATTATCAAAAAAAGTCATCAGTCATTACCAAAAAAGCTTAAATAGTTTAAATAATTATTTTGAAGACTATTGTAGCGCATTAGCTGAGTGGTAATAATATCTCTATTGTAAAATTTTACTGCTTCAGGTGTGCACAATCTAAGAATATTTTGCATTAGATAAGACGAGTAGCAATAAAATTTTATAAATTTTTAATGAAAAAAACGCAAATTTATGTTCTTTCCAACAGCAAACACAAACTTTACCTAAATCGATATCTTCAGTTTGAGGATAGAGAAACCTTCCAAAATCATTCCTCAAAGAACTGGTTCTACTTTCAAACTTAACGTCCAATAGTTTTGTGAATTTGACATCGGCAGGGGCAGCAACAGATAACTAGAAAAAATTGGAGTGAATTTTTAATATATATAAAACTACAAAGAAAATAAAATAGATGGCATTTGTGGAATAGATGACAAATGAGGAAGTGAGAAATATAATTGCTTTAATAAAACTATATAAAAGTTACTATACTCCTAATAAATTTAACATATTTACTCTTACGAACACTATATACTAATAAGCACCGAGCAAAAGTACGTGTTAACGAACAGCTCTCAGAGGAAATTGAAATTAGACGTGGGGTGAGGCAGGGATGAGTAATGTCGCCTGTTCTCTTTAATGCCTATTCGAAAGAGATCCTAAAAAGCCCTTGAGTGTGAAACAGCTGGAGTAAAGGTGAACGGAGTTCCCATTAACAACATTAGATATGCGGATGTCACTGTAGTTTTAGCCAAAAATATTGAAGATATTCAGAGACTGGTTAAGAGAATTTGGGGGAAAAAGGGGATGTAGGGTTGTATTGACTGGAAAGAGGGGTTGTGTTGCAGAGGTAGTACCTTTTATCGGAACGACCACATCGAGTGTCATAGACAGGAGATGGTTCTTGATAACTGGTCCTCGCAAGACACCTTACTTTCACTTACGGCTCCACGTGCCACACCCCGGGCAACTGCATTGGTCTGCAGGATAAACTAAGTGAGGGTAACTAGATATAGTGAAACTGTAACGTCTGCATCCAGAGTGGGCGGCCCAAACTCAAGCCAAGAAATGGCATGAAGGAAGGCAACGGGATACCACCTTCATTATTTATTATCCCAAGAGAATCACAATGACGTCATTTAATTATAAATTTTCCGGAGCTATAAACAGTTCCCCAATCGGATCTCCGGGGGAACACAGTTAAATGATAAAAGCCTAACCCAGCGTTTCTCAACCTTTTACCATTTGCGACCCAATCTTCCATAATTATTTTCACCGCGCCCCCCTCGTTTAATAATTTTGACAAAAAACAGTAAAATCTTACTTTTTAGTATTAAGTGCTCTTTTTGATTATACATAACTCCTATTCAGTGTTCATGTGTATTTTATATTTTATTTTGTCAGAAATTGTTTTATTTTGATTTTAGTAATTTAGTTAATGATGTTGGTGTATTTTTTAATATGCTCACGCCCCCCCATTACTAAAAGCGCGCCCCCCTAGGGGGGCGCGCCCCACAAGTTTAGAATCGTTGGCCTAACCTAATTGAACTTACGAAATAAAATAAAGATCGGAACATGGAACGTGCAAAGTTTGTATGAAGCTGGGAAGCTGATTAACGTAATCCAAGAAGTAAAGAGATTGAAGATAGATGTCTTGGGACAGCAGAAATATGGTGGTCAGATGTAGGAAGGTGTGCTGTCGAAGGGGCAGTACTATTCTGGACACCAGGATAAAAACCACAGAAAGGGAGTAGGTATAATAATCACGAGCAAATTATCTGCATCGGTAATATAGTTCTTCTCACTCTCAGACCGTATAGCCTTACTCAAACTGAAAGACAGTGCAGTCAATATCAACATAATTCAGGTTTTTGCCCCAACATCGGACTCAACAGAAGAAGATATAGAAATGATCTACGCAGAACTTAAACAACTGCTTAGTAACGTTAAAAGACATGAAGTAAACCTCATAATGGGAGACTTTAATGCCAAGATAGGGAGAGGTAGAGACGACAATTTAGTAGGCCCGTACAGCCGGGAAGAGAGAAATGACTGAGGCGAACGACTATATCAATTTTGCCAAGAGGAAGATATAAAAATATCTAATACCTGGTTCAAGCTACCACCTAGACGCTTATACGCATGTAAATCCTCAGTGAACCGCCCCGAGAGTATAGTTCGAAACCATATCGATTACATAATGATTAACAAAAGATTTGGATCATCAATAGCTAAAACCCATCAGACCATATCCTTCTCTTGGCAGAAATAAAAATGAAAATCACTAATATGAGGATACGCAAACCAGATCCAACAATATACTATGCTAAACTTAAAGATGAGAATACCAGAAGAGAATTAAGTATGAAATTAAACAAAAAACTAACAAAATGAGCACTAATAGAAAAAGTAATGTAAGTAATGAACGAGTTAGAGAACTGATGAATATGAAAGAGACACTAATGATGAAATCGAAAAAAGAAAACTAAAAATCAAATAAAAACATCAATGGAAGAAAGAGACCTCACTAAAGAAGATTATATGACAAGAAAAAAGGACGATTGGGATTGGGCTGTGGTTCACGGCCAACAGAATATGCTGTGTATATCCAAGGATAAGTAAGTAAGTAAATTATACAATCTACAAGTATTAAAATGAGGATGACATAGATAGTAATATGTTTCCAAGAAAATATGCTATTAGAGTAACAGTTATTTCAAAAATATAACAAAACAGTAATAATATAATACCTGTAGAATGATAGAATCTATTAAGCCATTTGAAGAGCATTAATAACAAAAAGGAATTTAAAAAATAGATTAATAAAAGAAACAACTTACTTTTTCTGACACAACATATTCACTCGAGTAAACGAGTATGAGAAGAACTACAATAGATGAAATCATTGTGATTTACTAAACAAAAATCATATTATTTGGCTATTTATAATTTTGATTACACAGGAAAAGAAGATCAGAATTTACCATTCTAATCAATTTTTTAACACCCACTGTCACCAGATTTACAGGGTTTTGTTATCTTTTGTGCGGAAATTTATTATTTATTGTTATAATTATAACAATTTCTGTTATTATCAACAGCGCTGATTTACTGGACTCGGAGATAGGAAAATTCATTTGATAATAATAATTATAAAATATAATTTTTTATTTAAACATTATTGGTACAGATAAATTAAAAAATGACGACTTCTGTATTCTTTAATTTATACAAATTCTTATTATACATGAACAAATCACTCCAAATTATGCAGTATATATATTATATGTTCGCCTTAGTTGTTGAGATTTCATCTCCTTTAACAACACAGTTCATTATAAAATCCTTTATGTTTATAATCATCCTTACTCTTTACCTAGAGTGCGGTCATATTGAATTGAGGACCGAAGATATTCCGAAGTATTTTTCTCTCACGTAATTTTTCTTAATTTGCTTTGGTCATTGTCAATTATTGGTGATTGTCCCTGTTAGAGTTTTTGATTTTATAAGCTTTTCCAGTCTATAAAAAAGCGGATTTTAGAGTAAATAATGTATTTTATTAGTTTTATATATATATATATATATATATATATATATATATATATATATATATATATATATATATATATATATTATGTAGTATATCGATGGTTTAGTGTGAAAACCTCTTATCTCATTTTTTTTCGAAAATGACATTTTGGTGGTTTTACTTTGAAAACCTTGTATCTCACGATTTACAACTGTTAGAAAAATTCCAAATACACTAGAATATTTTCTACAGCCGAAAAAAGAAACCACGTATATCAATTATTGCTCTTTTGATTTAGTGTGAATACCACATATATTTATAACCAAGAATTTGGTGCTTAATTTGGAGTGTTTGTTTGAGAGATTCGACTTGCAGAAATGTTTTTTGTGAACAACAAAAGGTAGTCCGGCATAAAGGAACATTTTATGAACCTTAAATCAAAAGATTTGTATTGTATCAACCTAGTATTTGCAGGTGTGCAATAAGCTATGAAACATGCAAACCTTGTAAATAATAATAAACACAACCTCATTTGAGATGAAAAACACGTGTATTAAGATATACGAGGTTATCATAGTTACTTGAGCAAAGGCTCTATATATTGCAAGGATATTTACGTGCTTTTCATAGTTAATATTTGTATTTACAATTTAATAGCAACATTTAACAGTTTTAGCTCTGTGCCAATATCAGATATTTGTCTCAATGTGCTCGAATTAAACATACGTAACGTAATTTTTGTTTTTAGGTTATATTATGCAGAAAATCAGTTTTTTGCTTCTCCTGTAAAAAATTGTAATTTAATGAGATACGAGGTTTTCACACTAAGCCATCTATATGTGTATTTTGCATTGCACCGATTTTTGTAATCCTACTTTCACGTGAAATTGATCAGTCTCTCTCACACTTGTCGTAACACTAGTTGTTATTCCCTCATACATATCTCTCACAACCTTTACATATCTCTCACAATCTTTACATATTTACCGGGGACTCCTTTCTTATTTAGTGCCCACCACAGAATCTCTCGAGGAACTCTATCGCTTTCTCAAGATAAATGAAGACCATAATAATATGAGAGTTTGTTTCTTTATTCCAGTATTTTCCATTAAGTGCCTTGTAATGAAAATTGCAATTTGTGATTAATCTGCCCTGCATAAAGCCAAATTGGTTATCGGATATTTTCAGTTTCTTCACGTATCCGTCTATCAAAAATTATCCTGTCCCATATTTTCATGGTGTGACTAAATAGTTTCGAACCCTTAGTCTCCCGACGGCACTTTTAAGTACATACCACTAAATTCGGGTACCCTTATATCCTAAATGTTAAAGTAGATTTCTTAAAAAAATGTTCGGTTACATATCATTTATTATAGTAGAGGAGGAAAGTATGCTAAATGTGCAGTCACTCGAGCGCTTTGGGGACCTATTGGGTTGTGAAGAGTAGGTTTTAAACCCAAAAAAGTTAGGTACAATTTTCATTTTAGTGAGGTGGGGACTTTCCATTTTTAATTTAATTTTCCATTTCCAACAACCGTTTTTTCCGATTATAGCGCCATTTATCCATAATTCGAAAAAATGTTTCAAATAAAAGTTACAAAAGTATTTACCATTTAATATGAACTAATTTTCTAAATAAAATTTCTAACATGGGTATATGAATTAAATTATTTTTTTGCCAATATACAGGGTGTAACTAAAATACAGGTCATAAATTTAATCACATATTTTGGGACCAAAAATAGTTCGACTGAACCTAACTTACCTTAGTACAAATGTGCACATAAAAAAAGTTACAGCCCTTTGAATTACAAAATAAAAATCGATTTTTTCCAATAAATCGAAAACTATTAGAGAGTTTTTATTGAAAATGGACATGTGGCATTCTTATGGCAGTAGTATCTTAAGAAAAAATTATAGTGAAATTTGGACACCCCTTAAAAATTTTATGGGGGTTTTGTTCTTTAAACCCCCCCAAACTTTTGTGTACGTTCCAATTTAATTATTATTGTAGTACCGTTAGTTAAACACTATGTTTTAAAAATTTTTTGCCTGTCAGTACTTTTTCGAAAAGTCAGTTTTTATCGAGATATGTTGAATATTTGTCAAATCCACCACATATTTGTATATGGTTAAGTACGATTATGGAAACTTGGTAATAATATGAAAATTTAATTATGATTTATATTTTTAGGTCTATTTTGAACCATATTAAAAAAGAAGCCACATCTCGCTAAAGGGGGCCTTATCGGAAAAATACAAAGAGGCAAAAAAGTTTTAAAAACACTGTGTTTAACTAATGGTACCGCAGTAATAGTTGAATTGGAACGTACACAGGCATTTGGGGGGTTTAAAGGCACAAAACTCCCATAAATTTTGTATGTAAGCTAATTAAAAAAGAAGCCGCATCTCGATAAAAACTGCCTTATCGAAAAAATAATAAGAGGCAAAAAAGTTTTGAAAATATTGAGTTTAACTAATGCTACCACAATAATAATTTAATTAGCACGTACACAAAAGTTTGGGGGGGTTTAATGGAACAAAACCCCATAAAATTTTTAGGGGGTGCACAAATTTCACTATAATTTTTCTTTAAGGTGTTCCTGCCATAAAAATGACACATGTTTATTTTCAATAAAAAATCTCTAATAGTTTTCGATATATTCGAGAAAATCTATTTTCATTTTGTAACTTCAAAGGGCTGTAACTTTTTTTATGTGCATATTTGTACTAAAGTAAGTTAGGTTAATTCGAACTATTTTTGGTCCTAGAATATGTACTTTAATTTATGACCTGTATTTTTGTTACACCCTGTATAGTCCAATAATATAAATATGTACATATACTGGGTTGGGGTAAAGAATGGAACCAAGAAAATATCTTTGAAACGAAAAGAACAATATTTATGAAACTTTGCATCAGGGCCGCCGGCAAGGGGGGTCAGGGAGGGTGCGCGGACCCGCCCTAGATAATTACAGCTTAAGATAAAACAAGGTTATTGATAAATTTGGTCAATATCGAAGGAGATTACAGTTTTTATTTACCGATTAATCTTTTTTTGTATTATATTTGATTCTTAAAATATAAATTTTCCTTGTTATTTCATTTCTAGAATAGAAAAGCAACTTAAAGATTTTGACCCCCCCCCCCTAAATTTTTTCTGGCGGCGGTCCTGCTTTGCATGCAAGTACAGTGACGCAAAGGGCATCTGATGCAATATTTTTTGTTACTACTGTACTTCCGGTTTTAGAGGAAATACCCTATTTAAAAAGAGGAAATAACTTATTTAATTTAAATGGGACACCCTGTATATTTTTGCAGATTTTAAAAGAACTGATTATTTTTAATTCATACATACCATATTTGGAAGAAAAAATTTGTTAAAAGTGTCTAGATATGTAATTTTTTGTATTAATACAACGTAGTAGGAAATAAATGAGAGTAGGAAATAAATGAGTACTATCTATACTGTAGACTAAAATTGTTGTTTACGTGCACTGCATGACTTATTTGAATTTAATATAGTAGGTAAAACCGTTACTAAACTAATTAACAGAAATAAGTTGTATTACAAATAGTTCATTTAAGTGAAAAAATTGTCTTGAAATATTAATAATAAATCGGTTATGGTGAATTTTAATTTTTTGGAGGTAAATTATCAGTAGTAATTGCACAAGAGCTCTAAAATTATTGAGTTTTAGAAATTCTATATTCATTTTAGAGATCGAGTGTAATTTGTTGCGATTATTTCATGAATAAAACTGTTCAAAACCAAAATTTTATTGTAATTTATTTATGTAATTACAAATTAGTACAATTAAACACATAGTTGTTATAAATATGTATTTGACGGTTGAAAGTCATCAATTTTATAATTTTTAAAACATTTGTCATTAATGTCACTGAATGTATTTTTTCGTAGCAACGAAGGGTATCTGACGTAATATGCTTGACGACGGGCAACTATCAAAAATATTATCAGTTTAATTTAGATTTATGTAGCTTTCTATTGGTCAGAATCTCCTATGAATGAAATAATCTAAATCATTTGATTGGGCGTAGAGGATTCATAGAGTGGCCCGCTCGTTCTCCGGACCTCAACTCGTTAGATTTTTTCTTTGGGGTTATCTAAAATCACGTGTTTACGTTAGGCGACTAACATGCTTGCAGGATTTGAGACAAAGAATAATTGATGAATGGGAACTAATACGTGGAGAAATCTTGCAGAAAGATACTCACGAATTTATTTATAGATCTGCACGTTGTCAGGAGGTGAACGGCAAGCATTTTCAACATTTGAAAGTACTTTTTTTATTTATAATATCATTGGTCGAACGTAAATAAATTAACCTATTTTTTAACTGCAAAGAGATTTATTTCTTGTTTTAATAGTTTTTTCTTCCAAACTTGGTATGTATGAATTAAAGATAACAAGTTCTTTTAAAATCTGCAAAATATAGAGGGTGTCCCATTTAAAGTAAATAAGTTAAGGGTATTTCCGGTGAAACCGGAAGTGGAGTAGTAACAAAAAATATGGCATCAGATGCCTTTTGCGTCACTGTACTTGCATGCAAAGTTTCATAAAAATATTGTTCTTTTGCTTGGTTCATACTTTATTCATATTTGCTTGGTTCCATACTTTATCCTAACTCTGTATAATCAAAGATATTATCATGTCACTTACAACCTTCCATTTCAGTATTTATAGCTTTTATATTATAAAATAAAGTCTTTAATAA
Organism: Diabrotica virgifera virgifera; assembly: GCF_917563875.1. Classification (NCBI taxonomy): domain Eukaryota; kingdom Metazoa; phylum Arthropoda; class Insecta; order Coleoptera; family Chrysomelidae; genus Diabrotica; species Diabrotica virgifera. The sequence goes on along the minus strand of NC_065449.1, from coordinate 173,840,198 downwards.
TTTTTTCTTTTATAACACATACTTTATAATATGATTTGGTATTGCATTTGAAAAGGAAACAATAAATATTCAAAATGTAGTTGTCGGGATTTTTGCTTATGCGCGGATTGTTGCATGTCGGGATTTTGGCCTGTCGGGATTCTGGCGTGTCGGGATTCTGGCGTGTCGGTGTTTTGACCCTCGGTATTTTGGCTGTCGGGATTTTGGCTGTCGGGATTTTGGGCGGCACCGCGAGATAATATGTATAGCTGGAGAGCTAAACACTATGGGCGTGGAGAATTGGATGGAGGTGGCTCAAGACAGAAAACAGTGGAGGCATGTTGTCGAGTCGGCTAAAACCCACGAAGGGTTGTAACGCCACGGAGTAAGAATAAATAAGTTTAATACTTCAAATGTAATTCAAACGATTGTGTGTTAAATACACCATAAGATTTATAGTTACTCTAAAGAATCGTTGGAAATAAACTACGCTTTTCGCTTATTTTAAACAGTTATGACCAAAAAATAAGGCGAAGTTAAAAATTCCGTCGGGAAGTAAGTGTCAAAAAAATCTTAAAGTGATGTGAGGCTAAGGGTGACGTGTTACTTAGAATTAACTTTAGGCATGTAATATTTGTAAAAAATTTCTTTTTGAGCAAGCTTTTTTTGTAAATATTTTAAATATTAATAATAAGCAGATGAGAAATGAAGTGCCACATTGCTTTCATTTATAAGCACAAACAAAATTTATTTGCTTTTTGAATCTCTAGTAGTCCTTCGTTGAAAATAATGCCTATGAAATCCATAAATTCTTAAGAGGTACCTAAATCAGTTATTCTGCCTATTGCTTCTTAGTATAACATGCCAATATTTTTCTTTAATTAGCGTCAGCGTCACCCTTAATATAAAATTAAAAATTTAAGTTACTAATACGATTTTGGTATTATAAATGGGCTATATTTGTTACAGTTTGGCAGTTTTTTGTTTAATTTAGATTATAGGTATTATTAGGTATTAGATCACATATTGTTGATAGCAACACTCAAGATGAAAATAATCAAATCAAATAACCGTAAGGAAGAAAAAAGGAGGAATGGGAATATAGAAACTGAAATTGGAATATAGAATATATAAACTGAAAACGCAAGAAACAAAGCAACAATACAGAACAACTAGAACAGAAACTGGGTAGGTACAGTATTTCTCATGATCATCTTTCAGTGCGTCACAGTTTTTCGTTTTCTTTCTAACGCATTAAATTGTATGTGACAGAAAAAAAGGCACGTCGGTGATTACATTTCGTCGGTGACATTTTTATAACATTTATTCTAGTTATTCTAGTTGTCGATAGATGGCGCCATAATAAAAAAATAATTTTTTTTTAATTAGATAATAATATTACAAATATAATCTGTATAATTTATAAGACTATACAAATCAAAGAAAATACCATTTTATAAATGCAAGAAACACTTTTGATTTGTTTTTATTCCAAATTGAAAATAAAATGTGACAACTGTCAGATTTAACTAAAATGTCATGTTAGAATAAATGTCAAAAATGTGTATTATCACGGACTTACCCTTTTTCCTATCATTTGTTACGCACTGAAAAATGATCATGAGAAATACTGTACGAGAACAGAGAAATAGAAGAGGAATGGAAAAACATAAAGAACAGCATAATAGAGACAGCAGAAGAAAGAATAGGATTTCAAAAAACAAAGAATCGAAAGAACTGTTTGATGAGGAATGTCATCAAAAAAGCCAACTGAAGCACCTCGCAAGAAACAAATGGCTACAGAGTGCCGAACAGGAACTACTGGACCAATATAGAAAAGAAAAACAAGAAGCATTGAAACTCTATAGAATAAAGAAAACACATGGATCTCTGAACAAATGCAAGAATAAGAAACGAATAATAAAGACAACAAGAAATTGTGCAAATAAATAAAACAACAATACAGTACCAAAAAACGTCACAAAAATAAACAAAGGAGATTGGGAAAAACATTTCACGGACCTATATAGAAACAATAACAAGGCAGATTCAGAGGACGATGATATAAGAGATAACAGAAATGAAGAGGAAGGCGCACCTACTTATCAGGAATTTATGGAGGTATTAAAACAACTAAAAGTAAGCAAAACGCCAGGGCCAGATGAAATCAACAACGAACTGATCATCAACGGAGGAGAGGAGCTCACGAAGCCAATGCATAAGTTAATGGTTACAATTTGAAAGGACGAAGCGTGCCCATAGAAGAAGAAACGGATATATCGCACCAATTTTTACGGAAGGGAATCCAACTAAGTGCTGCAACTACAGAACAATTATGCTACTAAATACACCGTATAAGATATTGACCACAATTATAAGAAACCGACTAAATCAATACACCGAAAATAATATAGGACCATACCAACAGGGCTTTAGAAAAGGAAGATTAACAAAAGATGCAATACACGTACTAACACAAACAATTGAAAGAAGCTATGAACATGACATAGAATTACACATACTCTTCATCGACTTCGAACAGGCCTTCGACAGCATATAGAGACAACAATTATTAAAGGACAAAAAATTGGAGATACCGGCAAAATTAATAAGACTAACTAGAATGACAATGAAAGACCCATCAGCAAAAGTTAAAACAAATGAGGGAGATACAAACGATATCAAAATAGAACTTGGGGTAAGACAAGGAGACAGTCTGTCAACGACACTATTTAATATCGCTCTAGAAGGAGTTATTAGGGACACATGGCTAAAAGAGACAATTATTCAAAGCTCAACACAGATCATAGGATATGCGGATGACTTGGGACTGGCAGCACGAGCTAAAAAAAGACTAGAAGAGGCACTTTTAACTCTGGTAAGAGACGCAAAGACGAGAGGATTATTAATCAATTAGAATAAAACAGAACACCGTATAAGCACAAGAGACAATGTAAACAGAATAACAAAAATAAAAATAGGTGAAAATACATTCCAGAGAGTAGATTGCTTCAAATACCTGGGGGTGATGATGGACGGCAAAAACGGAAGGAGTACCTATAGAGATAAACGAAAGAATTAAAGCAGGTAATAGAGTATATTTAAAATATCACCGACTACTCAAGGACAAAACCTGAGCAAAAAAAAATCAAAAATATATACAGCAGCAATTATACCAGTGATAGCCTATGGAGCAGAAGTAATGTGCCTTACGAAAAAAGACGAAGAAAAGAGAAGAATACATGGCCAAGTAAAGATAGAAACAGGGGAATATAGAAAGGTTATGAACCAGGAAATAATAAATATAACTGAAGGAGAAGATATAATGAAATTCATTAAAGCACAAAGGCTCAGATGATTTGGTCATACACAAAGAAGAGGGGTAGAAGAACCGATCAGGAAGATAATGAACTGGAAACCAGTAAAAAAATACCAAAAACAAGATCAAAAATAAGATGGGAAGTTCAACTGCTAGACGATATGGCAAAGATGTAAATTGCAAACTGGAGAGACAAAATTCAGGACCAAAAAGAGTGAAGGAGGATAGTAAAGAAGGCAAAAAAAATCACAACCTATGGACGACGACCCAAAGGAAACTGCAGACTAATCCACCGCGTGAAATGGATTAAAAGAGCTCATAGTATTTGTCAACCTATACTCTAATAAGAATGAACGGTCCATATATTATTATATATTAGGTATTTATAAAATAACCTGCTCGTCAAAAACTTATATTCATAGTTGATTTTTTCGTGAACAGATTAACAGATTCCGCTAATTTTTTTTATTATTTTAGATTTCCTTTAGTGTTTACACAGTTGTGCAAAGGTTTTCTCATACATCTTTTTTGTACTTATACCGGGTGGAAGAAAATAAATGTATTTCTTATGTTAAATTTGTGACACCCTATAGGGAGGATGAGGTACAACTGTTGGTATACATCGGAATCTTATTAAAGTCTTATGTTTTGTGAACATTCTGTTTTTTTAATGTCCCTGATATCTTTTGAAACAAAGAAGATATCTCGTTTTACTGTTTAACATGTGTTTTAACTGAAACAATATTAATTAACAATAAAAAATAACATCTAACAAAGCTTTAAAAACAGAAAGGCACATAAGGTCAACAGTTATTATCGACATCTCTAAGAGTGATTTGTCGACCAGGTAAGCGGTATGTATAGCGCAAGATAAGAGAGACGGGATTTTTTAGTAAAGGCTCTGTGATGTTTTAGGGTGGAATTTCCTTAAAAATAAGTACGGATTTGGTGTCTAGGTCGAGGCTCTTTAAATAGCAAGGGGTACAATACACGAATTTTTTTTCTTTAAACACTGTATTCCGGTCGAAATATATGTAAGGAATAAATTCATCTTAGTAGTATGATAAGACATGACTTCCTCACATATCGCATGTCTTCAGTTAAACACACATTAAAAGTAAAACCATCTAGTTTCTTTATTATTAAATATATCAGAGCAATTAAACAAATAAAATATTCGCAAAATACGAGACTACAACATAGTATCGAAGTATACGCAACTTTGTACCTTTTCGTCCCTACAAGATGTCTCAAACTTTTGTTTCGGTTAAAAGGCATTTTAAAATATAAAACCGTCTACTTTTCTTGCCTCTAAAGATATCAGGAAGATATACACCAAATAACATGGTTAAGACCTGGAGCTAATACCGGAAACCAAATCGATTACATTCTGATCAAGAAAAAAACAAGCGAAGTCAATAAATGATGTACGATCATATAGAGGAGCGAACATAGACTCAGACCACTTCCTGGTGATTGCAAAATGCAAAACTAAGGCAAAACCAAAAGAAACAAGAGTAGCGAAAAAGAAATGGAACACACAAAAACTGGAGGAGGTTGAAATAAAAGATAGATACAAAGAAGAACGTAAAAGAGGAATACAACACGAAGAACAAGAAATAGAAGAACAATGGAAACGAATTAAAGAAGCCATAGAAAAGGCAGCGGATACAGAAATTGGCAGAATAAGAAACATCAGAAGAAATGAATGGTTTGACCAGGAACGTAGAGAACAAATAGAAAGAAACAATAAAGCCAGATTGAAATGGATAAACTCAGGAACAGCAGAAGATATGGAAACATATAGGAGAGCAAGGACAATAGCAAAGCAAACATGAAAAAGAAAAGAATCTTAGAAGAAATAATGATGGACATCGAAAGAGAAGACACGAGAAATAGTTCTAAACCACTATATAATTACTCAAAATTAGGAAAAAACCAAAACCGATGGTAGCCATAGAAGAAGACATTTGGATAAGACATTTCGAGGAATTATATAAAGCAACAGGTAAGATGACACAGGAAGGAGACATAATAAGGATAAGACAGGACGCGGAGGAATACAAGAAACCTACATACGAGGAAGTAGCAGAAAGTATCAAGAAGATCAAGAACAAAAAAGCAGCGGTTTATGACATCATAAACTGAGAACTCATCAAATATGGTGGAGAAGCTTTAACTAGAAAAATACATGAATTAATTGTAACGATTTGGAAAGAGGAAAGAATGCCAGAAGACTGGAAAACGGGAATAATTATAACGATAACCAAAAATGGAGACCAAAACAAATGCAAAAACTATAGAGGAATCACCTTGGTAAATGTGACATATAAGGTCATGACGGGAATAATAAAGAACAGACTAGCAAAGCATACTGAAAAAATCATAGGAAATTACCAATATGGATTCAGAAAAGAAAAATCGACGATAGACGCTATTCACATAATAAGACAAATCATGGAAAAAGCATATGAACACAACATGGAACTGCATATGCTTTTTGTGGATTTTAAACAGGCCTTCGATAAACTAAAAAGAGGAAAACTAATAGAAGATCTAACACGTATAAAATACCAGACAAATTAATACAGTTGATAAAAATGACAATGAAAGAGGCACAAGCAGTAATAGATTTAAGTCAAAAGACAACGGAGAAGAACAGGGTCCAAAACGGAGTCAGACAAGGGGATGCCCTGTCAACTGAGTTATTCATTACATCTCTAGATTGTGCAATAGAAGAAGCAACAAATAACGGAATAATTAATAAAAATGCAGTACAAATAGTAGGTTATGCAGATGAAATCTTTATAATAGCCCGGGACAAAATATCATTAATTAAGTCATTCTCTGAAATAGAAAAATGGGCAAAAAGAAGATGACTAGACATAAATATGGAAAAAACAAAGTACATGAACGCAAGCAGATTCAACAAAACAAGACTAACACAATTGATAATAGATAATTACACATTTGAGGAAGTAGATACATTCAAATATTTGGGAAGGATGACTAGTAGAGATAATGGAAGAATAGACCTGAAACAGAAACTACAAGCAGGAAATAGAGCTTACCACAAAAATAAAAAAATAATAAAAGATAAAAAATTAAGCAGAAATACAAAGATGCAAATATATAAGACTACCATAAGGCCAGTGGTAATGTATGCCATAGAAACCAACACCCTAACGTTAAAAGAAGATGAACAGCTGAAAGTATGAATTTGAAAGAAAAATAATGCGCAAAATTCTGGGACCAAAAGTAATAAATGAAAACGAAAAAAGACCCTGGATGAACTACGAAATAGAACAATGGATGGAAGGAGAAAACATAGTGAAAGAAGCAAAAGCACCAAGAATAAGGTGGTATGGTCATATAAGTAGAAAAAGTGAAGATAATTCCATTAGTTATTACCAACTGGATACCCCCTGAGACAAGAGCACGAGGCAGACCAAAAGCAAGATGGAAACAGCAAGTTGAAAACGACTTAAGAGTTATGGGAATTCGAAACTGGAAAAAAAGACTGAGAACCGAAATGAGAGGAGAAAAGTACTGAAGGAAATGAAGATATACCAGAAGCTTTGAAGAGACAGATTAGAAGAAAAGTGGACTGATCCCCCATGTCTTAACGGATCATTAAAGTGCAAAATAGCTATAACTTCCACGGGAGTGTACAGCTTATATACATATACAAAGATATCAGGAACATTCAAAAAAACAAAATGTTCACAGAACATCAGACTACTATTTGTTTGTGATGTATACTTATATTTGTACCTCGTCCTTCCTACAGGGTGTCTCAACCTTAACATAAGAAAACCATTTCTCCTCTTCCACCCGGTATAAGTACCAAAAAGAAGTTTGTAAACGTTTGCACAACTGTGTAAATACTAAAAAAAAAAGAAATAATCAATTATGAAAATGAGCATAATTTTCTATATCCCTAACTTTTGACGAGCAGTTTATATCCATATTATTATATTCGTATCTAGCCAAATATACTTTAGTCTTCAACTTTATTCTACCTGTACGATCTATATGAATATTAAGAGCGTAATCGCCAACTTTTGGCCCAATGCTTTTCAAACGCAGTCATTTTTTTTCAAATTCTGAGAAACTAATAAATATTTTTGAAAAATTTAAATTCAGAATGAAAATTTTACATTTTTTACATTAGGTACATTATTACGGAGGGGCATAAGTCTCTGAAATCTTCTCTAATGTTAATTTTAATAAGTTATAAGGGTGAAAAAGAAGAGAAAACTTAGTGTGGTTTTTAATTTCAAATATCTCATTCGAAAAAAATTTTTGATTATTCTAGGGGGCTGGCGCCCGGTAATAATCTAATCTTTCATTCTACGTTAAAATTTTTCAGAAATATTTATTAGTTTTCCCATGATTCGAAAAACCAAATGTATTTAAAAAGCATTGGCCCTAGATTTCGCGCCTGCTTTCTTCAGCAATGATATTAGATATTATTTTTTTGCGACGGTAATCAAAACATTTTTACAAGATAAATCACATTTAACCCTTGTGTGCCCACCAAACTTTACCAACGTTTTCACATAACCGGGATCCCTGGTGCCCCCCTCTCATTTTTTCAATGCTTTTCATTATTTATGCAATTGAAATGGTTTCGTTTGAAATTGAAAATGCGTATTCCTTGCATGGCATCATTTACGCAGGCAAAATAAGTAACGTTTAAGAGAAAAATCAAGGAGAAAGAGCGATAAAGGTACTTGCAGCCGCGTATTAGGATAGTGGTAGAAATATTGCCATGGACAAAAAATATTTTAAAACAGTACATCTTGCCAAACACTTAGTTTCATGGAACTTAACTTAGTTGGCACTTGAAGAAAAATACACCTTAGGTACAGTCTAAGTGTGATGGCTCCAAATAAATCGAGAGATGTATACCTACTCTAGTGTTTTTGGATTCGGATTTGGATTCGCATTTGGATGAAAAAATATCGATGTTCTCCTAGGTACCGAAGAAAAATAAAGAAGTTATACTATTATCAACGATGAATTCCGACATGACTGTAATTGCTGTACATTTTCTTGCGTCCTATTCCTTTCTTGCCTTCAGTTTTACCCTGGATTATAAGTTGAAGGAACTGGTATTTTTCGTTTCGCATGATGTGACCCAAATACGCCGTTTTTCTTTTCTTGATGTTTTCGAAAAGCTGACGTTCTTGGTTGATTCTTTTAAGGACATCCACATTTGTGACTTTCGCCGTCCATGGTATCTTTAGGATACGGCAATAAAGCCACATTTCGAAAGCTTCTAATCTGTTTATATCCCTCGTTTTGAGTGTCCAGCCCTCTATGCCATATAACAGCACCGACCACATGTAGCATTTAGTAAACCTTAGTCTCAGTGTAAGGTCGAACTCTGAGCAGGTCAGTACTTTTCTGAATTTTACGAAAGCTTGTCGAGCTTGCTGAATGCGACATTTTACTTCCCTGTCCGATGCCCAGTCTTCAAAAAGCCACGTTCCTAGGTATTTGAATTTGCTCACTCTCTCAATGGATTTAGTATTCAGTGTTATGGTGGAGTTTTCAAATGTATCCAAGTTTCTGGAGATGGTCATGAATTTGGTCTTTTTGGTATTAATCTCTAATCCCATTCGCTTACTGTATTCTCCGATTATATTGACAAGTTGTTGAAGATCTGCTATGTTGTCGCAAATTAAGACAGCATCATCAGCATATCGCATGTTGTTGATCAATACTCCATTCATTGTGATTCCCATCTCTGCATCTTCCAAAGACTCTTGAAATATGGCTTCCGAATAATTGTTAAATAAAAGAGGGGAAAGCACACATCCCTGCCGAACACCCCTTCTTATATGTATGGATTTGGATATAGAATTGTCTATTTTTAACTGTGCTGCCTGATACTAGTACAAGTTTTCAATTCATCTTATGTCTTATGGTCTATATCAACCTTCTTTAGGAGCTGCATTAACTTGTGATGTTGGACACGATCAAACGCTTTCTCGTAGTCTAGAAAGCACAGGAATACGTCCTTCCTCTGATCGTAGCAATTTTGGACCAACACCTGTGTTGCTACTATTGCTTCTCTTGTTCCCAAACCTTGCCTAAACCCAAACTGAGAATCACTGATGTCCCATTCACATTTTTTGTGTAATCTTTGATGTAGTAGTTTCATATGAAAAAATAATACAACAAAAGTTATCTAATAATAATACACTCATATATTTATTTTATGATTTTTAATTATTAGTACATACCAAAAATTAAAAATTTTAATTTGAATTAAGACGAAATTACATCAAATAATTTATTATTTTGGCTGTCACAATTCTTGCCGAATTTCACTTCATATAGTTCGTCAATGTAAAGACACTGCTGATTACACTGTTGGGCGTAAATTCTTGTATTCTTTTTACTGGTATTGTCGAAGTAAAACAAATGACGCTTTCTTAATTGTTCTGGTTTCTTAATTAATTCTATTTCATTTATACCCTTACATGATTCTGACTTGAGGGCCCAAATAAATCTAAAAAATGTATAAATTTAAAATCTATTAACAAAAATATAAATAAGCGAGGCAATAAAGCACTAAAATCGGCCTTACTTCGGAAAATAAAAACGACATGATGTATCTTAATAATTCTTTTTGAATTTGATTTGTGAATACGCCAGGAAACTTTGTGACCCCCCCAGTTATAAGGTAATATTGAGAAACTGCATAAATAAAATGTATTCTTATAATGCATCTCAAACAAACAATAAAAAATTTAGAGCTCGTCAATTATCGGCGGAAATAAGTTCAATTTTGTTACTCGGATGTTTTTGGGGTCGCTGAAAACGAATATGACGATGGCAGTGATCTACGGAATACCTGGTGCCCAGGATACCTACTGTTTACCTCGTCTTCTGAAGTTTTCGGCAAATTCATTAAAAATTAGTCAAAAATCATTATTTGGTTGTTTTTGGGGTCGCTGTAAACGAATATGACGTCGGAAGTGACCTCCGGAGTATCTGGTTCCTAGCGTACCTACCCTTTACCTCGTCTCCTGGTGTTTTCGGCAAATTGATTAGCAAATTAGTCAAAACTCATTACTTGGGGGTTTACAAAAAAAAAAAGAAATTAGGATCGGGAGAGAAAAAGCAAGATTCGGTATCTAGATTCTTAAAATCAACTAATCGGAAATCAAGTGAGCAAAAAACATTTAACCATGATTTGTTCGAAGCATTGTTAAGCTAAAATATATCTTTGTCCAAATTATCAAACGAAAATTTTCGAATGTTTCTTGGAAAATACTGCAAATGGAATATTCCAAGTGAAATAAGCTTAAGAAGAAACGAGGTCGATTCTGTCGGTATATTCTGCCGTACTGAGTAAAATAAAATTAGATATAGGAGACAATTATTTTTATGTATGCGTGGATGAAACAATTGATTCTTCTGAATGTTACATCGCACATTTATTAATCGGATCTCTTAAAAATTAGCAAGCTTGTAAATCTCATTTACTTACTTTCAAGCAGTTGGATAAAACCAACGCACTAGACAGTTTTAAGGTTTTTGCAAGACAGTTTAGCATTTTTTTTCTTTTAGCTGTTCCCAATCAAAAATTTTTCTTTTTCTTTCAGATGCTGTACCTTACATGGTTATTAGGAAACGATTTGAAATTTTTTATCCATGTTTAGTTCATGCAACTTGCCTAGAACATGGTTTAAATAGGGTCGAAGAAGAAATTAGAAATAAATTTCCTCTTGTTAATATAGACCATTAAAATGTTACATTTTTTAGGCCGTACCTTGCATTTCTTAGAGGAGTCAATTTTATTTCTTTAGTGTGTAGGGGAGATCAGTAGAAGCTTAAGTTCAAGTTTTTGGCGTCGCCATCCTTGTCCCCCGGTCGCCATTTTGGAAATGGGGTGCGAAGGGGTTTCGCGCTATATCTCGTAAACTACCAACCCTACGGAAAATCTAGTTAAACATAAAATGCAGAAAATTAAATTTTCCACAATTTTGTTTCTATTACTTTTTACGCCAAGTGACCAACAAAAAAAATATAACCAAAAATTTGTAAATTTTTTTAACAAGTTTCCTTTTGGATGTTAACTTTTTTTCAGTTCATTTTATAAAAAAATAACATTATAGTAATTTTGTAGAGGGTTTTTCAGCGAACAATTTCCACTATAAAGTTGTTTAATTCTATTTATTTATATAGGTTTTACAGCGCTCCAAACTTGACCAGATTCTCGAATGCTCATAGGGATATAATAAAAACAAAAGTTAGGCTTAATTTTCTATATATATATATATATATATATATATATATATATATATAAATATAATAGTTTTGTTTTGGGGTTGCAGTCACTTATTTTTTAGGGGCAGGATAAGTAAAACTCTTTGTTATTATCGAGCTTTCGCAAAATTTATTTGCTTTTTCAAGATAAGCTAAAATAAGTATATGATAAATACAATGAAATTGGATATAAAGTACATTGTATATAAAAGCATAAAAAACTTACAACTTGAGGTTATTCCATAAAGTAAACCTTTTTACAAAACATAATGTATATAAATTTCTATTTTATATAATCCAAATAACAATGTTTCAATTTGTAAAAAAAAATATAAGGAAAGATCTGATTTAATTTAGTTTTAAATTTGACTAATGCCAGAAAGACATTTCAAGTAATGTCAAAAAGAATACCAATATCTGTTTATTTGAAGTTGTTAAAAACTAGTATTATATTTTATATTATATTATTTATTATATTTTATATACAATGTACTTTATCTCTAATTTCATTGTATTTATCATATACTTATTTTAGCTTATCTTGAAAAAGCAAATAAATTTTGCGAAAGCTCGATAATAACAAAGAGTTTTACTTATCCTGCCCCTAAAAAATAAGTGACTGCAACCCCAAAACAAAACTATTATATAAAGTATCAGTCAATATTACCAAACTACTTTATATATAAATATATATATATACATATATATATATATATATATATATATATATATATATACATATATATATATATATATATATATATATATATATATATATATATATATATATATATATATATATATATATATATATTATATTCATACAATTTATTATGATTTTAACATTCCTATGCTATTATTAATCTGTTTTTGACCTTTCTTCCCACTATAAAACTTATAAGAGGAATGACGCAACCGCAAAATGCAAAATTCTTAAGCAGAGCAAAAAAAACATTTTTGATATCAAAATCATAAAGTATGATAAGAATTAGCCATTCATTACACCGTGGTCAGGATCTCGAGATATAAGCGTTTTTTGGGGTGTGCCGCTTGTAACATAACTTTTTTACTATTATATATTTTGACTTAAAATTTTCCAAAAAACTTCTTTATGAACTATATTTTATTCTTGTGTTGGTTAAAATTATAAACTAAAAAGTTTGTCACTCAACTTTTTTAGGTAACATGAAACTAACGAAATATGATGACAAAATGTTAATAAATTAACAACTCCTTTTTTAATGTGTTTAAACATTTTGGACAAATTTCATTGTTATCTACATACCTCAAAGATGACACAGTAAAATTTTTAAAAGGAAATATTTACAGCGACCAAAAATACAGCGAGGTAAATTTGAAAAATCATCAAAATGGATTTTTGGCATTTTTGTATAAAATTTATTTTTTTAATATGTTCCACCAACTTTAGATAAAAATAAACTTCATATTCGGATTCAGCGTCCTCGAGAACATAAAAATAGACCAAAATTGATCATTTACCTTAAATTTGACGTGGTTGGCATAACGGTTAATGCCGCTCGTCTAATATAAAAGCATTATTTTTCTACGAGAATTCGAGAATCTGGTCAAGTTTGGAGCGCTGTAAAACCTAGATAATAAATAAAATTAAACAACTTTATAATGAAAATTGTTTAGTGAAAAATCCTCTACAAAATCGCTATGATGTTATTTTATTGTGAAATGAACGTAAAAAAAGTTATAAACTCCAAAAGGAAATTAAATTTTCTGTAGGGTAGCTAGTTTACGAGTTACAGCGCGAAAGCCCTTTGCACCTCTTTTTCTAAGATGGCGGCCGGGGGACAAGGGCCTCAACCCGAAAAACTTGATCTTAAGCTTCTACTAAACCCCCCTACACATTAAAAAAATAAAATTGACTCCTCTAAGAAATGCACACTACATGTAACATTTCAATGGACTAATAATTTTAATTCAAATATGAACAAAATATTTCTTAAAGCACCTATAAGATATCAGTTGTATAAAGAACATTTGCCGAATCTTCCTCTTCCACCAAAACCTATTGTTACTAGATGAGAACTTGATTAGAGGCTGCAATGTTTTATGCAGAAAATTTTGCTGAATTGAAGCCAGTAGATTCTTCCGAACTACTTACACTTTTGACAGAATTGGTCAAAAATAAAATAGTTCTACAGCAACTTTCATACTTAAAATATTATCTACATAAGTACATGCATATTTGACAAAAATAATACATCCATATACATGCATATTTGACATAAGTAATAAGAACCGAAACTCGCGATTCAGAGGACTGGACTGCGCTCCGTATTCTAATTGAAAAGTAAGATTGTTTTGCCTTCGCATTGCAACTGAATAAAAAAGGTATACATTCTTATTTTAACTGCATATACATTCATATTTGACATAAATAATATGCATAATATGCATATATATGCGCATATATCTTTCTTTTCAGCCTGAATATTTGCCTGACTTTCATAATAAGTAATGAACCACAATCAACAACCCCACAAGAACCAAATGGAACTTAAAAGGTGCAAATTGGACAGAATTTCAAAATATGTTGAAAATGATCTGCAAAATTTAAATTAAAATGTAGATATAGACAAAATAGTACATTCTTTAACAAACCTAATCACAGAATCTGCAAATAAAAATGTTGGAACAATTAATTACGATCACAAACATCGGTCGTTACCTTGGTGGAATCATGATTGCAAAGAAGCATTAAATCAATCGAAAAAAGCTTTTAATAAATTCAAACGACACAAAACTCAAGAAAAATGTATTGAATTTAAAAAATTAAGAGCAGTTACTAGGTACACTATTAAAAAAGCCAAACGCGACTTTTGGAAAAAAATATGCTACCACAATAGATAGTTCAACCCCTATAACAACCATATGGGAAAAAGTCAACAAAATGTCTAGATCGAAACCTCATATATCAATCAACTTTTTAACTCAAAATAACATCATTTATAAAAGCCCAGGAGAAATATCCAACCTACTAGCATCTACTTATGAATATAACTCAAGTAACTTAAATTATACCACCAATTTCTTCAGTATCGAAATAAAGAAAAAGAGAAACTTATAGAATATTACGACCAGAATAACAACAATCTACATATACCTATAAGAGATGAAGAATTAGAAAATATACTTCAGAATGGTAAGAAAACTTGTCCTGGGCCCGATAATATACCGTTTATATTTTTGTTAAAAATTTACGCCCTCAAGCTAAAGAATATCTATTCAAAATTTATAACATAATACTATCCAGGAACCAGAGCCGAATTTAAGGCAGTGGGGCCCCTGGGCAGAATTGGTGTGGGGGCCCCTGGGCAGAATTGGTGTGGGGGCCCCTGGGCAGAATTGGTGTGGGACCCTCCTACGCCTTAAAAAATTGTTGTTATACAGCCAAGTATGGAATTTTCCCTTTTAAAAATTAAAAAAAAAATGTTGATTTACATTTATAAATATATTTTTAAATAATAAAAATACAAGAGGTGTAACTTGTTACGGTAAAATATTAAAAATAAATATTGTAAAATGTATGGTTAAAGTCTGGGTATTTTTTAGATTTTTGAATTGAAAATTCCTTAATTATGTCTGACATAGCTATTTAGTTCCTTTAAGACATCGTGTTTAATGCTCATTATAGAGAGATGAAACGCTCTTGGCCCATCATAGACCGAAGGCGATTTTTAATTAACTTTAGTTTTGAGAATGATCACTCTCCACTGTAGTTAGAGACAGCGAGGCTGGACTTGCTGTCTAGAATTCATACATACACCATTTTTTTCACTTATTCATAAGCATAAGCTACACTTATATTTTTGATAAAAATATTTTTTCGATAAAATACAAGTGGAACAAGATCTGAAAACACTTAAGATTACCAACTGGAAAAACAAAGCAGGAAACAAAACAGAATGGCGGAAAATCCTAGAACAAGCCAGGACCGAAAATGATTGTCGAGCTACTGATGATGATGAATAACTAAAATAATAACACTACATAAGTATTAACTTGTGAAAAAATGCTATAGGACAAAAGTTGCTTAAAATTCGTCAGTTTATCCATTTCCGGACTTATTTTGAACTTATATTTTTTCACTCCCGAGAAGGGGTGAAACTCACCTCCAGGGCAAAAGCACAAATCGGCAAAATTCAATTTTCTTCTTTGACATGTTATTATTTATGTGTATGCCAAATTTCATGTCAATTCTAGCGGTTCTTTAAAATTTTCAGAAAAACCGTGAGTCAATGGAATATTATAGGTACCAGTAACAATGAGAGCACACAGCACAATTTTATTTAATACGGACCTTTTGAATGATTTTAGAAATTAGCATTTAAACTTGTATCCCAATTATATTTAACAGTTAAAAATCCAATGTACAACTTAAATATTTTCCCGCCTGGCCTGACCATGTTTGTATGAGTAGCATGACTTTATTTAAATTGTTATATTTTAAAAGTCCCCAAACCTCCAAATACTAGATAGAAAACTTCTAGGCTATCACAAAAATAAAGTAAAAACTTACCTTTTTCAACAGGGGTAACAGGACGAAATAATACAAACAGGTGAGTAATATTGCTGTTTTACTAGATTATCGTAAATTGTATTACAGCTGACAATTATTATTCTTTCTGCCAGTAGCAACAAAGTCACAAAGTCACAAAACAAATAAGTGGTTTAGCGCCAGATTTTCAGATTTGCTTATACCACAATTTTGGTCAACGGGATAATTTAAGGTCAAACTCGTAACCAAATTATGACAACAAAAAAGACTGAATTCCACTTGATTATGTTCTGATTATTTTGCAATCCATGCAAAAAGGGTAAAGTAGAGCGTCGATTATCCGAACGTCGATCAACCGAACGACCGCTTATCCGAACTCCCGACTTGTCGTGTAAAAACTCAATTAAAAATGCCTAAACGTAAGCGTATTGTTTTTTCTATAAAAAATAAACAAGATATTAACAAACGGTTAGAGAGAGGTGAACTTGTAATTAATTCTTCTGACGGATTTACAAACCGTAATACGATAAAACTTGCCTTAAACAGAGATTTAGATGATGCTGTGTATAAGCGGTTTACTCAAAAAAGATCCCGGGGAGAACCTATTTCTCCTCCCTAGATCCCAGAGAGTTTTAGCTTTGTTGCATATAATTTGTGATGCCAAACTGAGACCGAAAATCAACTTTCATATTTTTTAATCCATTCTGAAATGCTTTGCCAGACACATGCTTAAAAAATACGTAACGCAGCCGCTCGTAAACGGGTAGGATTGCTTCGGCAGAAGAAAATTGAAGATTTTTTAATGGTTAAAAAATCTCCATTTTGTTGCACATACAGTACTTTTTGTTTAATTTCTATCCTATTTGTCACTAAAGATATACACGGATGTATGTAATTATGTAAAGCTGTATGTAAATAAGGCTTTCATTCGCCTGCGGATAAATAGTATTGTTATATCAATAAAGCTCGATTATCCGAAAAAATTGATTTTCCGAACACCCCTGTCCCCCAATTAGTTCGGATAATCGACGCTCTACTCTATTTAAAAAATATGCATGATGTAGAATATGATTTAGAAGACAAATAAATTATTGTAGGCGTAGGAGGCAAGTTTGGCACAAATTTAAGTTCAAACTTTGTAAATGTGGAGTAAGCAATGTTTTGATCAATGTTATTATACTCAGTGGCGTAGTGCCAAGTCAAGATAACGATAAATAAAAAATTATTTTTGATATAAATAATCATGTTTTCATAAAACAAAAATTATTTTATGTGAATAATGTGCTGAATTTTTTATGTTTGGGATTTTGTGGGGGCCCACGGAATGTGGGGGCCCCGGGCAGCTGCCCAGCCTGCCCTCCCTTAAATCCGGCCCTGCCAGGAACGTGTTTCCAAAGTCATGGAAAAACTCAATCATAATACCTATTCCAAAACCAACTAAATCAAAATCAGATCCACAGACATGCCGACCGATATTCATTCACATGTAGCATAGGTAAGTTATTAGAAAATATAATAAAAAACAGGCTTATGTGGTACTTAGAATTAAACAAATTAATTATTCCAGAACAATGTGGTTTCCGAAAACATCGCTTAACTTTAGACAACCTTGTTGATTTAGAATCAGAAATTCACGAAGCATTCGCAATAAAACAGCACTGTGTTGGAATATTTTTTGATATAAACAAAGCCTATGACACAGTTTGGAAATATTAAAATCATTAAAGCTCTCAGCAACTGGTTAATAAGGGGTAACATATTAAAATACATTTCAAACTTTCTTCAAAACAGACAATTTCAAGTTCGAGTTGACGGAACATATTCTCAAACAAAAATTCAACAAAATGGATCCAGAAGGATCAAACTTAAGCACAACTTTATTCTTAGTAGCAACTAATTCGATCTTAACACAGATTGAAAACCCAGTACTCTGATGACCTAGTTATTTTTTGTAGAGGAAAACATAACAACAATAATTCACAATCATATTCAAAAAGCATTAACACATATTGAAAAATGGTCAGCCACAAATGGTCTTCAGTTTAACACTTAAAAAAAGCAATCTGTTTTTCAAATAGAAATCAAATCCAAATAAAAGAATTATATCTAAACGGACAAAAACTCGATTATGTAGAAGAAATCAGATTTTTAGGTATGACTTTTGATAAAAAGTTAACTTGGAAGATACACATTTAACATCTAAAAAAATCCTGGCTACCTGGTGGTATAAATTGACTACGATCACTTGCCTACAGAAACTGGGGTGCTGATTATTTAAGTTTAATACTTATTTACAAATCCATAATAAATTAGATCAAAACTCGATTATGGATCCATTGTCTGTAATTCTTCCAAAAAACCCATTTAAAGTCACTAGATACTATCCAAAATACTTGTCTACGTATTTGTTTAGGCGCTCACTATACAAGTCCTATTCAAAGTCTCTATTGGGAAACTAGAGAAGTTCCTATTTGTTTTAGAAGACAATATCTGAGCCTATCTTACGCAGTTGCAGTGTTATCACACCTTAATAATCCAGTACTGCATAACGCTTTCAGTGATCGATTTACAAATAAATTTCAATAATCACATCAAATTGATCATCCTTTTTACTTCCGTATACAATTATACTTATCCAAATTAAACTTCCAATTTCCAAAAACTTACGATACCTCTGCAATCCAGATCCCTGTACCATGGACAATACCTCTTCCTATTATCGATATCAGTCTAACAAACCTAAGAAAAAGATATCATCAATCGTCATAAAACAAAAGCACATAAAACACTATTAAATAGATACGGCGATAATACCTACAACGTATACACCGATGCGTCAAAAAATGAAGACAGAGTTGGAGCGGCAATTTTTACTGAAGACTCCTGAAGTTTCAAGTTGCCGCCAACTACCACTATTTTTCGGCTGAATTATTCGCAATCCTAAAAGCCCTATTAGACCGGACAGTATCGTCGCCCCCACTAGCGAAATTATTCCGATACGATTTTTTTGCACCAACTTACTCAAAAAGAGGTCCTTATAACATATACACAGGGTGACGGGCGGTGCCGTGGTCGAAAAATTTAAACATTTTTTTTAAACAAATTCACGAAAATAATTTTTTCATTTCGCACATTTTTTTAGATAATTTGGGTCATTCTGAGAAAAAAAGGGCTCTTGTCATTTTTCTCTAAAATTGATTGTTGTCGAGTTATATGCGATTAAAAATTTGAAAAATGCGAAAATGGCCATACTCATGGCTTAATAAATCGATTAAAAATTATTATTATAAAATTAAATAAGTAACCAAATCAAGTTTCAAACCCCTTCTTCAAGATCCTGAAGAGATTTTTGTCATTATTTTATTACAAAGCTGTTATTTTTAATTATTAACAATTAGCGCTATAGTCCAGGATATATCGTCGCTCCCGCTAGTGAAATTATTCCGATTAGATTTTTTTTTACAAACTTACTCAAAAAAACGTTCTTATAACATATCCACAGGGTACCGGGCGCTGCCGTGTTCGAAAAATTGTTTAAACAATTTTTTTAAACAAATTCACAAAATAATTTTTTCATTTCGAACAAATTATTTTTAAGATAATTTGGGACAATCTGAGCAAAAAATGTCTCCTGTGATTTTTCTCTAAAATTGATTGTTGTCGAGTTATACGCGATTTAAAATTTGAAAAATGTGAAAATGGCCATATACTCGACAACAATCAATTTTAGAGAAAAATCACAAGAGACCTTTTTTTCTCAGAATAATCCAAATTATCTAAAAAAAATCGTTTGCAATGAGAAAATTATTTTTGTGAATTTGTTAAAAAAAATTGTTTAAACACATTTTCGACCACGACACCGCACCGCACCTGTGGATGTGTTATAAGGACCTCTTTTTGAGTAAGTCTGTGCAAAAAAATCTAATCTAAATAATTTCGCTAACGGGAGCAACGATACAGTTGGACTATAGCGCTAATTGTTAATAATGAAAAATAACAGCTTTGTAATAAAACAATGACAAAAGTCTCTTCAGAACCTTGAAGAAGGGGTTTGAAACTTGATTTGATCAATTTTTGAATTTTATACTAATCATTTTTAATGATTTTAATTATAGGGAAAAATGACAAGAGACTTTTTTGCTCAGAATGACCCAAATTATCTCAAAAATATTAATCGAAATGCAAAAACTATATTTGTAAATTTATTGAAAAAATTGTTTAAACAGTTTTTCGACCACGGCACCGCCCGGCACCCTGTGGATATGTTATAAGGACTTTTTTTGAGTAAGTTTGTGCAAAAAAATCGGATCGGAATAATTTCGCTAGCGGGGGTGACGATACTCCCCGGTCTATATGGTTAATACAAAACAAAAACAGAGAAAAGTGCATAATAATCACAGATTCTTAAGTTCATTATCCTCACTAACCTAACACTACAACTAATTATATTGTGACAACCCCCTAGTACTTGATTAAAAAGTAACTTAAAAACATTTCAAATAAAAACATCCAAATTCACTTTTTATGGGTGCCTTCTGATGCCGGAATTGAAGGTAATGAAGTTGTAGATAAATTAGCTAAAAGGGCCTCAACTAACACTGTGTCCGAAGAAAGTAACAAATTGGTACAAAATGATTCAAAACCACTCTTAAAACAAAAAATAATTCAAAAATGGTAACAAATTTGGAACAACACCCCATCAAAACTATACGAAGTCAACAAACATCCACATCTTTGGAAACCAAAAATAAAAGACAGAAGAGAACAAGTGATATAGTATTTTTACTACAAAAGCGATATTACGTAGGTCAAAATTTTTGACGTAACAGAACTGTCAAAACATTAGAATATGACTGTTCATTATTGCCATGTTTATAATAAACATGGCAATAATGAAAAGTCACATTCTAATGTTTTGACATTTCTCTTACATCAAAAATTTTGACCTACGTAATATCGCTTTTGTAGTAAAAATACTATACTTACCCGTCTCCGTATCGGCCATACAAGATTTACTCATGACTAGGAACGGCGGTTTTTGAAAAAACACCGGTTTTCGGTTATACCGGTTTTTTTTTGCTTACGGTTTAACTTGGCGGTTATAAGCGGCCAAAAAAAACGGTTTTTAGAAAAACCGGTTTTCGGTTTTTTAAATCAAATATGTTACAAAGTTACATTTACAATACACTTTAGTTTGCGATACTCCATTCGACTCGATATCAATATGATCAAAATGAATACTATCGAAAGAACATGTATTACTTTTAACATGTTTGTATATTTGTAGAACAGGTACATTTTAACTCATTTAATACTTCCTGTATGAGTGTATCGTTTTGAAAACGTAGCGAAATTCTTGGAGATTCGTATTCGTAATCAGTAATTCGATATTCATATTCAGAGCATTATTTTTGGTAATCAGAAAAAGTCAATCACATACTTTCAATGTCAAGAGTTAAGTGTGAAAATTAGATGATGTTTGCTTCTAATTCAACCAGATCACTTTTTATGTAAATATTATGATTACAAATATCTTTTCAAGGAAATATTATAATAAAACTTAATAATTGTTTCTGGCTGATGTGAGAGTGCACTTTTAGTTTGCTTCTGTATTTTATAAAATAAAAAAAATTGAATTATAGTTTTGTTTGGAGTAATTACTTGAGAACAATAATTATGATTGGTATCCAAAATAATACCTAACCTAATCCTAATCACCGTAAACACCTAATAACTGGTTTTTTCTTTTTAAAGTTACTGAGAGGTATTGAAGGTACTTTAAAAAGAAAAAACCGGTTATAACCGAGACAAAAAACAACCGGTAAAACCGGTTATTGCGAAGTAAAAGAACCGGTTTTAGGTTTAAACCGGTAGGTTTTTCCCATCCCTCACTCATGACTATTAACTACAACGCAAAAATAAACCAGTGTGTGAAGTGTGCAACAGTGATTTAACGGTAAAACATCTTTTAATACAGTGTCCCAAATATAACAGTGAACTACGGAAGTATAACCTACCCGACTCTCTAAAAGATGCCCTAGAAGAAAATATAGATACTAAAAAAATATTTTCGTACCTTAAAGACTGTCAAATACTTCAAAAGATCTAAAACCCACATTGTAACACACATAATATCATTATTAACTTATATTATGTATTGTTATATTTCTATTTGATATGAAAATTAAATTTTGATAATTATAAACAAAATTCAATTTAATATAAAATATTTTCAATTTTCTCAACCACGGGCATATAAATTTAAAACAACCTGTATACAACAAATTGTTATATGTAATTTTAAGAAGTGATTAGAATAAGCGTACGAAACTCGGAACAATGTGCTTAGATAAACAAAGTGAATGACGCGTACCATTATCGTTCTTCTCGGAAGGTCGATCATTAGCCTACGCTAAATAAAACTCAGTGAA
The DNA here is from genome assembly GCF_917563875.1 of Diabrotica virgifera virgifera. Lineage (NCBI taxonomy): Eukaryota > Metazoa > Arthropoda > Insecta > Coleoptera > Chrysomelidae > Diabrotica > Diabrotica virgifera. Next base: position 173,817,652 of record NC_065449.1, on the reverse strand, counting down.
ATAGATGATAATTCATTATCGTTTTTCGCGGAAGGTTTCGATCATTAGCCTATGCTAAATAAGACTCATTTGAAAGAGAGAATAGGTCATTAAAATTTGTAAATAGTTAGAAAGTATTTTAGAATGGGAATTAAATATTTTCTTTTGAAATCCATTAAGCATATTTAGAAAGATTAAAAATTGGTTTTGAGGAATATTACGAATGAGAGTTGGTGGTGGAAGATTGATTTGTGAATCTGGAAGGGATATTTAGAAAGTAGGGGAATGGATGACAAAGTGAGAGCAGAATGTTTTGAGCTGTCGAGAAGTGAAGTCGAGTAGTAGACGGTAGTGTTCGAGGAATGAGAAAGCCGGTGTAGTTCCGTGAGTGTGGAGTATCTATCGTGGAACGAGAAGTAGGCCAGGTCGAGAGTAAAAGAACCTCCTTGAGCCCAGAGTGTCCCGGTAGCTGATAGCAGTTTCGAAAAAGGTAGAACACAGCATCACGACAAAAGCAGGAACGAGAGCTATTCGAGCTAGTTTTTCAAAGGAGAACATCACTGGAAGCCAGGACGAGGTTTGATCGCAGCCAAGGATAGCAGGAAAGGGTCTTGTGTGAGGACATTTTCAGTTCACCAGGAAAATGTCAGTCTCATTTGTTTGGACATGAATGTATGGGTTTTTCGTATTAAATTCCATATAAAAAATTGAATAACATAATCAATAATATCAGAAAAGCTTCATCAAACTTAAATAGAGTTGTTCCTAATAACTCCTAATAGTTAAATGTTAATAAAAACTTTCAATTGAAAACCAAAAGGAAATAAGATTCCCATTTGTAAATGTTATGTTTAAGAATAATAAGAAATAGCAAATATTAAGCATTGATTGCCTTTTAAATAAAATAAAAAATATTTTGATTATAATTGTAACCCATATGTGTATTTTTTTTACTCTTTTCTTTTCTATCCCGATTAGGAACCATTAAGAAATATTTAGAAGCCACGGAAGTAAGTAATTAATTTATAATTCGCCCTGAGATTGAAAACATATTGATATGTGATCTGGTTAATTAATTAGATTAGTATTAATACATTGATTAAATTAAGTAACATATAAGAATATTATCTCATATCAATAATCAAGATCACATCAGTATATACATTGTTTATATTATAAATTATTGTTACATTAACCTAAATGACCCTGAGTGGTTTATGCGTTATTATAATAATAATAAAAAAGAGATCCGTCTTGTCGCTTTTTTTTTCGGAGGTTCAGTTCTTTATTGCCTCGTCTAAAATCAAATGTTGAATAATAGGCCAGGGTCATAAGACAAAAATATACCCTGTTCGTGACACTTCAGCAGCCAGGGTACTGAAGCGTTTTTTCGACAGGTAATACCTATCGGAATAAAGTAACTATTTCCTGCGTAGGATTTGGCGGCCATTTTTGTTTATAAACAATTGACTGTCAAAAAATGGCATTTTTTCTTTTTTTCCAAATCAATGGAAAACAGTGAAACTTATGATTTTTAGTACAAATATCTTGGAGATTATGGAAAAAGCTTTAAAATGACATATTTTACAAAGTTTGATATACTCATTTATTGTTAATATAATTGCAAAAAAAGGTCGGAATTGCAAAAAAATTATTTTCGCAATAACTGTTGTAAAAATTACATAGTGTACAGGTTTTGTCAATTGAGGGTCCTTTGGTGCTTAATATGTGATAAAAATTTCAAAGCGATTCATTCAATTGTTTAAATTTTATTCGAATTGTTTATCTCAGAGAGCATTTTTTTGCAATAACATAAGTCGGAAAAAAATGACGTTGGAACCATTCCACAGGTTTCAAATGGAAGAGCATGAGCTATATTTTCAAGTTGGTTTAAAAAAGCGAATAAAAAATGCATGTATTAATAATAAATAATTATGCAAAAGTATCGTAAATATTTCCTTATAAACTTTTTGAATAACTTTTTCCAAAAAAATTAACTTTTTTACCCTGTTTTAAGTGCACACCTACCAAGTAATGATATTTTTATCATAATTGATTATAAATTGTAATAAATATATGTAATTTCTTATATAACAAAATAAAAATGTTATAAGGAAAGATCTACGAGACTTTTGCATAAGTATTTATTACTAATAAATGCATTTTTTATTCGCCTTTTTTAAACCAAGTTGAAAATATAGATCATGTTTTTCATTCGACAACTGTGGAATGGTTCTAACGTCATTTTTTCTGAGTTACGTTATTGCAAAAAATGCTCTCTGGGATACACAATTTGAATAAAATTTAAACAATTGAATAAATCGCTTTGAAATTTTTATCACATATTAAGCGCCAAGGAACCCTTATAATATGACAAATATTTCAAAGCTGTATACTAATTTTTATAACAGATATTGCGAAATTATTTTTTTTTCAATTCCGAACTTTTTCGCAATTATATTAACAATAAATGAGTATATCAAACTTTGTAATACGTCATTTTAAAGCTTTTTCCATAATCTCAAAGATATTTGTACTAAAAAGACCATACGTTTCACTGTTTTCCATTGATTTTAAAAAAAGGGAAAAATGTCATTTTTTGACACTTAATTGTTTATAAATAAAATGGCCACCAGATCCTACGCAGTAAATAGTTACAATTTGCTCTTATAGTTGTTGCCTGTCGAAAAAACGCTTCATTACCCTGGCTGCTCGAGTGTCATTGAAAAAACCTTATTACCCTAGACTATAAGTTGCCTGTGTGAGTCCATGGTAAATGAAATAAATAATTTGTACCTACACGCTGTGAGCTTGTGCGTAGAGGGGATATTTATAAATTCGCGAGCGCCAGTAGTGGCAAGTCTGTAAACGTTTACCGGAAATTTGACATAAATGTCAAAATGATTAATTTAAAATTAAAATTAAAAACATTAATTATAAAAAAATATTAGTTGGTCAAAGCTGTGGTATATATTTTTACATTAAATATACTTACGTTTTAAATACTGAATTTACGTTTTTTTAATGTTCTGTAATATGTAATTGGTAAACTTAACTATGTATTTAAATCGGACTTGCCCATATGCCTCAAAAGGAAAATCTTTGACCAATGTGTGTTGCCTGTACTCACTTATGGAGCCGAAACATTAACACTAACAAAAAAGGTAGTGAACAAGATTCGCGTAACTCAGAGGGCTATGGAGCGCCAGATGTTGGGTGTCTCCCTGAGAGACCGAATCCCAAACGAAGAAATACGCCGTAGAACAAAAACAACAGACGCTGTCGAAAAAATCGCGTCGCTTAAGTGGAATTGGGCAGGACACGTCGCCAGATTGCCAGACAACCGATGGACAAAACGTATTGTCGAGTGGAGGCCGCGAGAAGAAGCACTACGGAGCAGAGGACGCCCACTAACCAGATGGGCCGATGATTTGAAACATGTTGTCGGTAACTGGATGCAAGCCGCACAAAATAGAGATGAATGGAAAGAGCTGAGGGAGACCTATGTCCAGCAGTGGACGCGTACGGGTTGATGATGATGAATATGTAATTATAAATTAATCTATTAATCTTAGCGCCATCTACACGATAATTGTGAAAGTATCCGAAGTAAGAAATTAATATTTCATCAATACAACGTCAAAATGATTAGCAAAATCAATCTATTACAATTTAATTACTTTTTAGCGTTGTAAATAATAAGCAATAACAATTAAATAATAAATTTAAAAATTACCGGTGAAAGTTGAATTAGTAATCGCTAGGAGCGACACCAGCGAAGCTCAGAGCGTATAGGTGAGTGCAATTAGAACGAAAACATGCATTGTTTCGGAATAATTTAAACAGGCTTATATTTTTCTAACACTTGTTTTGTTAGTTTATATACATGTTAAAGTAAAAAAGTTCTACTCGCAGATTTGGCCGCTAATTGTTTATTAATATTGTTCAAACAATAACAATTGTTTTGTATAAATAAGTTTAATGATATAGTTGAATTCATCATTTTAGTTTGATCAAATATGTTTTTATTTTGTTTTTCAATATGCTGAACCCGAATATGGCATTACAATTTGAAAATTCTTATACAGATGCTCTTATACATACAGTATGTTTGCGTAGCTAGGAACCACATGGAAAACCACCTTTTTATTATCGATTTTACGAAAAAAAGTTATTCTTCATAAAATGCTCTGGATAGTCAAAAATCTAAAACTTAACCATCAGATATCAGATTTTATCAATTTTATATGAGTTGTATCAAAAATATGAATTCCGTTAAAGAGTAAAGTACCTTTTTATTCCAGAATTAAAAAAAATGCTATTAGGAAAAGTGGTTTGAAATTAAAAACTATGTTTAAGTATACAATTACATCATTCTAATTAAAAAAAAAAAGTCATTTTTTTCTCAAATTAGGCTACGGACACCAATCATCGTTTATTTTATTAAAAGTATGTATGATAACTATTTTATTATCAATTTTACGAAAAAAAAGTATTCTTCGTAAAATGCTCTATCTGGTCTAAAATCTATGATGCAATCATCAGATATCAAACTTTTTCAATTTTATACGAGGTATGTAAAAAATATTGAATTTTTCTTAAGAGTGAAGTGCCTTTATTATTGACAATATTTTAATTAGAAGGATGTAATTAAACACTGAAACATATTTTTCATTTAGAAACAACAATTCCTTAATAAAAATTTTTGATATTGTGAAATATAAAGTTACTTTACTCTTAAGTGAATTTCATACTTTTTGACATACATCGTATAAAATTCATAAAATTTGATATTTAATAGTGGCATCTTAGATTATATACGTTGCAGAGTATTTTATAAAGAATAACTTGATTAATTATTTATATGTTAATTTTATTAACGTTTCGACGCCCAAATCGGGTGCCGTTGTCAAAATACAAAATATTACTTTAATATTAAATTACAATTAAAATAAAATTAAAATTACAAAAATCAGTAATATTTTGTATTTTGACAACGGCACCCGATTTGGGCGTCGAAACGTTAATAAAATTATTTTTTTTCATTTTAATTGTGGCTTATTTCCCATATAAATAATTAATCATTAAAATGCCACAAGGAAATAGCTTCAGAACAACATAAAGAATAACTTTTTTCGTAAAACTGATAATAAAAAAAGTTATTAATAGGTTTTAAGTTACGCAGACATACTGTATAAGTGCTAAAAAAATTTTTCTTGAACTATTATTATTGTTGACGCTTATTATTAAAAATGTTTTTTAAGTAAGTTTTACAGAAAAAAGTTTTGATCACTTTGTATAAACATTTTTTTAGCTGGTAATTTTCGGTTTTTGTATTACATTTTTGTTATATTTCTTAATTTTCTCAAAAAGAAAGAGATTATTCCATTTCTAGAGTTAAATAGGTTAGTGCATTTTAAATATTATATCTCAATCTTTAAAAAAGCACCTATTAAATTGTAATAAATCTGTTCAAACTTGAGTAATACCGCCTTAAGAGGAAACAGTAGCGATCAACAGGTAGCGAAAACGCGTTCCAAGATTGCGGCTGTAATTTTGAATATTTTTTCGAGATATTTGTCACCCGTATTCGTAATATAATGAAGAATGGCGGTACAGAGCCCAATTTAAAAAATATGTTAATATGTGGAGATTACTCTGTAATTAAATACAATATTAAAAAACGAGCCTGTACCGCCATTAAGAAGAACAAAAAAATACACTTTCTTCAAATAAACTTTTTATTATCCGATGCCTAGATTTTGTGTCATTGTGGAACTACTAATGAAATAAAAAATTTTAGTTTAGTTTGATGTAGATTACATTAAAATAACTCAACCGTGCACTTCTCCGAACGCTAGTTTACAGTGCGCCAATGTTTGTGAGAAGGGTGACTTTAGCGTTATAAATAAAAAGTTATAGAAGATACAGATTTAATTTTAGAAAATTCTTTATATAAGGTTTTTTTTTGTAAAATTTTCTGAATTTTTCGATGGTCATGTCAGTTTTTTTCTAAAGTTTATATTTTCGGAGTTATTTAAAAAAACATTTAGTTTCGCAGTTCATTTGTTTAATAAAAAATGAAGCACCCACTTCTCGAGCAGAACTTTTTGATGTTGTTTATTAAACATTTTTTAATCAAATTACAAAAAGTTCTATCTTGTTTGATTTTTTCCGAAGTGAAAATCTATATGCACTCCCCTACTAATAATATTAGATAAAACACATTTTTTTAAGATTGGGACATTATTATTCCATTATTATTTAAATCCTGTTAATACTATTCAAAGTAGGACAAACACAGTGTATTTGGAACGTTCATTTAAAGATGGAGTTACTACAAATAAAATGGTATCTTTGGATGGTGAACTTATTGTAAAAAGCAATAGTTTTAAGTACCTGGGATCGGTATTACAGAGTAATGGAGAAATAGATGGAGATGCAAGCAGTAGAATTAGGGCTGTATGGATGAAGTGGAAAGAAGCGAATGGTGTATTGTGTGACAGAAAAGTTCAATAGTTCAAATACTAATTGTTCTTTGAAAAATAGTCAGACCTGTCGATTATTATTTCAAATCGAATTTTTTTGCGTGCAATAATAACATATTCATGGTGCCCAATTCAGAGATATGAAGTCATCGTTGATTTTCTTAAATGGTAACACCGTATTTTGATAGCTCTTTTGATAGGTGTGTAAAGTTATACAGCGGTTATGCCTAACTGCAAAATATCAAATCTGTATTCCCTTCCATTTACAAGATAATAAAAATTAACAAAGTTATAAAAAACAACAGTCTGTAGTCGGACGACGCGAAGCGGAGTTCGGCAAGCAGTCGAGTGAAGAAAATAGAATTTCCGCAAGAGTTAGGAACAATACTTTTTCTACGAGCGTTTAATAAATGACCCAATCCTAATCAATTAATTGAATTAAGGCTATGGGTACATAATTCGCAAATATTTTACTTGTATCCCTACTTTTTTTGTCTTTACACGGCAAATTACGTGTAGTAAAATTCACACTTGTATGGATATGTAAACATTACTAGAATGTCATTCCACTTGAAAATGTCATCATTAATTTAAAGAGATGGGTTTTGAACGTTCTTGGATAACTGTTATTTTTATAATTGCAAATTATTAATTCAGTTAATAAATGTGATAATTTTTTCACTAACTATGTATTCAGTGATTGTAATAATTTATTTGTACAACAAAGACTAATACTCAATCGAGAAAAGAGGAAAAGTGTTAAAGTGATTTTTTAATAATATATTGTTATGGAACGCTTACAATTTTGAACATCTTTAACAACAAAATACTTGGATCACAGAATATATTATCCTGATGTATTCTCTGTTTGGATCTTCCACAAATAATACACAATAAATAACTTTTTATTAAGTTCACGTCTTAAATCAATTATTTATCAAATACACTATATATCAATAATATTTAATCAATAACTCAACATATTCCCGATGCAATGTCAAATATTTAAAATTGTCACTGATTGTCAGTGTCTGACTGACAATATATGCTGACAATATTATATTCGGCTGAGTGCGTTGTAAGACAAAGATAGATTTGGAAAATATTACCACGGCATTGTGTTCATTTTTTTCGAATCCTGAAAAAACCAATAAATATTTTTGAAAAATTTAAACGCAGAATGAAAGACTAAATTATTACTGAGGGCCGAAAGTCCCTTAGAATAAATAAAAAGTTTATTTTGAATGATATATTTGAAATTAAAAATCACACTAAATTTTCTCTTAGTTTTTCACCCCTGTAACTAAATCTTTCATTCTGCGTTTAAATTTTTCAAAAGTACTTATTAGTTTTCTCAGGATTTGAAAAAAATGAATCCCCATTTGATTAGCATTGCAGCCGAAAATACGTACCGATCTTCTTAATATGAAAATACATACACAAATTATTACTTCGACAAGGTTGTCAAAACCAAACTTTCAATATAATTGGTTAGCATGACGACGATCTTGGTTTCCATGACTACGATTCAAAACCTCTATTTGTTACTTTTATGTATAGTTCAGAGAAATAAGGAAAAAAAATATCATGTTGGTGACACAACCCCCTCCAGGCCGAAACCAAATTTTTTGAGTAGTATGGACATCTATATTAATAACCTATATGTTTCCTGCAGCCGATTTTGATGATATACATAGTTATAAATAAATGAAGATAAAAAACGGTAAATTTTAGCTTTTTTCGTCTATATCCAAAAAGTTAAGCACTTTAAACAAATTTGAGAGTGAGAAACTTATAAATCGTATAAGTATATATCGATTTTGTTTTTTTTTCTTTACTTTATTAACTTATATTTTGTATTTATGTATATTTTTTTTATATTGACGATTTATCAAATTTCAGAAAATTGTATTTGTTATTGTTATTGTTAGATATTATTTATTTATTTTTTTCTGATTTTAATTAAGCTTTGTCCATAAAATTTGTATTTTCAGTGACAATAAAGCATATTTCTATTCTATTCTATAAAAAACTTCAATATGGTGTCCTCCGAATATGTCTATCCTTATTGGTTGCTTAGAAAATTGCAAAATAATTCATAAATTTTGAGTTTTTATAAATATTCATAAGTTATGTAAAAATTAACTTAGAACCTTTTTATTACATGGAATGCTGGGACTTCTGGTGCTTAAATTATGCACTATATTTCATAACAATTGGTCAAATAGTTTAAAAGTTATTTAATTTGTTTATCCCAAATTAATTTTTTTTGCAACACTCTAAGTCAGAAAATGATGAAATCACAGTAATAGTTTGGATAGTTTATGAAGGAAGATGATTTATGCTAATAATTTAATTTAAAAAAAATGACAAAAAATAATTCTAAGTATCGCAAAATTATTTTGCAAGAACATGTCGATTTTTTGCTTATAATCAATTAGAATAACTTTTTAACCATTACCCGTAGAAAAATTATTTTCTCATATTTAGAATGACTAAATTTTTATACAAATTTAAAAAAAGAAAAAATTGTTTTAGGACAATTAGGGATGAAGTTGCCCCCTCCCCTTTTTTAAGTCACAGCAGCTTTCTTTATAACAATTACGAAATCAGATCAGTCACATTTGAAAGAACATACTTCAGAGCTTTAATGTACCAAATATAAAAAATATATACTTACAAACAAATCTTACACAAAGCTTCAAAATGTGAGCCTTAAAATCGGCCGGTTTTGAAACTTGGGAGATCGATGAGAAGGGGGAAGGAACTATTAGCTGTATCTCTTGTTCTCGCCTATGGATTTCGACGTTTCTTTTTTTAATTTGTATGTACTTTTTGCGTACAGTAAGAGTATGCATTGTTTAAATAAATTAATTGTTATATACACCATCAAATTTGTTTAAACAATTTTTTTTATAATATTTTAAGTAATTTTAATCACAAAACATGAATATTTATGAATAATATAATAATACATAGTTTTTTATTAAACTTAGTAATAATTTAAAATATGAAAAAACAAATTATCCCATTCAATTGTTTCTAAAAATAGTATTGGTCTATGGAAATCAGAAAATCTCAAATGAGATTTTGGTACACTATTTTTTGGTAAACATGCTATTAGATGAATGAAAAACTGAAGTTACAGAACCACCAAACAAGAGATAAACGTAATTGATTGGGGTTGGAAATTAAGCTAAGAACCGTTAGTATCAATCCGATTAACAGATCTTCTTTATACACGGGCGCCCATATAAAAATTTTCAGGGGGGGCAGACGTGAAGATGTTGCACATTATATTTTGTATACTTTGGATAACCATATATAGTTAATAGCACCCGAAAAGCTAGGGGGGCCACGCCCCCCCTGCCCATGGCATATCTTTATAGCAGGTATTTTATTAAAATAAACTATCTGCTCTTGCAAAACTGGTTGCACCGAGTACTTGTTAGTACAGAGATATAAATATATAGCGATACGCTTTAATTACTATTTTTGCTAATTATAATTTTAATATTTTTTCTCAAAAACAAAACAACGTTAGTCATTCAAACTGCATATTCAAATACGAAGGTTATGGCCTTACCCTGTGACATCTGTTGTTCGTCTATGCGGCAACAAACTGCACCCTCATTAATTAAGTATTTTATCAGACAGTTAATGTGTCAACAGCTAGCTATGCATTCGAAATTGTTTTTCTTAAAAACCGTAAAAGTAGACGCCAGACTTGATAGTGATTTATGTGATCATCTGGTCAGGGGAAAAGGAATACAAACATGATCATCGTTTGTGGTTGCTTTCTTTAGTCACTACGCAGCATGCGAACCATTCACACATACCGACGCGACCCTCTCCGAGAGACCTAAACGAACACATTTTCGTTGCAAAAATAAAATTACCGTTTGTTTTATTATATCCATTTTTAATTAAATTCCGCAACTCACCCATCGGAATAAATAGTTTATGGACTTCGATAACCAAAACCTCTATCTTTCTCTATTATCTATTTTGGAGTTTCTTTTTTTAACCTGTATGTACTCTTTGCGTACGTTACGGATATGTTTTTTGTTAATAAAGTGGTTATTTAAATAACTATGTAAATTGTGTAAACAATTTTTGGAAATTCTTTTACGATATTTTTAGGATGATTTTGTTGGCAATCATAGGATTGGATCATATGCACTTGACTTTACAATAACTTATAATAAATAGGTAACTGATAATTGTTACGTTTTTCATAAAAATACAAGTATTCCTAAATAAATCTCCTTTAATTTTATTTTAATAGTCTTGTTATAATACCAAAATATATGAAATATCTTAATTTTTGTTTTTTTGCAATCTTAAAATTATAACTTTCAATCTTGTGAGATACAATTATAATAATATTGTAGAAAATTTCTGAAAATAATTTTGTTCTTTGTATCCTCTCTCTAATTTTGTTACATTTCATTTTTCGTTTATATCTAGTAGCATGTTCATCAATAAATAAAATGTAGTTTATTTGAGATTTTTTATTTTTAATTCAATATTTAAGCCAATGTTAGATTTAGGAATAATTGAATAGGATTAGTGTATAACAATTACAGGGTGTACAAAAATACAGGTCATAAATTTAATCGCATATTCTGGGACCAAAAATAGTTCGATTGAACCTAACTTACCTTTGTATAAATATGCACATAAAAAAAGTTACAGCCCTTTGAAGTTACAAAATGAAAATCGATTTTGTCCAATATATCGAAAATTCCGCGAGATTTTTTATTGAAAATAGACATGTGGTATTTTTATGGCAGGAGCATCTTACAAAAAAATTATAGTAAAATTTTGACACCCCATAAAAATTTTATAGGGTTTCTTTTTGTGTACGTTCAAACTTTTGTGTACGTTCCAATTAAATTATTTTTGGGGTACCATTAGTTAAACACAATGTTTTTAAAACTTTTTTGCCTCTCAGTACTTTTTCGAAAAGTCAGTTTTTATTGAGATATTCTGAATATTAGTCAAATCCACCACATATTTGTAAATATGGTTAAGTACGATTATGGAGACTTGGTAATCGTATGAAAATTTATTTATAATTTACATTTTTAGGCATATTTTGAACCATATTAAAAAAGAAGCCACATCTTGATAAAAGGTGCCTTATCGAAAAAATACTAAGAGACAAAAAAGTTTTAGAAACATTGTGTTTAACTAATGGCACCGCAATAATAATTTAATTGGAACGTTCACAAACATTTGGGGGGTGTAAAGGAATAAAACCCCCATAAAATTTTTATGTAAACATATTAAAAAAGAAGCCGCAACTCGATAAAAACTGCCTTATCGAAAAAATACTAAAAAGCAAAAAAAGTTTTAAAACAGTGAGTTTAAGTAATGGTACCACAATAATAATTTAATTGGAACGTACACAAAAGTTTGGGGGGTTTAAGGGAACAAAACCCCCATAAAATTTGTATGGGATGCACAAATTTCACTATAGTTTTTCTTTATGTTCCTGTCATAAGAATGAGTCCATTTTCAATAAAAAATCTCTAATAGTTTTCGATATATTGGAAAAAATCGATTTTCATTTTGTAACTTCAAAGGGCTATAACTTTTTTTATGTGCACATTTGTATTAAGGTAAGTTAGGTCCAATCGATCTATTTTTGATCCCAGAATGTGATTTAATTTATCCCTGTCCCTGTATTTTTGTTACGCCCTGTATAACTAATATGTGCATTTTACAATAAAAGTTACATCAAATATTATTTAAAAAATTGAAAAAAAATTGTTTAAACAAATTTGATGGTGTATATAACAATTAGTTTATTTAAATACCGCCTATTCGTAATGTACGTAAAAAGTACATACAAATTAAAAAAAGAAACAACGAAATAAATAATCGAGAACCAGAGATACAGTTAACAGCTCCTTCCCCCCTCTCATCGCTATCCTAAGTTTCAACGCCGGCCGATTTTAAGGGCCACATTTTTAAACTTTGTGGACGATTTCCTTGAAAGTAAATCTTTTGTATACTTGGTAAGTTAAAACTTTGAAGTATGATCTTTCAAATGCGGCTAATTTTATTTTTTAGTTGTTAAAAACAAAGCTGCTGTGAATTAAAAATGAAGGGTGCTAACTTCGTCCCTAATTGTGCTAGGACAATTGTTTTTCTTTATGAATGTGTATAAAAATTCAGTCCTTCTAAATATGGAAAAATAATTTTTCTACAGGTAACGGTTAAAAAGTTATTTTAATTGTTTATAAGCAAAAAATCGACATGTTCTTGCAAAATAATTTTACACTATTTAAAATTATTTTTTGTCATTTTTTTTAAATTAAGTTAATAGCATAAATCTTCTTCTTTCATAAAATGTAAGAAGTATTACTATAACCTCATCGTTCTCTGACTTATAGTGTCGCAAAAAACATTAATTTGGGAAAAACAAATTAAATAACTTTTAAACTATTTGACCAATTACTTTGAAATTTAGAATATAATTTAAGCACCAGAAGTCTCAGCATTATGTGAAACAAGAAAGTTCTAACTTAATTTTTACATAAGTTATGAACAATTATAAAATCTCAAAATTTATGATTTATTTTGCAATTTTCTAAGCAACAAATAAGGATATAGATATGCAGTGAACGCCATATTGAAGTTTTTTATATGGTTTATTAGTTTGTTACTCTCAAATTCGTTTAAAATGCTTCACTTTTTAGTAATAGACGAAAAAAGCGAAAATTTAGCGTTTTTTGATTTTCATTTGTTTATAACTATGTATATCATCAAAATCGGCTGCAGGAAACATATAGGTTTTTAATATAGATGTCCATACTACTCAAAAAATTTGGTTTCGGCCTGGAGGGGGATGTATCACGAGAAAAATCTTATTTCTCTGGACTAGTATGTAAACCCGCATTGCCCCAGTTCCCAATATATCTTTTCACAACTGTAGCAATTAGTGCTGGGTTTGTTCTGTGATTTTAAAGTTTGTTCTAAAAAAATAAAAGAGTTATTGAAAAAAATATGTGGCATTTTAACTTTACATAAACTTGTACTGCCCACTCGAAAACAAAAACTTTCCGAAATATTCAAACATATAACCACTTAGTGCTAGGTTTGTTCTACCTCCAGCCTCTTTTGTTTTCAACTGGGCCGTACAAGTTTATGTAAAGTTAAAATGCCACATATTTTTTTCAATAAATCATTTATTTTTTTAGAACAAACTTCAAAATTACAGAACAAACTAGAACAAACCTAGCACTAACTACTACAGTTGTGAAAATATAGATTGGGAACTGGGGCAATACAGGTTTACATACATGTTACTTTTATTACAAAAAGTCTACTGATTTGACTTTTGAATATTACGTCGAAATAATTTTATTTCATCGAATTGTCGCGTTAAAACTTGAACACAATAAGATACATTTTAAATAAATTAGTAAATAATATCTAAATATTAGTTTATTGCATGTATTATAATTATTTTAAGGCCGTATTAAAATATCTAAATTCAGTGCGGAAAATTAGGGCGGAAAATAATTCCGAAAAGTAATGCGGAAAAGTAAAACTTTCCAAAGAAGCGCGTGCGGAAAAGTAGACATTTTTGCGCGCTCATAGAAAACATTGGTTTCAGAATAGCGTCGTACATCCTCATTTTTTTTATAAATATTTTCCTTACTTTTTATTAAGGGTTTTATTGATTTTCCAACTTTAAATTTATTTATTTAAGTCTAATCGATTTCAAATAATTCATTTAAGCCATATACATAGTGAAAAGCAGTAAAACTTTTTACTCCGCCTAATGGCGCGTTCGCATTGGTTAATTTATCGTGCCCATTAACCTTAATCCGGGCAATGCATTTTACTTAGGTAAGCGGGCAACTCGGGTCCGTTGGGCCCACCACTGTTCGTGAATGTACTATTCTTATTTACCCATATATTTCTAATATTCTTTTTTTATTTTTTACTAAAGTTAAATTTAAATTGTCTAGATTAATAAAATGTGCTACTATAGTATACGGTCTACTTTGAGGGTGCTATCTAACTGAAGGATTTGCCATATTTTCATGCCATACTTAAATGGCTTTGAAGGCATACATTGCTTGAAAGGACACCTACCTCGATACGTAACAAGTTGCTTATCTACCATTATCTTTTTTCCTGGTAAATAATATTTCTGAAAGTTTTGTTTGACTTATCGCTTATTGCTGCTAATTTGTCGTTCCTTCTTCGTTCATACCTCGTGTCCTTATCGTCAAATCGAACAAATCTCAGCAAATTTTTGAGTCGTTTTAACCCCATGGTAGCTTTAAATATAGTAGGTCCATAAAAGTTACCCAAAGTATATCTACATGATTAATGTTTGCCCTCAGGTGCCCTGCAGTTAGTAGTAGTCCAATAAAGGCATATCGCTCTGTAGAGTCGCAATATTTCCAGTTCTCTATCTGCAGGACCCTTTCGGCTTCTTCATTTGTATACTTTACTATTTCGTTCACAATTTTTTCGTCCACAAACAAACAAAAGGAATTAACAGGATTATCTACATTTTGACCAGGGGCTTTGTGCACTTTGCTTTTTATTATGTCGCAATATTATATACGTCCTGTCGGTTGTTGTTGACTCTTCCGGTTAATTCCATCCTTAGTTTCAAAAATTACACATTTCTTCTTTATTATCACTCAATACTACTTGATGAACATTCTCTTCACTTGCTTCCGAAGAATTATCTTGAATTTCAGAGTCACTTTTAATTCCACCTACTTCAGCGGATTCTTCATCATCGAGATCCCATAAAATATTAGCAATATCTTGCAGTTCTGCAGCTAATAATGATTTTCGGGACATTTTATTAGCAATATCTACTTTCACTGTAATTCAATATAATTTTAGGAGCTTAGTTGTCGACACTAACATCGATATCAAACGATTGATAGCAGATGCATTATTTATTTTAAAATATGTATAGGTACCTACCTAACAATATTATTGCATTCCAATAATAATAATTATCAGTTTTTAAAATTCATTTTTGTATAACACCTATTGTAAGCATTTCTTTAACGTTTACATCAAAGAGATGTTTACATTTTTTGTTACAGGTTTAGACTTTATTAGTGGATTTCCGGAATCATAAAAGTCGTTTAGATAATCCAAGAAAACATTACCTGACTGCCAGATTAACTTCTGTAACAAAGATTTTTTTTAGGTATAAATACAAATAGGGTTCGACGGGCCCGTGTTGCCCCTTTACGTGACAAAATTCTTTCGACGCAATAATTTCAAAAACGATAATGAGTATTTTGAATAGCTCATGACTATGTTGAAGGAAACATACTTCTAAACAAATTCAGTGATGCATAAAGCTTAATAAATTTTTTTTAACAGTTTATGATAAAATAATTAGCGTCTCGGACCTGTTGGACCCATCTTGCCCGGATAGGGGTTAAACTAATGGTTCGTCGCAAAGGCCCTAGCCGGGGAAGAGAATGAAAAGTTCCCCCAACTCGATTCTAATTCCATATAGGTCACCGTTTAGCATATACATATAGTGAAACTAACTTTCTGGAATTTTTTGCCTCCTAGGTGGTCATGTGACCCACCTAGAGCCTAATTAGGGTCTTTATGTTTTTATTTTTTATCTCAGCCGCATCGAAAACTAGCGAAAAACTTTAAATAAAAAAGTTGAAATCTTTAAAAATTCTGTCCGATTTTTTTTTAATTTTTGGCGGGAAATTAAAATTTTACAACGATTTTAACATTTTAAATGAGTATAAAAAATAACTAAGACATTCGGTTTTAGGAAAAAATATATAACGTGTATTTTTGCATAATGCTTCACCCGGAATTTTTTTTAATTTTTAATATTGGTGAAAACCTTTAAACATAAAAACCGCATTTTTTTGGTTTTTTGACACAATTTTATACATATTTTTCAAAAAAAGGTAACACCGTCACTGGATTAGGTAAAAAACTGAAAAATAATTGGGGTTTGTTTAATAAAAATTTGTTGTAACGCCATCCAGTTTCAAGATACTGGAGACAAGTTGAAGAAAACAAAATTTTACACATTTTTTACGATTTTGCCGAAACTACTGGCAACATTGTAATAAAACTTGGCGGGTTTTAAGGGGTAGTTATTGTGAATGCTTTGATATACAATTAAGGATTTAATATTCATCATTGGGGCGCTTAGGGGTAATGGTCTGAACTTTTCAAAAAAAAAAAGATAGTACACCACTGACATATTTCAAATTAAAAATCATTTTTGAAATCATCGTTCAATTTGCGATAAAAAAAACTATCTTCTCATTCTTTCATACGAGGCGCCGTTTTGCTGCAAAAAATAAAATATCTTAACGCTTCCAAAGTATTCGAATTAATTTTTGTAATGGATGTACGAGCTTATGTAGATGTAGAAACTACTAATAGCAGCCGTTCGGATACAATTAGCGTCTCTTTGCAAAGACAATTTTGTCGACTTTGCAAAGTAACAAGACACTTACTCAACACACACACTACACATTACACCTGAGTTAGTGATAAGCTATACAATTACGTGGCTAAAGGTTCTAGTTCTAAACCAAGGCCTAAATCAGAGAAAAAAACTACTAATAGTAGTATTTAATTCATAGAAGTTCGAATATTGTGAAAGGGTTTAGATGTTTTATTTTTTGAACAAAAATGGCGCGTCGTGTGAAAAAATTGAAAGATAGATTTTTTCTCCACAAATTGAATGAGAAATTAAAAAACGATTGATAATTTGGAATATGTCAGTGGCGTACTAGCTTTTTTCTTTAAAAAGTTCAGACCATTACCCCTGTGCACGCCAATGATAAATATAAAATTCTTAATTGTATGTCAAAAAATGCACAACAACTGCCTCTTAAAACTCGCCAAATTTTATTACAATGTTGCCAGTATTTTCCGAAAAATCGTAAAAAATGTGTAAAATTTTGTTTTCTTCAACGCACTCTATCTTGAAAATGGATGGCTTTACAAAATTTTTTTATTAGGCAAACCCCAATTACTTTTCAGTTTTTTACCTATTCTAGTGACGGTGTTGCCTTTTTTAAAAAACATGTATAAAATTGTCCAAAAAAAACCGAAAAAATACGGTTTTTTATTTTTAAAGGTACGTTTCACCAATTTTAAAAATTTGAAAAAATTCAGTGTGAAACATTATGCAAAAATACACGTTATATATTTTTTTCGTGAAAACTAATGTCTTATTTATTGTTTTATATTCATTTAAAATTTTTAAATCGTTCTAAAATTTTAATTTCCCGCCAAAAATTTAAAAAAAATTTCGGACAGAACTTTTTAAATATTACAACTCTTTTATTCAAAATTTTTCGCTATTTCTCGATGCGGCTCAGACAAAAACTAAAACCATAGAAACCCTAATTAGGCTCTAGGTGGGTCACATGACCACCTAGAGGGCTAAAAATTTAAGAAAGTTAGTTTCACTATATATGCTAAACGGTGACCTATATGGAATTCGAATCGAGTTGGGGGCACTTTTCATCATCTTACCCGGCTAGGCCCTTTTTACCAGTGAGGACAGAGATATGTCAAGAATAGATCTGGCTAGGGATATTCTAAACAATGCATCGGAATGTAACATCGATATCAAGTACGGTGGTCCAGCTATCTTTGTCTGTCGTGCGAGTGTGGGCGTATCTACCAAGAGGTGGGAGTAATGAAACGACAGTTACACAGAGGCGGCAGCCATCATATGCTAGAGAGAGAAAGATAAGCGCCAGTAGAGAGAGATAGATAGACCACCGAACCGAACTGCTCCGCGTTACGCTATTTTTCGGAGTTGGGCAAATCTATATGTATAAGATCTTTGTGCTCAGATCATCTTATCTTCGCTCGAAAACGATAACCGATGGAGCGTGTGCGTTATGTGCGTCGAAAATTCTTGTGTTCAGTTTATGCGACGAACACGTCCACACTAGCACAGTTTACTTAGAGCACGCAAATATTTTTGACGAGCAGCTGGTACGCACGAAAAATTTACCAATGCGGACGCGCCGTAATGTACACTTTGCGTCACAATATAAGAAATTTGGCCTAACGCTGGTGGATGTCCCTACCGATTTAGTATCATAATAAATAGTTAATGTTACTAACCCCTTTATTATCTTTGCAACGGGTGGCAATAGTTTTGGAACAGCTTACTAGGGCCGGACATTATATTATTTACAGAACTGGCTCGTTACCTGCCAATCCAAATAAATTATTAAAATTAAAATTTCTAGACAATGCTTCGTATTAAAATTTTTTAATCTTTTACTGTTAATTCTGCTTTTAGTATTTTACTGTTATTATCATTATTTTCCTTAATTTCTTTAATTTGTTCATTTCTCTTATTTTATTGTAGATAATAATATACCTATAACTACATAGATAGATATACATACGTAATAAATATAATGGTATGATATTTAAATTTATATTTATTATTCCAACCCCATTAAAATATTATATCTACTTGAAAACTTGAACTTTTTTGTTTAGGGGATGGGTACGAACTTTATGATTTAAGCCGTTACGTTATTACCGAGGGCCGAAAGTCCCTGAAAACTTCTATAATGTTTATTTTAATAAGTTTCAAAGTGAAAAACTAAGAGAAAATTTAGTGTGATTTTTAATTTCAAATATCTCATTCAAAAGAAACTTTTAATTTTGGCCACGGAAACTCTAATTCGTTCCAAGGGACTTTGGGCCCTCGGTAATAAAGTAACTTTTCATTCTGCGTTTAACTTTTTCAAAAATACTTACATATTAGTTTTCTCAGGATTCGAAAAAAATGATTACACTTAAAACACATTGAAAATTTTGACAGGCGTCTAGATTTTGCATTTTGTTCCTTTCCCCTTAGTTTTAGCGAATCCGCTCCTGGAGGGTTTGTTGTTTGTTACTATGATACTAAATCGGTAGGGACATCCCACCAGCGTCAGGCCAAATTTCTTATATTGTGACGCAAAGAAATAAAGGTCATGGAACTGGTTGTATGGCAAACTGCCGAAGTTGTTAAAAAAATGACACCAGACTAGAGCAATTCGTTAATATTCTGGAAAATCTTAGGTTGCAACTAAACAATGGTTTTATATAATAATTATGTATATTACTTACCCTCGGTTGCTTTTCGTTTCGATTACATAATTATTGGGTAAACTTTTACTACGTCTAACGGGACCTTTATTTATAAGAATCCATTTAGAATTACCTGTACCTCTAGTTTTGTTTCCGGACAAGACTTCGCCAGCATTAACCTCATCAACACCCAACATAGTCTTTGTATTTTTAGACAGAAATTCACCATCTTCTTCACCGCTTAAGTCACTAAAGTAATCGGAATCTGGAAATAGATTGACCGTCAGCTATATTGTTACACCTCTGTAGAAGATGCTTTATTCAACAACAATATTACAATATAAAGTGAATATACACTTTCACATTTCGTTGCACTACGAAAGTACAGCAGCATTATATTTTAATTCAATCAGAAATCACCGCAGGTACCTCTACCGGGTTCAAAACTTATTAGTACTCACCAGGAGGCACATATGTAGCTCTCTCTAAGTAAACCAAAATAACCAGCGGCGTACAGTCACAAACTTCAACCAACGAAATGGCAGGGTGGTCCTAGCGACATCTGCTAGAAAAAAGTATGTTTCTAATCTAATAGTAGTAACATAAAATAATACTGAAAATGTCAGTTTATATCCTAGCAAAGAGATCGGAAACGCAGCGCTCGCGGGCGCCACTGCGCCCTTCAATAAATTTTAGTGTGCCCTTAAACTATTGTTAATTTAGACAACAAATTCAAAACATACGTTTTAAAATTAATAAATGAACATTATAAATAAGCATATTTTTTTATATAGATTTGTTAGATCAAAAAATAGTTGGCGCCCGCCATGAATTTTTAATTCAGTATTTCACTCTTTAGATACATTAAAAACGTTGCTGACCTCTGTCCTAGCAGATTAAAAACATTCGAACCATTCTCTGGTCATACCTCCGAGGTTGAGCAAGGAAGATGAAGGAATTTTACAATTTAAAATTAACGTCCCACCTGCTCAGCGTGATAAAGTTCAGTAAATGTGAATCAAAATTACCCCCGTTGTGCAGTCCTGAACTGCAACTAACGAAATGGCCGGGATCCCCTAGCGACAACTGTTAGAAAAAATTTTAAGCTTTTAATCTAATAGCACCAAAAATAACATTTAAAATACTATTTTATAACCCACCAAATAAGAATAAAAATATTGCAACAAGTTGTAACGATAAGTTCATCGTTACGATATATGCAAGTCCGAATATTAGTCAGATAGAACTTAATAGTATGCAACCAAACATGCCGCTAGTTGTTTGAGGTGTTGCGTTAATTTTGGGTACGACTTGATGGAATATCTGTTAACATTGAAATTGGTAAGTTGGCAATCTGTCAAGGAATGTCTGCGGCACTCATTTGACAATGTCAAAGACTTTCACTTGGCACTCCCTTTGAAGCCTTCGGTAAAGCTGTACTTTCCAATGACCGGTGACTTTAGAATATAATTTATGTTGGAATTTTTTTTTTTTTTTTTAGAATAAATTAAGTTAGAAGTTGGGTTTTGGTTTTGGTGAAATTTAGGAGGAGTTTCGTTGTTTTTACAGGATCACCGGTCATTGGAGAAGAAGAAGAAAATTGAGTCACAATTTTGATTAATTTTTTTTAATGGAAAAATAATAATTTTGGAAATTTTTTTGGTCGAGTTTTGGATTAATCTATTAATGGTTTTGGATAAATGGAATGCGTATTGATTTTACTGTACTAGGCGTGTACCTCACCTCCTTTGTGCCGACAAGTATTCCCCCCCCCCCCCCAGCGTTGGGGAAACTGGAAATTAACTGGTCTTACCCACCATCAGCTTGGCCGTCAGGGTGCGAGGATCTAGGCTCTCACTCCTGGAGTAGTGACAGGTTTTTTTTTATATAATTAAATTTGCATATCAATTCTTTTAATAATATTTTCCCAACTTTAAATTTTTTGTCAATAACTTTTGAATAAATAACATAAATAATCTGCAAAATTATTGTGCACAATAGACTTTGGTTTATTTCCTTGTTTCATAACATTCATTTCACTTATTAGATATTGTACTTAGGTTTATCCCTTTAGGTCAGATACGAAATAGTCAACCGATACTGTGACCGATATCAATATTATATTTTTATTCAGGTACATAACTTGTAATTCCAAATAACTGTCTTGGTCTAATTAATTAAATTTTTGTTTTATTTTTCACTGTAAAGCTCATTGTCGACAGGAGCGTACTCTTCTAGTGTACGGAATAGGTACTGGGTAGATTGTATAAATTTGTATATAGAGGTATAGGTATATTTGATTAAATTTGGTTGTACATACTTATATGTTTTATTATCCTACCATTTCTAGTATCTATATAAAAGTAGTAGTTAGGTGCAGTAGTATAAGTCACTCAGCGAAATATCTATTTAATATTTCCCTGGCGCCCTAAACCGTTCTTCTGAATATCTTCTCGGTCAGTAGTTCTCTTTCTTTTCATCCCTGCTTATTTAAAGTTATTTTCTTGAACACTCCAGTACTTACTTCATAAGGTACCGTCTTATCTCGGCCGTGCAAATTCGGCCTGATCCTATCCTGAGTCCCACTGACAAAGTCTTATGACATCCAGCTAGCCTACCTTTATAAAACTTTAGTAACTAATTAAACTACCCCCTTCAAAGCACACATCTATTTTGTTACAAAGTGCCTGGTCACATCTCCGAAAATTTTAAAACTGCAAGATTAAGGATGCTGAGAAAGGAAGATGAGGAAATTTTACAATTTGTAAATTATGTCCCTTTTATCTGTTCAGCGTAGTAAAGTTACAACGAGAATGGATCTCCATATTCTTATTAAAGTAAGTATGAAAAATAATGGATTAACATTTTCAAATTTCGTTGAAATAGGAACCCACAGCCGCATTGAGGCACATATGCAGCTTTCTCTGAGTGAACCAGAGTAATCCCCGGCAGGCAGTCACGAACTGCAAATAACGAAATGGCAGGAATGCCCTAGCGATATCTGCTAGAAAAAAAATTTTAATCTAAAGGGACATAAAATAATAGTAAAAATACCATTTGGCATCCTACGAGATTAAAAACAATAAAACCGTTCCCTGATCACATCTCCGAGACATCTAAAACTGCATGCCATAACGGATGCTGAGAACGGAAGCTGAGGGATTTTACAATAATTAAGTCCCATCTGCTCAGCGTGGTTAATTTCCAACGAGAATGTTTCTCCGTACTCCTATTAGAGTAAAAATGAAAATTAAAAATGTATAAACGATTTAAAATTTCGTTGTAATACGAAACTAAAGCCGCATTATATTTTAGTTTAATCAGATAGCACTGCAAGTGTCTCTACCAGTTTCGAGAGTTATTAGTATCTCATTAGGAGGTACATATGCAGCTCTATCTGAGTGAACCAGAATAACCCCCGGTGTGCAGTCACGAACTGTAACGAACGAAATGGCAGGGATGCCTAGCGACATCTGCCAGAAAAGTGTTTAAGTTTTTTATCAAACATCAGTTAAAATAATATTGAAAATACCATTTTATATCCTACCAGATTAAAAACAATGAAAGCATCCTCTGGTCACACCTCCGAGGCTTTTAAAAACGCAAGCCATAACGGATGCTGAGAAAGAAAGATGACGAAATTTTACAATTTATAATTCACGTCCCAGTCCCTCAGCGTGGTAAAGTTATAACGAGAATAGAACCCCGTTCTCATATTATAGGGCAGTCAATGGGGGTATGTGGCTCCGAATTCCATCCTACTATATCGGTTTACGTGATATTTTCACAGTAAGTAGGGAATAGCCCAAGAAACAAAGTTTACCCTATGCCGATGTGTGCTTTTGTCTTGGGGGCGGTTCCCACCCCTTCTCGGGGGTGGAAAATTTTTGCTTAAATAACTACGGAAGTTGCTAGAGAACCTAATACTAGGCAAAAACTGTTCTATAATTTTTTTTCGAAAACTCAATACTTTTTGAGTTATTCCTGGTTGAAAATTGGCCATTTTCATTGAAACATAACACCTTTTCAAACGGTTTTTTGCGAATACTTTAAAAACTATGCATCTAACTAAAAAAAACAATATTAAACATTTTAGTAGCTTATAAAATAACAAAGAGATTCTTTCCTCTATGAATCTTTTAGTTATAACACAAAAAGAGATATGGTAAGTGAAAAAACTTGTTTTCTTGGTGCATGCTCAAATCAGTGTATTTAACTTGAAATAACAGAGAAACGGTCGATTTTAGGTGTATAATGCTACCAATAACTTTTTTTGTGCTTGAAAAGACCTTTAAAATAAGAAATATTAAATGTCGATTATATTCAAACTGTGCTAGATAAACTGTAAAAAATTGGATGACTAACGTATTTTAAGAGAAAAATGAGAAGTATGTTTAACCCCTCATCCACAAGAATTTAAATGCATCGCGCATCGTTTTCCTTCTACAATAAATTTTACTATAGTGTTCTTTTTATGTTCAAAAAGTTGGGCGGGTTTAAAATGAATGATTTTTGAAAAAAATAAGATCAAATTATTGAGCGAATTTTTAAATTTTCATAAAAATCTTCTTATTTCTCCATGTAACTCGAAAATGATAAGAAATGCAAAAAAAAAGATGCCATACAAAAATGTAGGTTTCTTCTAGGTAAACATTTTGAGTTTAGTTTTTATAACAGTATCTCTTATCATTTTCGAGTAACATGGAGAAAAAGAAGATTTTTAAGAAAATTTAAATATGCGCTCTATAATTTGATCTTATTTTTTCAAAAACCATTCATTTTAAACCTGCTCAACTTTTTGAACATAAAAATAACACTGTAGTAAAATGTATTGTCGAAGGAAAACGATGCATTTAAATTATTGTGGATAATGAGTTAAATACACTTCTCAATTTTTTTTTTAAATTCGTTAGTCATCAATTTTTTGCAGCATATCCCGCTTAGTTTGAATGTAATCGACATTTAATATTGCTTATTTGAAAGGACTTTTCAAGCACAATAAAAGGTATTGGTAGCATTATACACTTAAAATCGACCGTTTCTCTGTTATTTCAAGTTGAATACACTGATTTGAACATGCACAAAAAAACAAACTCTTTTTACCTACCATATCTCTCTTTGTGTTATAACTAGAAAATTGAAGCAGGAACGAATATCTTTGTTTTTTTTATGAGCTACAAAAATGTTTTATATAATTTTTTTAGTTAGATGCATTGTTTTTAAGGTATTCGCAAAAACCGTTTGAAAAGGTGTTATATTTCAATGAAAATGGCCAATTTTCAACCACGAATAACTCAAAAAGTATTGAGTTTTCGAAAAAAAAAAAATATAGAACAATTTTTGCTTAGAATTAGGTTCTTAAAATCGGGAACACATGAGTTAAAATTTTGTAGATATTGAGCAACAATATATCAATAAGTACATTAGAAATTTCTACCAAGAAGCAAAAAGAAGTAAAGAACAATATTCAAGAGGACAAAAATTTTACAAAAGCAAAAAGGGGCACCTAATAGGCGACAAGGAAGAAAAACTGGATAGATGGAGAGAGCATTTTGAGGAACTGCTAAATGAGAGACAGAAAGGTAATGACGAGGTTCAGATGGAAGTGATACAAGAAAACTACAACCCAGAGGATGTAGTGGAGCCGCCGACAGACGAGAAAATAATGGAAGTTTTAAGAAGCATAAAGAATAACAAGAGTGCGGGTATTAACGACATTAGTGGAGAAATAATTAAACACGGAGGTAAAATATTAGAAGAGAGAATATCTGGACCTTGGAGGTAAACTACACTATGTCACTTTAAGCAACTTTTTAGTAGGGCCGTTTGAGTATTTTAAAAATCTTATATTTCCCATAATTAGGTACCTTTCGCTCTGAAAAACAATGCGATCGTATTTTAATTATAACATATAACTAATTTGTACAATCCAACTAATGAAACGTTAAAATTTGCCCTAATTACTGTTATTAATGGTAATTTACAGTGACATGGTGCAGTTTACCTCTGATAGGTTTGATCTAAACTTATAAAATATTTATTGAATTTAAAGGTATTTAAGCGCAAAAAATAGCTAGGTACTTCTCATGAAACAAATGTTTATTTTAGTTAAATATTAATATATTAAAACCTGTGTTAACGGCCACCTGTCAAAATCGGCAATCTGTACTAACGGCCATTTATATAATACGGACGCGGCCAAATAATCTCATAATTTTTAAAACCCATTTTATAGAAATTTACCAGTTACTATCGGCCAAATTATTTTTTTATGGGTACTTGTTGATAATACCCAGTATTGCGAAATACCCAATATTATTTCATTACTTCGTATTTATCTAAAATGAGATTAAAAATAACCTGCATAAGGGTTGGTGTCGGCGAACACGAAGAAAGGATGTCGTAAAATAAGAAACCTGTGTCGCTAAGAAACATAATAAAAATATTATAATAGCTGAGAAAGTGAAAAGTCTGGTTTAAATTTACAAAAGTTTGCCGAAAAATATAGTGTTGTAAAATTATGAAGCTGTATTATAAAAAAAAATAAAAGTAAGTTGAAGAATTCTTTAAAACGCTTCAATAAACGCTAAGAAGTCGAAAGTCGAACGTTGATATTCGGCGAAGTATTTTCATCTCTATTGTTTTTAATAGTCGTGTCGTTTTAGAGGTGTCAAGTCTTATCTAAGCCGTGTTTGTCAATACAGGTCTAATTGCTGCATTATAGATCCTTGCTCTTGTGTCTTGTCTCTTGTCTTAGGTGTTGGTTCTTTCAAATTGTGTCATTAAGAGGTTCCGCCCCTTTACTTGCTTTTAAGTGCTGTCGTGCTTTTTCTTCAATATCTCCGTAACTAGTTATGTCTCTTCTTAGATATCTAAGCTTTGCGTCATTCTTTATTATTTTTCCATCAATTTCGATTTTATGTCGTAGTGGGCATTTAAATGTTGTCATTACTTACTTATTTATCCTCCTCGTTCCCACTGGAACATAGGGCATCTACTGTCATTCTCCATTTTTGCCGATCTTTTGCTTTTTCTCTTTTCCAGGTTAGGCCGACGTTTTCTGCTTCTTTAATAACTGTTTCCTTCCATGCATTTATCGGCCTCCCCTGTTTGAGTTTTCCTGGAGGTTGGAATTCCAATGTTTGTTTTGTTATGTCTGTGCCTGGTTTTCGCAGAGTATGGCCCACCCATTTCCATCTTCTCTTTCTTATTTTTTTATGTATTGGTTCTTGCTTCGTTTTTTTCTATAAGTCTGAGTTTATGATTGTGTTGGGCCAAAATATTCTTAGAACTTTTCGTAAAAATTTATTGATGAAGGTTTGAATCTTTCCAGTGTTGTGTTTTTTGTTATTCTCCAAGTTTGTGATCCGTATAGTAGTACTGCCTTTACATTACTATTGAAGATTTTTTCTTACTTTGGTGTCCAGTTTTATCTCATTATATATCCATATAATATTTAACATAGCATGCTGTCTGTGCTCTGCCAATTCGTGTCTGGATATCCTCCTCTGCTCCTTCTGTCGTGTTCAGTATACTTCCTAGGTAATTAACGCGGCCAAATAATCTCATTGTTTTTAAAACTCATTTTATAGAAATTTATCAGTTACTATCGGCCAAAATATTTTTGTATGGGTACTTGTTGATAATATCCAGTATTGCGAAATACCCAATACTATTTTATTACTTCGTATTTGTCTAAAATGAGAATAAAAATAACCTGCATAAGGGTTGGTGTCGGCGAACACGAAGAAAGGATGTCGTAAAATAAGAAACCTGTGTCGCTAAGAAACATAATAAAAATATTATAATAGCTGAGAAAGTGAAAAGTCTGGTTTAAATTTACAAAAGTTTGCCGAAAAATATAGCGTTGTAAAATTATGAACTGTATTATAAAAAAAAATAAAAGTAAGTTGAAGAATTCTTTAAAACGCTTCACTAAACGCTAAGAAGTCGAAAGTCGAACGTTGATATTCGGCGAAGTATTTTCATCTCTATTGTTTATAATAGTCGTCTCGTTTTAGAGGTGTCAAATCTTATCTCCGCCGTGTTTGTCAATATAGGTCTAATTGCTGCATTATAGATTGTTGCTCTTGTGTCTTGTCTCTTGTCTTAGGTGTTTGTTCCTTCAAATTGTGTCATTAAGATGTTCCGCCGCTTTACTTGCCTTTAAGTGTTGTTGTCGTGCTTTTTCTTCAACATCTCCGTAACTAGTTATGTCTCTTCTTAGATATCTAAGCTTTGCGTCCTTCTTTATTATTTTTCCATCAATTTCGATTTTATGTCGTAGTGGGCATTTAAATGTTGTCATTACTTACTTATTTATCCTCTTCCTTCCCACTGGAATATAGGGCATCTACTGTCATTCTCCATTTTTGCCGATCTTGTGCTTTTTCTCTTTTCCAGGTTAGGCCGACGTTTTCTGCTTCTTTAATAATTGTTTTCTTCCATGTATTTATCGGCCTCCCCTGTTTGAGTTTTCCTGGAGGTTGGAATTCCAATGTTTGTTTTGTTATGTCTGTGCCTGGTTTTCGCAGAGTATGGCCTACCCATTTTCATCTTCTCTTTCTTATTTTTTATGTATTGCTTCTTGCTTCGTTTTTTTCTATAAGTCTGAGTTTGTGATCGTGTTGGGCCAAAATATTCTTAGAAATTTTCGTAAAAATTTATTGATGAAGGATTGAATCTTTCCAGTGTTGTGTTTTTTGTTATTCTCCAAGATTGTGATCCGTATAGTAGTACTGCCTTTACATTACTATTGAAGATTTTTACTTTGGTGTCCAGTTTTATCTCATTATATTTCCATATAATATTTAACATAGCATGCTGTCTGTGCTCTGCCAATTCGTTTCTGGATATCCTCCTCTGCTCCTTCTGTCGTGTTCAGTATACTTCCTAGGTAATTAACGCGGCCAAATAATCTCATTGTTTTTAAAACTCATTTTATATAAATTTATCAGTCACTATCGGCCAAAATATTTTTGTATGGGTACTTGTTGATAATATCCAGTATTGCGAAATACCCAATACTATTTTATTACTTCGTATTTATCTATAATGAGATTAAAAATACCCTGCATAAGGGTTGGTGTCGGCGAACACGAAGAAAGGATGTCGTAAAATAACAAACCTTTGTCGTTAAGAAACATAATAAAAATATTATAATAGCTGAGAAAGTGAAAAGTCTGGTTTAAATTTACAAAAGTTTGCCGAAAAATATAGTGTTGTAAAATTATGAAGCAGTATTATAAAAAAAAATAAAAGTAGGTTAAAAAATTCTTTAAAACGCTTCACTAAACGCTAACATTTGATAAAAATCTAAACATATTCTGTTTTATCCGTAGTATACACTCTCTACATCACTTAAAATTTAGCATAATTTTAAGTGATACATAACTTTTGAAACTATATGTATAATTAGAATAATACCATTCGAAATAGAAACACCAATTTTTAAGAGAAGGTACAAAATATTTGTTGCATGTTTATTACAATGTATTAATAACCATGATTTTTATAAAAACAACTAGGTAACTATAGAAAAAGAATAGATGAAAACAAAGAGATTTATTTCTGTTCAGAAGAATAGTTATCTATGACCAGTTTGCCGCTAGGTGCTCAGCGCACTAAGTCAACATAGTGTTGTTTGCGATCAACACTCAGTTAGTAATTAAATGAGGTAAAAACACCCAAGTTTACACGGCGCTTTTTACCTCTCAAATTATTTGAACATAGTGTTCTATTTTTTCGGTAATTCCGTTTTCGTGGTCATTAATACCAAATGTAGTATACCTCTAGAAAGTAGGGATGGCGGTTTTTGACAAAACACCGGTTTTCGGTTATACCGGTTTTTTTTGCTGACGGTTTAACCTGGCGGTTATAACCGGCCAAAAAACCGGTTTTTGAAAAAACCGGTTTTCGGTTTTTTTAATCTAATAGGTTACAATGTTACATTTACAATGCACTTTAGTTTGCGATACTCCACTAGACTCGATATTCGATATCAATATAATCAAAATTAGTACTATCGAAAGAACATCAATATCAATATAAATAGAACACAATTTTTAATAAAACCATTTTATTTTATTAATTATTTTATTTATTTTTTATTTTATTATTATTATATATTTATTGATTATTATTAAATATAATATAGCGTAAGATTATTATATAAATATTGCAATAATATACAATATAACAAAACCATTTCAATTTATAAAAAATTTCCCAGTCTCTTTTAAATGGGATTTAAAAAAAATAATATCAACATAAATATTTTACTTAAAAATAAATTGGATAATGCAATTTATCTTTTATTTTTACTACCATCAAAAAAATTTATCATGTATTTCTTTTAACACGTTTGTATATTTTTGTATTATAGGTGCCTACATTTTAACTCATTTAATACTTCCTGTATGGGTGTATCGTTTTGAAAACGTGAAAGGGAAATCCTTGGAGATTCGTATTCGTAATCGGTAATTCGATATTCACAGTCAGAACATTATTTTTGGTAATCAGAAAAAGTCATTCACCCACTTTCAATGTCAAGAGTCAAGTGAGAAAAATAGATGATGTTTTGCGTCTACTTCAACCAGATCACTTCTTATGTAAATATTATGATTACAAATACCTTTCCAACGAAATGTTATAACAAAACTTAATTGTTTCTGGCGGATGTTAGTTTCCACTTTCAGTTTGCTTCTGTATTTATAAAATAAAATTTAATTTGAATTATGATTTTGTTTGGAATAATTACTTAAGAATAATAGTTATGATTGGGATCCAAAATAATACCTAACCCAATCCTAATCACCGTAAAAACCTAATAACCGGTTTTTACTTTAAAAATAAAAAACTGGTTATAACCGGGACAAAAAAAAACAACCGGTAAAACCGGTTATTGCGAAGTAAAAAACCGGTTTTCGGTTAAAACCGGTAGGTTTTTCCCATCCTTACTAGAAAGCTCTTGGAGAGCTGAGTGAATTAAAAGAATAAAAACAAAACAACGCCATGTCGACACAGTGTAGTTTACCTCCGAGGTCCAGATATGTAGCATACTAAAGCTGATATGGGATCAGGAAGAAATGCCGAGACAATGGAGTCAGAATATGCCCGATATTTAAAAAGGGAGATAAATCTCAATGTGAAAGTTACAGAGGTATCGCTTGGCTTGATGTAATTTATAAAATCCTTGCCAAGGTTATAAGAGAATAATTAGACAGATATGTTAGTATGCAGGTAGGAGAATATCAAGGTGGTTTTAAGAAAGGAAGATCTACCATCGATCAGATTTTCATGCTAATGATGTTACAGAGCGGTACCTTCGAACAACAGGTAAATATGAAGGTCCTATTTATAGACTTCAAGCAGGCATATGATACAATCGTAAGGAAACGTCTTTATCATGCACTTCGGTTAATTATTGGGATACCGAAGAAGTTGGTCAAACTGGTGAAAATGACACTGGAGAGAATAGAAAATCGAGTAGCACTGGAGAGTAGCCTCTCAGAAAAGTTCAAAGTGCGAAGGGGTTTGATGCAGGGAGCCCTTTATCAACTGTCCTTTTCAATTGTGTATTAGAGTATTAGAGGCATTTCTCAGGGAGAGCGGATCAGAACGCAAGGTACGATCCATGATGGAAGAACTCAGGTACTTGCATTTGCAGACGACATAGTATTGATAACAAGAACAGAAAGAGAACTGCTCGGAATGTTAAACCTTTTAAAAGAAAAACTAAGCATACTAATAAATGGGAGATACATTAAATGAAGAACAGGTTTTGAAAATTAGAATAGATAACGATGTAAAAGAATATTATTTCGAGAAATTAAAAGAATTTGAATACCTATGGGAGACTGTAACACAGAAAGGAGATGAAGTGCGAGGAAATGAAAAAAGAATTGCGAAGGGAAGACGAGCAGTTGGAGCATTGAGCATATTCTTCTTGTACTAGCATAGTACTTCTAAAAAGTAGTCTTATATCAAGAGCAGCAAAATTGCGGTTTTATAATACGTTGATACAACCTACAGTAATTTATAATAGTGAATGTTGGGTTCTGAATTAGAGAGAAGAAAATGCATTGGAAAGATGGGCACGGAGTGTGCTGAGGAAGATTTTCGGTGATGTGAAAGTGGTAGAGAATGAATGGAGAAAGAATGGAATGAAAAGGATGTCAGGGGACCGATGGGCGAAGAGTATATTGTTAAGCGGTGAGGGAACAAGAAGGAGGGGTTTACCGCGGAAAAAGTAGCTGGAAGCAGCCAAAGAGGATCTACAAATAGCAAGCGTTGTAAACTGGAAGGCACCTGCCCTGGACAGAGTAAAGTGGAGAAAGATAGTTGAAAAATTTCAAGCCACGGGCCCCTGAGGCCTGCAGTGCTGTTATACATATATTTCCCTTAGTATACTCTTAAGCAATTTTTTGTATTCGTTGTCATTTTTGTACCTTTTAATTTTCTTCGCTCTTCCATCATCTGCAATATTTTATCTGTCATCCAATCTTGTTCCTTTTCTCTTTTGAATTTAAATATTTATGCGAAAGTGTGGTAATAGATGTCTTCATTTCGTTCCATTGTTCTTTATGCCACTAGGAGCATCTTCAACTATTTTCGCAAAATTCTTATTAATCTCTGTATTTACTTTTTCCTGGATGTGATTTTCTTTTAGTAGTTTTATATCTGTCTTTGGCCTCATTTCATTATGAATTATTTTGAGTCGTATGTTGATATTTGCACTTACCGACTATGATCTGAGAAGACATCCGCGTGGACATGTTTTTGTTGAGGTGGCAGAATTTCTAAACCGTTTGTTGATGTTGATAACATCAATTTGGTTTTTTATGATTTTTACGATTTAGGTTTATAACTTAATGACTAACTTTGCTGTTATAACTAGTCAAGCTCTGGTCAAAGTTTTTGCATAAATTTCTTATTATAAACGGTTAGAATTACTGTCCAATTTATACTAGTTTGTGAAACGCCACACGAGGGCACTGTTAGAATTTAAATGTCACTAATTATGACACATGAACTAATGATTTTTTCCTAGTATTAATAAACTTGATTAATATTGTTGATTTGCAAAACATGTAGCTTTTAAACTTTAAGCTATGCATACACACAATAACTATACTAAATACGAGAGAGTTGAAAACTCTGATACAAGAAATTTGTCGAAAAGAGACTGGTCGTATAGTAACAAGATACTTTTTCACTACAAATACGCGAGAGATTTGCGTCTAAACCTCTAAACTAAATCGATGTTCAACTTTTCTGGACAACAAATTGATACTGACTATGTACTTAAAATTGTAATTGTAATGACTATGCATTACCAAGGGGTTGGCGAGAAAATAGAGTTTTCCCCGGCACAAGTTTTATGAAAGTAGAAATTGTTAGCTACCATTGGCGTAGCAAGTGGAAAGAGTTATGTCCTACAAATATTTAGGAGTTTGGTTCACTGATACTAATGACCAGACAAGAGAAATTAAGAGGCGAATAGAAATAGCGAGACAATCATTAATTTGTCAAAATGAAAAAGTTCCTATGCTCCTAGGGACATAAATTTAAAATTAAGAAAGAGAATGTTAAGGTGCTATATTTTCTCTGTCCTGTTGTACGGCATGGAAGCTTGGACACTTAAAACGATAAACATTAAACACATTGAGGCATTCGAGATGTGGTGCTAAAGGAGGATGTGGAAAATACCACGGAGAGATAGAGTAACAAATCAAGAGGTTTTGCTAAAGATGGGGAAGGAATGCGAAGTCATAAAAACAATACAAACGAGAAAACTGGAACATCTAGGCCACATGATGAGAGGGGAAAAGTACTCCCTGCTAAGGCTCATAATCTAAGGAAAAATCTCGGGAAAGAGAAATGTGGAACGTAGAAGGATTTTCTGGTTGCGAAATTTAAGGGAGTGGTACGAGTGCATTTCAATACAATTGTTCATAGCTGCAGCCAACAAAGTTAAATTGCTGTGATGGTAGCCAACCTGCAATAGGAGACGGTACTGCAAGAAGAGAAATTTATCCAAACAAATCTACTACAGTCATGGGAAAAAAAGAAATGTATTGTTTATACTTTGAGGAAAGATCAAACTACTATAGCAGGATAAGCAATTGAATACCACCCAAAGGGAAAAAG
Source organism: Diabrotica virgifera virgifera (assembly GCF_917563875.1). Classification (NCBI taxonomy): domain Eukaryota; kingdom Metazoa; phylum Arthropoda; class Insecta; order Coleoptera; family Chrysomelidae; genus Diabrotica; species Diabrotica virgifera. The sequence goes on along the minus strand of NC_065449.1, from coordinate 173,783,936 downwards.
AAAGAGCGGAAGAAAAGATAATAGCTGAAAAACTACAACTAACGAATACAGCAATATTGGACAAAAATGGGGTAAAAAATTAAAAATAGAACAAGAAATTGAATGAAATGGAAAGAACTAGTACACAGTTTATCCAGAAAATATACAGTCAACCTTTTTAGTAGGTGGCACCAAAACAACAAGAGGAATACTAATAAGAGACAGTCAGAAAATGAAGACAGATGTCAACGAAGTTCTTTATATAGTGTGGAAGGCACTTTTGGAATAAAATAATTTGTGTCCTTGTTTCAAAAAATTATACAGTACGCTGAGACCCGTCGATTTTTATAATAATAAATGTGCACTTTTTAAATATAAATTTCAATATACAAGATGATTCATTCCAGCATAGCAGTCCGTAAGCTTTATTTTAATGGAACACTCTGCATATTTTTATATTTTTAAAAGCTGTTAAATAACCTGATTTCAATGGAGTATATCATGTACAATATGCATTATGAATATTACGGGGTAAAATTTTGAAATTATTAAGTATGGAAATGGAAACAACTCATGGAATTTGTGTCCTTATATTAGACAAGGCGGAAACGGCGGGTTCGTTGGGAAAAATATTCCCATGAGATATTTTTGCATAATCACATTCGTGAGACATCCCAGAATAAGGTTCAAGAAGTCGCCCACGAGAAAAGTGGGCCAATTTTTTTTAACAATTTTTTTTAATCAAATTGCAAAAATCAATTGTTTGGCCCGGACTAATGTTTTTTTAGGTTTTTTGGACCATTGTGGACAAAAAAGGTCTCTTATAATTTTTCTCTAAAGTTGATCTTTTTCGAGTTATAAGCAAGTTAAAATTTGAAAAACGCGAAAATGGCCATTTTTAAGGCTTAATAACTCGGTCAAAAATTATTATTTTCAAAGTCAGAAAGTGACTAAATCAAAGTTTAAAGTCGCCGTTACATGATCCTGAAGAAATATGTGTCATTAATTTACTACTAAGCTGTTATTTTTAATTAATAACAATGAGTGGTTTTATCGTATTGACACTGCTGTAAATGTGAGTGCGAGTAAGATGCACAATTGGACTGCTGGAATAGCCTCTCTCTCGCACTCAGCATTTACAGCCCGGCACACGTGCATGGCGCTTATTATTATTACTTAAAAATAACAGCTTAGTAATAAAATAATGACAAAAATTTCTTCAGAATCTTGTAGGGGGGCTTCAAACTTTGATTTAGTCATATATTGACTTTCATAATAATAACTTTTAACCGAGTTATTAAACCTTGAAAATCGCCATTTTTCGTTTTTTTCAATTTTAAATTGCTTATAAGTCGAAAACGATCAACTTTAGAGAAAAATTATAAGAGACCTTTTTTGTCCAGAATGGTCCAAAAAATTAAAGAAAAAATTGTTCGGGCCAAAAATATTGATGCTTGCAATTTGATTAAAAAAAAATTGTTAAAAAAAAATTGGCCCACTTTCCACTTGGGCGACTTCTTGAACCTTATTCTGGGATCTCTCACGAATGTGATTATGCAAAAAAATCTCATGGGAATATTTTTCCCTTCGAACCCGCCGTTTTCGCCTTGTCTATATTGTTTGTCCTTATTTTGTAAAATTGTAAACAATACGGAGACACGTCAATTTTAAATTCAAACGGACACTTTATAAACATAAATTTAAATACCTATACATTATGGTGATGCAAGCAAGTATAGCATAGTCCATGATCTTTGGTTTTAATGAATCACCCTGTATATGTTTATGTCACTAGAAGATACTTTACTACTTTATCTCAAAAAGGTATATTATGTAGGGTCATTTATGAATAAATGACGGTTAGATTTTAAAATTATTTACAAATTTTGTCAAGACTTTCAAAACCCAATATATTGACACTTAATTTAGAAAATGTATATCTTTATGTAACTAATTTAAAAAATAAAACCATCATTTAAAATGTGAAAAATTATTAATTTTGAAGTTTTATGTAGGTATTTAACATGACGAAAATTATACATTATTTTAAAATGTCACCCTGCATTAGTCATAATATACCCTACATATTATACTTTTGTGAGATGAGGTTGTTAAGCAGCTTCTACAAGGCTAAAAATATACAGGTGACAACCATTTCTACCATGTTGAGTCTGGCGGTATGACTAAAAGTCTACGCCAAAAACACAAAAAAAATATATTACAGCGTTTTGTATTAAGAATAACGACCATGGGATATGCTGGACTTGAGTGAACCACCCTGTATATTTAAATTATTGTTTAGATGGTGCATATTTGAATTTAAAAGTTCACATGTCCTAGCGTTGTTTATAAGTTTCTAAAATAAGGACACAAAAATTTTTATCCCAGAAGTGGTTTCCATACATTATAATTTTAAAATTTCAGCCTGTATTATTCATATAGCAAACTATGTACATGATATAGTTCGTTGAAGTCAGGTTGTTAAGCAGCTTTTAGAAATATAAAAATATACAGGGTGTCCCATTAAAAATAAAGCTTATGGATTATGCTAGGCTTGCGTGAATCACCCTGTAGATTTAAATTTATATCTAAATAGAGAAAATCTATATAGGTACATATTTTATAATATTTGACGGGTCTCAGCGTTATTAATCTTTTAAAACAAGATCAGAAGTAATTTTATTCTATAAGTGTATTCCACCCAATACGTTTATAAATTGAACAAAACAGAAGTTCTTCTTTCTTTATGGTCTTGGCATAGCTAATTAGCCAGTCTAGTTTAGTATTAATACAATTTCGCAGATTAAATTATATTTAAATTTTCATATATAATGCTTAATATACAAATAAAACAGAAGGTAAAAATCACACAAAATATAGTAGGCGAGCGGCAGCAACCCCTAAAATTACGATATACCGACCACGAAAATCAACTTTAAAGTGAATGCCCAATTTTGGTGATTCTTTATGTTTTCGTGGTCGCTGAATCTGAATATGAAGTTTATTTTTATCTAGAGTTGGTGTAACATGTTCAATAATTAAATTTTATGCAATAATGCGAAAAATAAATTTTGTTAATTTTTCATATTTACGTCGCCGTATCTTTGGTCGCTGTAAAAATTTTCTTTTTAAAATTTTCATTTTAAAATTTTACTGCGTTATCTTTGAAGTATTTAGATAACAACGAGCTTTGTCTAAAGAGTTGTTAATTTTTACACATTTTAAAAATTTTGTCGTCCTATTACGTTAGTTTCATTATACTTAAAAAAGTTGAATGACAAACTTTTTAGTTTATAATTTTAACGAACACAGCAGTGAAACATAGTTCATAAAGAAGTTTTTCGGAAAACTTTAAGTCAAAATATGCAACAGGGAAAAAGTTATGTCACTTTATAAACGAGCGGCACACCCCAAAAAAGCATATTTCTCTAGATCAGCGGTGCTTAAAGGGTCGATCGCGATCTATCGGTCGATCGCTAAAGTTTTTGAAGTCGATCGCGGAGCTGCAAAAAATTCATAGCAAGTTTGAAAGACTGATTTTAAAAAACTGACAAATATCGTAACATTCATGTCTAATCCATTTTCTTGTGAATACGTGGAAAATTTGTCACTGAAATATCCATTAATTTCAAAACGGAGATCATTTCCGTCCAAAATGAGACACTGAAAATAATTTCGGATATATACCTTAAGTCCACAGCGACCAATACGACATTTTGTTTTTTTATATCGTCTGACAAATATTCATCTTTGAGGCAAGTATATCTGCAGCTCACAGCATTCTTTGCATCAACGTACTTGTGTGAGTCTGCATTTTTCCAAATATACGTAGTGAAATTAAAGTAGCGTAATCAGCTGACCAGTAGAAAGTACAGTCAAGGCCAGCAAAATTAAATGAACTATAGCCCACTCCTTAACACAAATAGTTGCATATGCAGATAATATAGTTCTTATGGGAAGAGACAATGAAAGAATAAAAGAAGCCGTAACAATCCTGTCAAAGGAAGCACGGAAAAGAGGTCTAGAAATTAACGAAGGAAAAACAAAATATCTAATCTGCTCTCGAAGAGAAGATAACAGGATGAGATAAATCAAAATAGAAAACTACACTTTTGAAATAATTCAACAATTAAAATATTTGGGAGTAGAAGTAAATGGTCAAAATCAGAGAAGTGAAGAAATAACGGAGCGAATACTAGCAGGCAGCAAAACACACTGGAGATATCATAGGATAATGACGGACAAGAAGTTATCCAGAAATACAAAACTGAAAATATACAGAGTTGTAATCAGACCAGTAGTTACGTACGCAGATGAAGAAAAATTGAGAATATTCGAAAGGAAAATCCTCAGACGGATTATGGGCCCAATAAGAATGGACAACCGAGAAATGAGAAGAAGAATGCACCATGAACTAAGAGACAAAAAAAAACTGGAATATCTAGGCCACATAATGAGAGGAGAAAAGTACTCTCTGCTAAGACATCATCCAAGGAAAAATCTCGGGATAGAGAAATGTGGGACGTAGGAGGATTTCCTGGTTGCGAAATTTAAGAGAGTGGTATGGGTGCAGTTCAATACAGTTGTTCAGAGCTGCAGCCAACAAGTTAAGATTGCTGTGATGGTAGCCAACCTCCGATAGGAGACGGTACTGCAAGAAGAAGAATTAATGAGAAGAAGAGACTAAGATGGATGGGACACATACAGAGAAACCAGAAACCGAAAGACCCATGAGAGATATCAAAATTCTGGAAGTGAGAAACTGGAGAAACATATCAAAATGAATAAGTGGAATGCGGAGTGATTCACCGCAATAAGCGAATCAGTGAGCTCTTAGTAAGAGCGGCAAACATTCCACCCGGAATGAAAAGCCCTGATGACGAATCGGCTGACAAACATCTCTCATCATGCTTACATTTGGTCCTCGGTAATTACGTACCATTATATGAAAAAACTTATGGAGGATATGCAGTGCCATGCATCAACATTAAAATAAAATTAAGATGAAAAACATGACTTTAATTATAACTATCGGTAGTTACAACTTTTTATCAAAGTGAAACGTGCAATAAAGTTTTTTATTTTCAAAAAAAATTTTTTTACTGGCAGTCGATTGCTGGACGCTTGCAGTTTATGTGATAGATCCCATGCAGTGTAAGTCTGAGCACCACTGCTCTAGATACTGTGTGGTGTGATGACCATGGTGCGGTGTGGTGAATGGCAAATTTTGCTCATTCTGTATATTTTTGATTGTGCTCAATACCAAAATTAGGTTTATTTTGAATTTTAAAATCATTGGAACTTTGGAACATTGGCAAAATCGCAATTATGCCCTACAAATAAAAAAAAAATGAAATCACTTTTTTTCTGCCTTTAACTCGCTACAACTCTGTTCCATGTTAATATTTTTTCTGGAATTTTTCAAGTAAGTAGAACAATACTTTATACAAATAATGAAGATAATGGAACCTGTTTGAGTCTTTCTGTGTTATTCTAATAAAAGTTATGAATTGTTTAAATTAAAAGCTGCAGATTCCTGAACTCCAAAGTTTAATCGCAAAAGTTGAGTGGCAAAATGTGAAATTTAGCTTTTTAATTAAGTGTATGTTAAAATATAGGGTACAAAGAATAAAATGTTTTGTAGAAAGGAAACGGAGCAGCACCATTAAAAACATAAAGTTTGACCAAAATTAGCTATTCACCACACCGTGGTCAGTATCTCGAGAAATAAGAGTTTTTTGGAGCAGTGCCACTCGTATATAAATTCACATAACTTTTTTCGTATTGCATATTTTGACTTGAAATTTTCCATAAACCATCTTCACCAGTTATATTATATTTCTGTGTTGGAAAAAATTATAAACTTAAGTAAAACATTGTTATTCAACTTTTTTAACTAAACATGAAACGAACGAAATCTGGCGACAAAATATTTAAAAATTAACAACTCCTCTTTTGATGTGTTCCAACATTTTGGACAAAGCTCGTTGTTGTCTAAATACCTTAAAAATGACACAGTAAGACTTTCAATAGGAAATATTTACCGTGACCAAAGATACAGCGAAGTAAATATGAAAAATCATCAAAATTAATTTTTCGCATTATGTTCCACCAACTCTAGATAAAAATAAACTTCATATTCGGATTCAGCGACCTTGAAAATATAAAGAATGAATAAAATTTACCATTCACCCATCATGGTCGCTTTTTTTATTTCTAAGCCTAAAAATTAGGGGCAAATTCAAGGCTCGGTACAAATTAAAAAATGTGAATGACGTATATCAATATTATTTTATAGATAATTACATACTAGATTCTCATAAATAATTATTCTTACCTACAAGACTTGCCATTGCAATGACACAGACGATGTATACAGTGAAAGCCATTCTGAACAGAATTACTTTCTTATGAAGTGGAGCTTATAATATTCATACGAGTCCTTGTTAGCTTATTTCATTTAAGTGTTTAGAAAACAAACGTTTAAAAACACTTAATGAAGCAAAAATTATCTAAAGAAGAGTTAATGAGTTATTTTTACCACTAACAAGCAAATTAAAAAGGAAACTTTTTAATAATTAGATAACTATAATATATAATTGGTGTTAAAAGTTCTACAAGGCAGAATGTAGTTATTTGTATTGTATTTATAACATTGTGACTGAAAACAACTTCCTCTTCTTCCTTCTTGCATGTAGACTCTAAAGCCTGTTTCTTCTTCAATATTAGCCTCCTAAATTGTTTAAAATATCGCACCACTTTTTTTCTTGGTCTGTCAATACTTTCTTCGTCCATTTGGGGACTTGTCTCGTGCTATTCGTACTATCGTCTCTTCTGCCATTCTACTGTGTTCGTTTCACTCCTGTTTCCGTTTTTTTAGTATCAATTTATGTCTTCTACATTGTATGCTCTTCTTATGTTTTCGCTTCTCTCCCTGTCCAAGAGATTTTCCCTGATATTCGTCGAAGTATTTTCATCTCTATTATTTATAATTGTCGTCTCGTTTTAGAGGTGTCAGGTCTTATATCCACCGTATTTGTCAATATAGGTCTAATTTTTTTTTGTGGACTGTGGAACGCTCTTAGCAGACTAGGGAAGGTGTTCCTAGTACCGTTGGACTCGGACAGGAAAGGAGAACACGCTAGGGCGCACCAACCACAGTATGGCCCGTGCGTCCCGCATGCCCCCCATGACCAGCCGCCTACCAACTAAAACCACCCCCTCTTCCGACCCGGAATATCCCTGGATGTGCTCCTTAGGGAGCGATGCATGGGGATATCCCGAGCTGTCTGAAAGAAAGTAACCAGAAGCATTGGGTCATTTAAGGGTCTATTTTCCAGCCTAGAAACGGTAGGACTAAATAGAGAAAAGTCTGCTTCCTACAAGGAGGAAGGTTGGCCAACCCCTGCCTGAAAACGGCAGGGCTTGGGTGACTGTTCTGTAGTGTGGCGGATAGAATGAGCCTAGAAGAGTTAGGGTCATATTTCTCTGACGCGGATTATTTTTTTTTATTATTTTTTATTTTGCTTTTTTTTATTTTTATTATTTTTTACATATATTTTTTTTATTTTATAACTATTGTGTTGACCCGCCTCACCCATTCTGCTCCAGTCGTTCCAACTCGGATTTTCTCTTAAATATACCGGTTATAATGTCAATTATGGCCTCGAAATCCACCTTGTTTCCGATAGCAAAATTAATAATATTGTTACGGCCGATGTCGCCAAACCTACTACGAAGCCTGACCTGCTCGTGAGCAAAGACGCTGCACCGGAAAACGCAGTGTTCTGCGTATTCCCTCACGCGACAGGTCCGGCATAGGTCGTCGTTCGACTTCTCGATCCTGTGGGTGAATACCCTGAATGATCCATGACCGGTCAAAAATTGTGTAAAGTAAAAATGTACTGTCTTGAACTCGCAGGCGTACCACGACTCTACGTTCGGGATCAGCCTTTTGGTCCACTGGGCTTTGGTAGATTCCGCCTCCCAGTCCAGCTGCCAGTCCGCCAGGAGTTGTTGTTGTGCGGCCGATCTTACCTCGGGTAAGTGGCCATGGCGCTGCTCATATAGGAACTGGCGTTCCTTAGCTAGCAGATGTATGGGAGGGGCGCCCTCGATCACCTGTAGAGCCACGGTTGATGCAGTCTTGTATGAGCTTACTACATTCAACAGAGGTTTCCTCTGTGCCTTGTTTATCATATCTCTCTATTTCTTGTGACGTAGAACCTCAACCCAGACCGGGACCCCATAGAGAAGGGTAGACTGTACGACGTGTAGGTACAGTCTTCTCCGGGCACTACTTGGCCCTCCGATATTTGATGTTATTTTTCGGAGAACTGCTGTGTGTGTCTCGGCCTTCCTCACCACCCTTGCGAGGTGTTTGGTGAATCCCAGCCCTTTGTCGAGTTCCACGCCAAGATATTTGGCACAGAGGCTCGACTTGACCTCGCTGTTTCCAAAATGGAACAACAGGTCCGGTCTATCCCTAGGTCCCTTTAGGATAACCACCTCTATCTTACCGCCTGCGAGTTTAAGGTCGTTCTCGTTCATCCAGGCATTCTTCTTCTTCTTGTAGTGCCTATCCGTTTCGGATGTTGGCGACCATCATAGCAATCTGCACTTTGCACACTGCTGCTCTGAAAAGATTTGTAGTGGTTGTGTTGAACCACGTTCGTAGATTTTTCAGCCAGGAAATCCTTCGCCTTCCTGGTCCTCGCTTTCCCTCTACTTTTCCCTGCAAGACCAGTTGCAGCAGTCCATATCTCTCACTGTTCCTCATGATGTGACCGAGGTATTCGATTTTGGCTGTTTTTATTTTGATTAACAGCTCTTTTTCTTTTTTCATTCTTAGCAAAACACCCTCATTAGTAATGTGGTCGGTATAAGATATCTTCAGGATTCGACGATACATCCAGGCATTCACCCGCCTGAAACATATCTCGGCCGTACTAACCACCTCCCAGTACAGATCGCTCGTTATGAGAATTGCCAGGTCGTCAGCGTATGCAACCGCGATGCAGTCCCGATCGTATCGTATATTTAAAACGTCGTCGTAGAGGATGTTCCACAGCGTCGGGCCTAAGACGGACCCTTGTGGAACACCTGCCGTAAGTTTAATGTCGTCGTTATCATACTACTAATAGGCAGATACGTGCCTATTAGTTAGTTAGCTTTTGATCACGTTTGTCAGATAACTCGACACGTTGAGGGCCTCCATCCTGCGGACTATATATCCCTAACTTGATATAGGTCTAATTGCAGCTTTATAGGTTCTTGCTCTTGTGACTTGTCTCTTGTCTTGTGTTGGTTCTTTCAAATTGTGTCATTAAGAGATTCCGCCACTTTACTTGCCTTTGCGCGACATCGTCGTGCTTTTTCTTCAACATCTCCGTAACTAATTATGTCTCTTCTTAGATATCTAAGCTTTGCTTCCTTCTTTATTATTTTTCCATCGATTTTATGTCGTAGTGGGCATTTAAATGTTGTCATTACTTACTTATTTATCGTCTTCGTTCCCACTGGAACATAGGGCATCTACTGTCATTCTCCATTTTTGCCGATCTTGTGCTTTTTCTCTTTTCCAGGTTAGGCCGACGTTTTCTGCTTCTCCGTAACTAGTTATATCTATTCTTAGCCTTGCTTCCTTTTTTAAGTACTTATTTTCCCATCAATTTAGATTTTACATCGTAGTGGGCATTCAAATATTGTCATACGTCAGTGTAAATATACGTTTGAAAATTGGGGGGCACAAATCTAGGATTGATTTTAGAGTCACTAATAGACGAATCCACCCACAGCAGATTTTAGATATTCGAACTTCAAACTCAGCAGACGCAGGGACAACACAAACTAGTTCCAGCAAAAATAAGAATGAAAATAACACCAACATATTTTCTACAGGAAATCACCGAGGAGAAATTCAATTTAGAATCACTGTTTAAAGACTCTACAAGACCACTGTACCAAAGGAGGCTAGAACAAAAGATACAGCTGAAACAAATAGACCACATCGATGATATAAACGTGAGCTGGATAAAAATTAAAAACAACATTGAAGACGCAGCAACAGAAGCTGCAGAAAAACGCAAGATAATACTGAATAAAAAAACAACAACAATACACCATGGATTTGAAAAGAAATAAAAGAGGAACGTAAAGAGAAACGAGAGGCCTACATCAAGTACAAAACATTAAATACTCCAGAATCCAGAGACACCTATAGAAGAATACGAAATGAAACAACACACTTGGTAAGAAGAACAAAAAATGAACACTAGGAGCAGTTTACAAAAAGGATGAAAACGACTTATATGGTACACAAAAACAAATATGTAGATTTAAAGATATCTTTATATTAAGGTCTTTTTTGTAAAATTTTCTGATTTTTTCAATGGTGAAGTCAGTTTTTTTCTAGGATTTATATTTCGGAGTTCTTTAAAAAACAACTGATTTCGCAGTTTATTAGTTTAATAAAAAATGAAGCACCCACTTCTGAAGTAGACCTTTTTGATAAGTTGATTAACATTTTTTAATCAAATTACAAAAAATTTTATCTTGTTTGATTTTTTCTGAAGTCAAAATCTATATTGACTCCCCTATTAAGGTAAAATAAAATGCACATAAAAATGCTTCAGTATTATATTAAAATATTATTACACAGAGGGACACATTTAATAATACAGATTTTCTTCTAAAAATAACTATTTATTCTCCAACTGGCTTGATCATCATTCTGGAACCAGCCAAATTTACGTATTCAACTTTCAGAGCATAGCAGTTAAGACCATGTCCTCTATATACATCAGGAAGTATTACTGTCATATATTTTCCATTTGGGTTGCTGACCAGGACCTCGATCTTTGACCCTTCGCTTCGTTATCGAACGTATTCGCTTTGTATACTAAACAGATACGAAGCGAATACGTTCACTAGCGAAGCGAAGGGTCAAAAATCGAGGCCATGGCAACTTTCATACCACCAAGAACCTTTTGCAATATAAAAAATTATATATAATATAGTAATTTTTTGAATAACGGCGATTTGGTCAGATATAATAAGACTATTTTTTTCTAGGTGTCAATATTTCGTCTTTATTTGGTGACTTCTTCAGGAGAAAACTGTAAGTTTATTAAAATAGTATATGGATAAAAGGTACAAATTAGATAAAACAAATTTTTCGTTACTTACAACTATGAGAGTGATAAATTTAAATTTGTTTAACATATTTTCTTGAATATCGATTTGAGAAATGACTGATTTTATTTTGACATATTTGGGAGTTATGGTAGTTAACTGCAATATACTTTATGTTAGTAGAATGTTGTTTAATGAAAATTTTAATTTAATTTCAAACAAACAAATGAGGCAAATATACTAAGTAGACCAAATACAGAGAAACAACAGCTGAGAATGACTAAAACAAGAAGTGCCAGTTATTTGTGTCATCTGCTGTGTAAGTAAAAGTGCTACAGTTCTTAATTGTTCTGAAATAAATGACGATCCTGGCTACATAATATTAGCAACTGAACAGGACAAGACTTAAAAAAACCCATGCGTACAGCTGAAGATAGAAGAAATATTTGCTGCCATAACCGCTAATAACAAGAACGGATATAGAGGAATTTGACTAAAATTTTAAATTATCCTTGCTCCCAAGCTTCACTTATGGTAGGGGAGACTAAGCTGGGATTTTTGCAGTCACTCGAGTGCGTCATAAAATCAAACGAAGAGAAATCTTCATCATCATCATTTGGCTCTACAACTCTATGTGAGTCTTGGCGGCGTTTACTATTTCCCTCCATTGTTAACGGTCCTCAGCAGCTATTTCCCATCGCTGTACTTCTATTTTGCGCAGATCACTGGCTACTGCGTCCTTCCATCTCTTTCTCGGGCGACCAACTAACCTTTTTCCATCGGGCCTTTCCCAGAATGTGGCGTTCAGAAGTCTTTCGTCACTTGATCTTAGCACGTGACCCGCCCATCGTATTCTGTTTGCTTTAATGTAGCGTACTATGTTTTCATCCCCATATATTGTCTGGAGTTCATCATTGTGTCTTCTTTTCCATTCTCCTGTTGTCTCTTCTCTTTAAGGCCCGTAGAAGAGAAATCTTGTACCCTGTAAATCTATAGCTACCATATACGGACTCAATTACAGGCGAGTTCGTTAAGGCAGGTCCAAAAAAATCTCTCATTGGAAAAACTCAAAATTGTCAGATTAAGATAAGGTAAGTTAAGTACATGCAGAACATATTAACATTTAAAAAATCCTGACGATTTGATCGGTGCATAAGGAAATTAGTGAGTCACAAAGTTTCACAAAAAAAAAGCGAATATTTCGCGAAATGAATGTCAGATCGAAAAACTGAAAAATACTTATTTAATATTTTTTTAAAATTTATCGAATGATATCAAATACAACCCCCCACGGAGAGTGGGGAGAGTAGCTTTAAAATTTTAAATAGGAACCCCGTGATATTTCGCGAAATTGACATCAGATCAAAAAAATAAAAAATACGTGTTCAATATTTTTTTAAAATCTATCGAATGACATCAAACACGACCAGCCACGCATGTGTGGCTGTTACTTTAAAATCTTAAATAGGTGTCCCAATTTTTTGTTGCAGGTTTGGATTCCTTACGTAAACTTAAGTAACTTTTATTCAAGACATTTTTTCGAAATATGGATAGATAGCGCTAGAATTGGAAACAAAGATTGTAGAAATTGGACAATTAAATTATAAAGTGGAAAGTCCCTAGTAATAGTACGTTCTTTAACGGTACCGTGAAATGGGGTGAGATTGATCAAATTTAACTTTATTTGATTTATATTTTAAACGTTTTTGTGTATGTTCTATATTTAAACACTTCACGTGTTATATTAATATCTAAAGAGTAGTGATTTAACACTAGTTTTGTTTTAATTATTAAGAAAATGCACTTATCTCATAAAAAAAGGGTGATCAATCTTAGACCCGTGACTGGGGTGAGATTGATCATGATGATTTTATAGCATGAAACAGTAGTGCTTTTAAATAGAATATGACCAATCTTAACCCTGACTAATTCGGTCAGATAGTTTTTCGAATTTTTACAAAGGGGTGAGATTGATCATGCGGGGTGGGAGTGATCACACTATTTTTATTGCACTATTCTTTATTTATACAAAAAAAAACATATTTTAATAACTAAAAATGTAATTCAGAACAATTTATAGAAAAAGAAAATTTGATTTAACATTCTTTTACATTAATTTCTCCGCGAAAATGATATTTTTGTATCCTATCAGAAATCGTCTCAAGTGTCGGATCTGGTAGTAAAGCAATTACTTCCTTGAAGGGAACAGTGGATATGTCATTTTCAAATTATTTTGAAAATCTTCCTCCATCCTGTTTATTTAAGGCCTTGAACTTCGATTTCTTCTCCTTCTAAAACTCCTTTTATCTGACAGACATAGCGAATTCCGTCTTTTTCCGAGAACCAGACAAAAATCTTACTAACAGGAATTTTCCTTTCGTGATGTTTTCTAATGAAGAACAGAAATCTCCTCTTCATCTTGGCTAATATCAACATCACTGTTGCTGTCATCTAATTCCAGGTTTTCATTTGAATCATCGTCACTGGACTCCTCTGATGGTTTAGGTGCTGTAACACTTTGACAAGGTTCAGCTGCTAACAGTTTTCCTTTACGTCTAGGTTTTTCAGAGCCGAAATTGTACTTCAAGTCTTTCAAAAAGTTAGTAAGAGAGCATCTAAGCTCGACTTGATCAATAGCGTCTTGTGGTAGCTTTTCCAAAACTCGATTGGGGTTGAATGGTGCAATACCACATGCTTCAAAACTAGAAAGTAAGTTTCTTTTTACAGCACTTTTCTCTCCGTCTGGATTTTTAGGTGGTACTTTATTCATGATTTCAAGTGTTTGCTTTAACAGCTTAGGAAATTAATTTTTCGGAATGCCAGAGGTTTTGGAATTTTGCATTTTCCATGATGTTAAAGTTTTCCTCCAGCTTTCTTGGAAGGGCCTGAAGCATGCAAATATTATATTATTTTCTTAAAATTTTAAATTAATTTCTGCAACGTACGTAAGGTGGGGTGAGATTGATCACTTGATCAATGTCACCCCATTCAATACTATCCGCCATCTTAAAAAAGCTGGCGTTAGCTAAAATGCTAGATACTTAAAATTATTATTACAGAACCATAAAAAATAATTTTATAACACTAGAACTAGCGAACTTACCTCCGTTTTTTCTCTACCATCAAAAGTACACAAACTATAAAAATAGGCCAAAACTATGGTTAATTTCAAAGCAACAGAACTTCTTCCCAATGCCAATTGCAAACTAACAACGACGTGAACTGATCATAGTCAAGATCCAAGAAATGAACAGTGCCACGTACAGAAACAATTTTACATTGTTACCGGTTGTATCTACATATATGTGATATAATGACAAATGATCAATGTCACCCCTGGAGATCAATCTCACCCCATTCTACGGTAAAATATTGCAAAACCCCTAAATTTTAAAGAACCGCTTGGATTGACATGAAATTTGGCATACACATAGCTAACAAGTCCAAGAAAAAAAGTGAGATTGTGCCGATGTGTGCTTTTGCCCTGGGGGTGATTTTCACCCCCTTTTGTGGGTCAAAAATATACGAACAAAGTAATTCCGGAAATGGATAAACTGACTAATTGTGAGTAACATTTGTTTTATAGAGTTTTTTCATTAAGTCAATATGTTTCCAGTTATTTGCCAGTGAATTTGTTCAGTTTTTCAACAAAATAACCAAGCTTTCAGACAGTGTTCGCAAATAACTCAAAAAGTAAGTATTTTGTCGAAAAAAATATTGCTAACAAAAATATAGCCTGTAACAAATTTAAAAAATGCTGTATATATCACGTCTTTATACCTAGCAGAAGAAGAGTTATAGCTATAGCTAATGAAAAATAGGTTCATATTCGTCAAATCCCAAATGGAATACTTTAACGTGAAATAACCAAAAATGAAGCACATTTCGGGGAAAACTCATTACAACTTATTTAAAGTGTTTAAAAAAGCTTCATATTTCTTTTATAAAAAAAGCATTAGCATCAAGAGTCAACAAGTTCCGCTCAAAATAAAGTTAGTCCCTCTTTTTTGGTAAAAAATCGGGAAAATCACCTCCTAATTAGTATCTCAAATGAACTTTATCGTTACGACTTCACAAGTTTCTTGATTCGTGTATGTATTGTTTATATGATCTGTAAGTTTCATCGGTTCAACGTCCTTATTTTTGAAAGGGCTGTAGTTAAAAGGGGTTGAACGAGTCACTGATCACGAATGTATGCAAATTTAGAAACACCATATCTTAATCAATTTTTATCTTAGAGAAAAATTAAAGAATACAGGATATTTAGAAAAGCAATGCTGAATTTTTTTGTTTTTTGAGATTTCTGATATCTCTAACAGTTTTTAAGTTATTTTGAAAAAAGGTATAGTTTTCAAAATTAAAATTTTTGAAAATTTTACTTTGAGACCAATTTTTTTCAAAAATAAGCACTTTGAATCGATTAAACTTACAGATCATATAAACACAACGTAAGTAATATAATTTGTGGAGCGGTAACGACTAATTTCATTTAAGTTGCTAATTAGGGGGTGGTCTTCCCGATTTTTTTTGCCAAAACAAAAGGGATCAATTTTATTTTGAGCGTAACTTGCTTAAATTTGATGCTAGAAACTTTTTATAAAAACAGAAATAAAGATTTTTTTAAACATTTAAAAAAGTTATAATAGGTTTTTCCCAAAAAGTGCTTAATTTTTTGAATATTTCACGTCGAAATATTCTATTTGAAATTTGGCGAATATGAACCTATTTTTCATTGGCTATAACTCTGGTTCTACGATGTCCAGAGACCTCATGCGTACACCATTTTTTAAATTTTTTACAGGCTATATTTTTGCTAAGGACTTTTTTTCGGCAAAATACTTAATTTTGGAGTTATTTGCGAAAAACCGTCTAAAAATGTGGTTATTTTGTTGAAAAATTAACATATTCACTCGAAAATAACTCGAAAAGTGTTAACTTGGTGAAAAAGCTTTATAGAACAAAAGTTACTTAAAATTAATCGGTTTATTCATTTTCGTGATTTATTTCCGGACATTCCCAAGAGGGGGCGAAAGTCACCCCAAGAGCAAAAACACACATCGGCCCAATATCACTTTTTTCTTTGACCTGTAAGCTATGCGTCTATGCTTATGCCAAATTTCATGTCAATTCAAGCGGTTCTTTAAAATTTAGAGCAAAAACCGTGAAAGAATGTACTATAAAATGGAAAACTTGATTTAACTTTTTTTTGGTTTTTGAACCTAATCTTCACAACCCAGTAGGTTCCCATAACGCTCAAGTAACTGCAAAAACATGCTTGTCTCCCCTACTATTAGATGCTATTAGTAACCAAACTTATGTACATTCCTAACATATATTTTTTCATAGCATGCCACAATTACTAATACATTCTGGTATTTCTATTTAGTAATAACAAAACGCATTTACCGTGTTGTTGTGCACAATTTCCTGGATTTGCATCCTGATCCACATCCAATGTTGTAAACTTACTTTATAGTACATTATTTAGAATAGAATAGAATAGAAATATGCTTTATTGTCACTGAAAATTATACAATTTTATGGACAAAGCTTAACATAGATTCACGAAAAAGATATACATAACAATAACAAATACAATTTTATAAAATTAGATAAATCGTCAATAAAAACATATAAACAATTTAAAAAAGTGGAGAAAAAAAACAAAAACCAATATATTGCAAAATTACTATAAATTGCAAAATTGAACATACAACATAATATAATAAAACACAAACAAAGGAACTAATAAGTTTAAGCTGCTGTATGTGACAACCAAATATATACAAATACACTTTAGTTACTTGTACATTACTGTGATTTCTTAGTTAGTCATTAAGAAACTCTTCTACTGAATAATATGGTCTTTTAGATAAATGAGCTTTTTTCATTTTACGGAACTTAAGAAAGGATGTTGCAGATTTGAGTTGTAAAGGGAGATGGTTGTATAGTTTTTTTGCGGAATATAGTATAGATTTCTTTACTAACTCAGAAGACGGGATCGGTAAATAGACATCAAAAGTTGAATTTCTGGTGGAGTAGTCATGATGAGGCCTTGCTGGAAAGACATGCATGTGTTTACGAATTAAGCAAACAGTTTCTAAAATATACAAAGATGGAAGAGTTAAAATTTCGTGATCTTTAAAGTAACTTCTGCAATGGGTTGCTCTTCTGAGGCCAAACAGATATCTTATTGCTCTTTTTTGTAATTTGAAAATAACATCAAATTGGGCAGCTGTACCAGACCCCCAAAAAGGAAGACCATATCGAAGATGAGACTCGAATAAAGAAAAATATGTTATTTTAGAAGATGCTAAATTGAGTTCCTTCGAAACAATCTTATGGCATAGCAGGCCGAGGCGAGTTTCTTACTTAACAAATCGATATGAAGGGACCATTTGAGGTTGCTGTCTAAAAGAATACCAAGAAATTTTACAGAATCAACGGTAGAGATCTGGCTGCTATTCACAAGCAGGGGTTGAAGAGCACCTTTATATGATAATGCTACCGTTTTATCCACGTTAAAGGAGAGTAAATTAGAGTCAGACCAGGTTTTTATCGTAAGAAGATCAGAAGTTATAGTTGCATGAAGAGTTGCAATAGTTGAGTTGCTCCAAGTGATACTGGTATCATCAGCAAAAAGAAAAAATTTTCCATCGTTTTTTAAATTAGTGATGTCATTTATAAAGATCAGGAAAAGTAGAGGACCCAATACTGAACTTTGTGGTACTCCACATATTATAATGTTTTTGAGACTAGAGTCAGTATCATTTGCTCTAACCAATTGTTTCCTATTATCTAAGTAAGATTTGAACCAATTCAAAGAAATACCTCGAATTCCATAGTAATTAAGTTTTTTAATCAAAATGTTGTGATTTACACAATCAAAAGCTTTGGAATAGTCACAGAACACAGTGGCAGTGTAAAGATTATTGTTTAGTGCTTGGTAAACCTCGTGAAGTACAGATAACATGGCATCAGTTGTACATTTATTAGTTAAGAAGCCGAACTGATTTTGTGATAAAATATTGTTATCAAAGAGAAAGGACATAAGTCGGGTTTTTATGAGCCTCTCAATAATTTTGGAGAGTACCGGTAGTAGGGCAATAGGTCTATAGTTGCAGGCATTAGACTTTTCGCCACCTTTATGAAGAGGAATAATAATGGCTGTCTTTAGGCACTCTGGAAATTTACCGTTTTCAAAGTAATCATTAATTAGTGACACGAGGAGTTCTAACACATTATCTGTGAGATTTGAGAAGATTTTTATGGATAGTCCATCAGTACTACAAGATGATTTGCTTTTGATACTATTGATCGTTTGCATCAATTCAGATTTATAGATTGGTCTTATAAAGAATGAATTCGAGACAATTTCTGAATTAGGGAGATAGGAAATGGGATCTTGTTGAGACTGAATAGTTGATGTTATATTTTTACTCACGTTAATGAAGTATTCGTTTAGATTTTCAGGGTTTGGAAGGGCAAATGTTTGAGCTGCGTGGGTTTTATTTCGAAGATCGTTTATTATGGACCAAGCTTCTTTTGCAACACTTCTGGAGCTTCCCAGACGATTTTGATAGTAGGCTTTTTTAGCTGATTTGATGAGATTTAGGTATGTGACTCTGTAATTGGTGATATATTTAGTGACAGAGACGTTGGTAGTAAGTTTCTTGATATAAAGTAGTGAACGCATATTTTTTGCTGATATGCGGATACCTTTGGTAGTCCAGGGTTTGCGACGTTTTGGCTTAATCGTAATTAAAGGAAATGCCTTATTGAAGATACAGACAAGCTTCTCCAAAAAATCACTGAAATTATAGTCCACGTTCGTAGAAGGAAAATGCCAGTCAGAAGTTAAACATAAATTTTGAAATTTATGAAAATTCCGAGCGGAAAAAATCCTACCTAAACGTCGGGTTTTCGAGGAGGGTTTGCTGAAGATGTTAAATTTCGTATATAATCATGCTTCATAATCCGATAGTTCCGCATTAATAACTGTAGAGCAAACATCAAGGGGTGAGAAATCGGAGACAATATAATCAATTATGGTAGATGTAGTTTTTGTAATCCTTGTAGGAGAATTAACGTGCATTGAGAGACCATATGATTCAAATATGTTGACCAAGAACATTTGGGTAGCACAAGCAGCAGCATAATTTATGTTGAAGTCTCTGCATAGAATTTTTCTGCTTTTGTGAGGCAAGTCATCTAACAAATTTAGCAGGTTCTGAAAAAATAGTTCCACGGAAGAGTCAGGTGATCTATAGATGCAAATAATGTAAAGATTAAGATTTTTATTAAAAACTAAGGATAATTCAAAGAAGGCTTCATTCAACAAAAAGTCATATTTTGTTATCAGAGAAAAATCATTGTTTGCAGAAAGAATTAGGGTGCCTCCATGAGTTGAGTTTGGACGATCATACCTAGCAATTGTGGTATATTTCTCTACAAAAAAAAAAAAAAAAAATTCACGGTTTTTGCTTTAAATTTTAAAGAACCGCTTGGATTGACATGAAATTTGGCATACGCATAGCTTACATGTCAGAGAAAAAAAGTGATATTGTGCCGATGTGTGCTTTTTTTCGGGGGGTGACTTTCACCCCCTCTTGGGGGTGAAAAAATATATGTCCAAAATAAATCCGGAAATGGGTAAACTGACTAATTTTAAGTAAATTTTGTTCTATAGAGCTTTTTCGCCAAGTCAACACTTTTCGTGTTATTTGCGAGTGAATTTGTTAAGTTTTCAACAAAATAACTACATTTTTAGACGGTTTTTCGCAAATAACTCAAAAAGTATTTTGTCAAAAAAAAACGTTCTTAGGAAAAATATAGCCTGTAGAAAAGTAAAAAAAATGGTGTACACGTTAGGTCTCTGGACCTCGTAAAATCAGAGTTATAGCCAATGAGAAATAGATTCATATTCACCAAATTTCAAATAGAATATTTCGACGTGAAATATCCAAAAAATTAAGCACTTTTAGGGGAAAACCCGATTGAACTTTTTTAAAACGCCTAAAACAAGCTTTATTTCTGCTTTTACAAAAAGTTTGTAGCATTAAATTTAAGCAAGTTACGCTCAAAATAAAGTTGGTCCCTTTTGTTTTGACAAAAAAAAATCGGGAAGACCTCTCCCTAATTAGCAATTAAATGAAATTAATCGTTATCGCTCCACAAATTATTTTACTTATATTGTGTATATTGTGTTTATATGATCTGTAAGTTTCATCGATTCAAAGTGCTTATTTTTGAAAAATTTGGTTTTAAAGTAAAATTTTTAAAAAACGTAATTTTGAAAAATATGCTTTTTTTTCAAAATAACTTAAAAATTGGTAGAGATACCAAATATCTCGAGAAACAAAAAAAGTCAGAATTGCTTTTTTGATTATCAGGTAATTTTTGTTTTTCTGTTAGACAAAAATTGATTAAGATTTGGTGTTTCTAAATTTGCATACATTCGTGATCAGTGGATCCTTCAACTCCTTTTAACTACAGCCCTTTCAAAAATAAGGACTTTGAACCGATGAAACTTACAGATCATATAAACAATACATACACGAATCAAGAAACTTGTCAAGTCGTAACGATTAAGTTCATTTGCGATATTAACTAGGGGGTAATTTTCCCGATAGTTTTACCAAATAAAAAAGGGACTAACTTTATTTTGAGCATAACTTGTTTAAAACAAAAATGAATAACCATTTTCAATTTCGTTGCAAAACGAAAATACAGCCGAACCATATTCCAGTCCAATCAGAGAGTGCCGCAAGCACCTCTACCGGTTTCGAAACTTATTAGTCTCTCATCAGGAGGCACATATGCTGCTCTCCCTGATCCAACCAAAACAAACCCCAGCGTGCAGTCCCGAATTGCAACGAACGAAATGGCATAGATGCCCTAGCGGCAACTGCTAGCAAAAGACTAAGTTTTCACTCTAATGGCATATAACATATCCCACCAGAATGAAAACAATGGGAACCTTCTCTGGTTACACCTCCGAGGCTTCTACAATTTGCAAGCCATACGGATGCTGAGACTAAGGAAGATGAGGGAATTCTACAATTTACAATTCACGTCACATCTGCTCAGCGCGGTAAAGTTCCAACGAGACTGGTTCCCTTCATACTCCACACAGAGTAAATGTAAATCAAAAATGAATAACCATTTTCAATTTCGTTGCAAAACGAAAATACAGCCGAACCATATTCCAGTCCAATCAGAGAGTGCCGCAAGCACCTCTACCGGTTTCGAAACTTATTAGTCTCTCATCAGGAGGCACATATGCTGCTCTCCCTGATCCAACCAAAACAAACCCCAGCGTGCAGTCCCGAATTGCAACGAACGAAATGGCATAGATGCCCTAGCGGCAACTGCTAGCAAAAGACTAAGTTTTCACTCTAATGGCATATAACATATCCCACCAGAATGAAAACAATGGGAACCTTCTCTGGTTACACCTCCGAGGCTTCTACAATTTGCAAGCCATACGGATGCTGAGACTAAGGAAGATGAGGGAATTCTACAATTTACAATTCACGTCACATCTGCTCAGCGCGGTAAAGTTCCAACGAGACTGGTTCCCTTCATACTCCACACAGAGTAAATGTAAATCAAAAATGAATAACCATTTTCAATTTCGTTGCAAAACGAAAATACAGCCGAACCATATTCCAGTCCAATCAGAGAGTGCCGCAAGCACCTCTACCGGTTTCGAAACTTATTAGTCTCTCATCAGGAGGCACATATGCTGCTCTCCCTGATCCAACCAAAACAAACCCCAGCGTGCAGTCCCGAATTGCAACGAACGAAATGGCATAGATGCCCTAGCGGCAACTGCTAGCAAAAGACTAAGTTTTCACTCTAATGGCATATAACATATCCCACCAGAATGAAAACAATGGGAACCTTCTCTGGTTACACCTCCGAGGCTTCTACAATTTGCAAGCCATACGGATGCTGAGACTAAGGAAGATGAGGGAATTCTACAATTTACAATTCACGTCACATCTGCTCAGCGCGGTAAAGTTCCAACGAGACTGGTTCCCTTCATACTCCACACAGAGTAAATGTAAATCAAAAATGAATAACCATTTTCAATTTCGTTGCAAAACGAAAATACAGCCGAACCATATTCCAGTCCAATCAGAGAGTGCCGCAAGCACCTCTACCGGTTTCGAAACTTATTAGTCTCTCATCAGGAGGCACATATGCTGCTCTCCCTGATCCAACCAAAACAAACCCCAGCGTGCAGTCCCGAATTGCAACGAACGAAATGGCATAGATGCCCTAGCGGCAACTGCTAGCAAAAGACTAAGTTTTCACTCTAATGGCATATAACATATCCCACCAGAATGAAAACAATGGGAACCTTCTCTGGTTACACCTCCGAGGCTTCTACAATTTGCAAGCCATACGGATGCTGAGACTAAGGAAGATGAGGGAATTCTACAATTTACAATTCACGTCACATCTGCTCAGCGCGGTAAAGTTCCAACGAGACTGGTTCCCTTCATACTCCACACAGAGTAAATGTAAATCAAAAATGAATAACCATTTTCAATTTCGTTGCAAAACGAAAATACAGCCGAACCATATTCCAGTCCAATCAGAGAGTGCCGCAAGCACCTCTACCGGTTTCGAAACTTATTAGTCTCTCATCAGGAGGCACATATGCTGCTCTCCCTGATCCAACCAAAACAAACCCCAGCGTGCAGTCCCGAATTGCAACGAACGAAATGGCATAGATGCCCTAGCGGCAACTGCTAGCAAAAGACTAAGTTTTCACTCTAATGGCATATAACATATCCCACCAGAATGAAAACAATGGGAACCTTCTCTGGTTACACCTCCGAGGCTTCTACAATTTGCAAGCCATACGGATGCTGAGACTAAGGAAGATGAGGGAATTCTACAATTTACAATTCACGTCACATCTGCTCAGCGCGGTAAAGTTCCAACGAGACTGGTTCCCTTCATACTCCACACAGAGTAAATGTAAATCAAAAATGAATAACCATTTTCAATTTCGTTGCAAAACGAAAATACAGCCGAACCATATTCCAGTCCAATCAGAGAGTGCCGCAAGCACCTCTACCGGTTTCGAAACTTATTAGTCTCTCATCAGGAGGCACATATGCTGCTCTCCCTGATCCAACCAAAACAAACCCCAGCGTGCAGTCCCGAATTGCAACGAACGAAATGGCATAGATGCCCTAGCGGCAACTGCTAGCAAAAGACTAAGTTTTCACTCTAATGGCATATAACATATCCCACCAGAATGAAAACAATGGGAACCTTCTCTGGTTACACCTCCGAGGCTTCTACAATTTGCAAGCCATACGGATGCTGAGACTAAGGAAGATGAGGGAATTCTACAATTTACAATTCACGTCACATCTGCTCAGCGCGGTAAAGTTCCAACGAGACTGGTTCCCTTCATACTCCACACAGAGTAAATGTAAATCAAAAATGAATAACCATTTTCAATTTCGTTGCAAAACGAAAATACAGCCGAACCATATTCCAGTCCAATCAGAGAGTGCCGCAAGCACCTCTACCGGTTTCGAAACTTATTAGTCTCTCATCAGGAGGCACATATGCTGCTCTCCCTGATCCAACCAAAACAAACCCCAGCGTGCAGTCCCGAATTGCAACGAACGAAATGGCATAGATGCCCTAGCGGCAACTGCTAGCAAAAGACTAAGTTTTCACTCTAATGGCATATAACATATCCCACCAGAATGAAAACAATGGGAACCTTCTCTGGTTACACCTCCGAGGCTTCTACAATTTGCAAGCCATACGGATGCTGAGACTAAGGAAGATGAGGGAATTCTACAATTTACAATTCACGTCACATCTGCTCAGCGCGGTAAAGTTCCAACGAGACTGGTTCCCTTCATACTCCACACAGAGTAAATGTAAATCAAAAATGAATAACCATTTTCAATTTCGTTGCAAAACGAAAATACAGCCGAACCATATTCCAGTCCAATCAGAGAGTGCCGCAAGCACCTCTACCGGTTTCGAAACTTATTAGTCTCTCATCAGGAGGCACATATGCTGCTCTCCCTGATCCAACCAAAACAAACCCCAGCGTGCAGTCCCGAATTGCAACGAACGAAATGGCATAGATGCCCTAGCGGCAACTGCTAGCAAAAGACTAAGTTTTCACTCTAATGGCATATAACATATCCCACCAGAATGAAAACAATGGGAACCTTCTCTGGTTACACCTCCGAGGCTTCTACAATTTGCAAGCCATACGGATGCTGAGACTAAGGAAGATGAGGGAATTCTACAATTTACAATTCACGTCACATCTGCTCAGCGCGGTAAAGTTCCAACGAGACTGGTTCCCTTCATACTCCACACAGAGTAAATGTAAATCAAAAATGAATAACCATTTTCAATTTCGTTGCAAAACGAAAATACAGCCGAACCATATTCCAGTCCAATCAGAGAGTGCCGCAAGCACCTCTACCGGTTTCGAAACTTATTAGTCTCTCATCAGGAGGCACATATGCTGCTCTCCCTGATCCAACCAAATTCGGGACTGCACGCTGGGGACTGATTCGGGACTGCACGCTGGGGTTTGTTTTGGTTGGATCAGGGAGAGCAGCATATGTGCCTCCTGATGAGAGACTAATAAGTTTCGAAACCGGTAGAGGTGCTTGCGGCACTCTCTGATTGGACTGGAATATGGTTCGGCTGTATTTTCGTTTTGCAACGAAATTGAAAATGGTTATTCATTTTTGATTTACATTTACTCTGTGTGGAGTATGAAGGGAACCAGTCTCGTTGGAACTTTACCGCGCTGAGCAGATGTGACGTGAATTGTAAATTGTAGAATTCCCTCATCTTCCTTAGTCTCAGCATCCGTATGGCTTGCAAATTGTAGAAGCCTCGGAGGTGTAACCAGAGAAGGTTCCCATTGTTTTCATTCTGGTGGGATATGTTATATGCCATTAGAGTGAAAACTTAGTCTTTTGCTAGCAGTTGCCGCTAGGGCATCTATGCCATTTCGTTCGTTGCAATTCGGGACTGCACGCTGGGGTTTGTTTTGGTTGGATCAGGGAGAGCAGCATATGTGCCTCCTGATGAGAGACTAATAAGTTTCGAAACCGGTAGAGGTGCTTGCGGCACTCTCTGATTGGACTGGAATATGGTTCGGCTGTATTTTCGTTTTGCAACGAAATTGAAAATGGTTATTCATTTTTGATTTACATTTACTCTGTGTGGAGTATGAAGGGAACCAGTCTCGTTGGAACTTTACCGCGCTGAGCAGATGTGACGTGAATTGTAAATTGTAGAATTCCCTCATCTTCCTTAGTCTCAGCATCCGTATGGCTTGCAAATTGTAGAAGCCTCGGAGGTGTAACCAGAGAAGGTTCCCATTGTTTTCATTCTGGTGGGATATGTTATATGCCATTAGAGTGAAAACTTAGTCTTTTGCTAGCAGTTGCCGCTAGGGCATCTATGCCATTTCGTTCGTTGCAATTCGGGACTGCACGCTGGGGTTTGTTTTGGTTGGATCAGGGAGAGCAGCATATGTGCCTCCTGATGAGAGACTAATAAGTTTCGAAACCGGTAGAGGTGCTTGCGGCACTCTCTGATTGGACTGGAATATGGTTCGGCTGTATTTTCGTTTTGCAACGAAATTGAAAATGGTTATTCATTTTTGATTTACATTTACTCTGTGTGGAGTATGAAGGGAACCAGTCTCGTTGGAACTTTACCGCGCTGAGCAGATGTGACGTGAATTGTAAATTGTAGAATTCCCTCATCTTCCTTAGTCTCAGCATCCGTATGGCTTGCAAATTGTAGAAGCCTCGGAGGTGTAACCAGAGAAGGTTCCCATTGTTTTCATTCTGGTGGGATATGTTATATGCCATTAGAGTGAAAACTTAGTCTTTTGCTAGCAGTTGCCGCTAGGGCATCTATGCCATTTCGTTCGTTGCAATTCGGGACTGCACGCTGGGGTTTGTTTTGGTTGGATCAGGGAGAGCAGCATATGTGCCTCCTGATGAGAGACTAATAAGTTTCGAAACCGGTAGAGGTGCTTGCGGCACTCTCTGATTGGACTGGAATATGGTTCGGCTGTATTTTCGTTTTGCAACGAAATTGAAAATGGTTATTCATTTTTGATTTACATTTACTCTGTGTGGAGTATGAAGGGAACCAGTCTCGTTGGAACTTTACCGCGCTGAGCAGATGTGACGTGAATTGTAAATTGTAGAATTCCCTCATCTTCCTTAGTCTCAGCATCCGTATGGCTTGCAAATTGTAGAAGCCTCGGAGGTGTAACCAGAGAAGGTTCCCATTGTTTTCATTCTGGTGGGATATGTTATATGCCATTAGAGTGAAAACTTAGTCTTTTGCTAGCAGTTGCCGCTAGGGCATCTATGCCATTTCGTTCGTTGCAATTCGGGACTGCACGCTGGGGTTTGTTTTGGTTGGATCAGGGAGAGCAGCATATGTGCCTCCTGATGAGAGACTAATAAGTTTCGAAACCGGTAGAGGTGCTTGCGGCACTCTCTGATTGGACTGGAATATGGTTCGGCTGTATTTTCGTTTTGCAACGAAATTGAAAATGGTTATTCATTTTTGATTTACATTTACTCTGTGTGGAGTATGAAGGGAACCAGTCTCGTTGGAACTTTACCGCGCTGAGCAGATGTGACGTGAATTGTAAATTGTAGAATTCCCTCATCTTCCTTAGTCTCAGCATCCGTATGGCTTGCAAATTGTAGAAGCCTCGGAGGTGTAACCAGAGAAGGTTCCCATTGTTTTCATTCTGGTGGGATATGTTATATGCCATTAGAGTGAAAACTTAGTCTTTTGCTAGCAGTTGCCGCTAGGGCATCTATGCCATTTCGTTCGTTGCAATTCGGGACTGCACGCTGGGGTTTGTTTTGGTTGGATCAGGGAGAGCAGCATATGTGCCTCCTGATGAGAGACTAATAAGTTTCGAAACCGGTAGAGGTGCTTGCGGCACTCTCTGATTGGACTGGAATATGGTTCGGCTGTATTTTCGTTTTGCAACGAAATTGAAAATGGTTATTCATTTTTGATTTACATTTACTCTGTGTGGAGTATGAAGGGAACCAGTCTCGTTGGAACTTTACCGCGCTGAGCAGATGTGACGTGAATTGTAAATTGTAGAATTCCCTCATCTTCCTTAGTCTCAGCATCCGTATGGCTTGCAAATTGTAGAAGCCTCGGAGGTGTAACCAGAGAAGGTTCCCATTGTTTTCATTCTGGTGGGATATGTTATATGCCATTAGAGTGAAAACTTAGTCTTTTGCTAGCAGTTGCCGCTAGGGCATCTATGCCATTTCGTTCGTTGCAATTCGGGACTGCACGCTGGGGTTTGTTTTGGTTGGATCAGGGAGAGCAGCATATGTGCCTCCTGATGAGAGACTAATAAGTTTCGAAACCGGTAGAGGTGCTTGCGGCACTCTCTGATTGGACTGGAATATGGTTCGGCTGTATTTTCGTTTTGCAACGAAATTGAAAATGGTTATTCATTTTTGATTTACATTTACTCTGTGTGGAGTATGAAGGGAACCAGTCTCGTTGGAACTTTACCGCGCTGAGCAGATGTGACGTGAATTGTAAATTGTAGAATTCCCTCATCTTCCTTAGTCTCAGCATCCGTATGGCTTGCAAATTGTAGAAGCCTCGGAGGTGTAACCAGAGAAGGTTCCCATTGTTTTCATTCTGGTGGGATATGTTATATGCCATTAGAGTGAAAACTTAGTCTTTTGCTAGCAGTTGCCGCTAGGGCATCTATGCCATTTCGTTCGTTGCAATTCGGGACTGCACGCTGGGGTTTGTTTTGGTTGGATCAGGGAGAGCAGCATATGTGCCTCCTGATGAGAGACTAATAAGTTTCGAAACCGGTAGAGGTGCTTGCGGCACTCTCTGATTGGACTGGAATATGGTTCGGCTGTATTTTCGTTTTGCAACGAAATTGAAAATGGTTATTCATTTTTGATTTACATTTACTCTGTGTGGAGTATGAAGGGAACCAGTCTCGTTGGAACTTTACCGCGCTGAGCAGATGTGACGTGAATTGTAAATTGTAGAATTCCCTCATCTTCCTTAGTCTCAGCATCCGTATGGCTTGCAAATTGTAGAAGCCTCGGAGGTGTAACCAGAGAAGGTTCCCATTGTTTTCATTCTGGTGGGATATGTTATATGCCATTAGAGTGAAAACTTAGTCTCTTATAACTTGTTTACTTTTGATTCTAGAAATTTTTTTTATAAAACAAAAATGAAGCTTTTTTTATACACTTTAAATAAGGTGTAATGAGTTTTCCCCGAAATGTGCTTCATTTTTGGTTATTTTACGTTAAAGCATTCCATTTCGAATTTGACGAATATGAACCTATTTTTCATTAGCTATAACTCTGCTTCTACTGGGTATAGAGACGTGATATATACACCATTTTTTTTAAAAAATTTTTACAGGATATATTTTTGCTAAGAATGTTTTTTCGACAAAATACTTACTATTTGAGTTATTTGCGAAAAACCGTCTAAAAGCGTGGTTATTTTGTTGAAAAAATGAACATATTCACTGGCAAATAACTCGAAAAGTATTGACTTAGTGCAAAAACTCTATATATAGAACAAAAGTTACTTAAAATTAGTCAGTTTATCCATTTCAGGACTTACTTTGGACGAATATTTTTTCACCCCCAAAAGGGGATGAAAACCACCTCCCGGGCAAAAGAACATATCGACACAATATCACTTTTTTTTGACTTGCTCTATATGTATGCCAAATTTCATGTCAATCCAAGCGGTTCTTTAAAATTTAGAGGTTTTGCAATATTTTACCGTTAAAGAACGGACTAGGGTAAATGCACCAGTTGTCGGCCATGTGCTAGTTATTGGCCTGCTAATATGTTTTGATTAGAATTAGGAAAATGTTGGTATTTTGTTAATTCTAACTCCAAACTTAGAAAGATTAGTTAGAATTAACAAAATACCAACATTTTCCTAATTCTTATCTTATCTTTCTAAGTTTGGAAACTTGTCTCCTAGAATATGACACATCTAGTTTCAAGATAACCATTACATTTTGGTCAGTATTCTATGTTGAACGAGACACTGTTCTGTGCCGGTAGTTTGCAACCGAAATTTTGTTATTTACCTAGAGAAACCTGCGTTGGTCGGTAAGTACTATATACTGCAATTCACTTTCTACTTTATATTTTATGTTTTTGTGAGAATATAGTGTATGTCCTGCTCCAAACTGCATAACGAATATAACGTTATTTATTCAAATAACGTAAATTTTAAGGGGGCCAACTACTAATGCATGAAATTATCAATGTATCAGTTAGTGGCCTCGATGGCCAATAACTGAAACATTAGATTTTGTAAAAATCTAGTGATTGACATATGTTAATAACTAGTGTTTTATGTGTGGCCAATAACTAATTATTATAAATTGTTTTAGAAAATATGCGAAAACGATCTAAAACTGAAAACAATTATAAAAAAAGTATTCCGAAGACGATGTTAAAAAAGCGTTAGAGTTAAATAAAAATGGAATGAGTGAGCGAGAAGCCTTAAGAATTTTTAATATTCCCAGAGACACTATAAGTTACCGGAAAAGTGAAAAATTTCATAACAAGATAACGCATGGACCAGATCCATTTCTTTCGAAGGATGAAGAGAAACAACTGAAACGCTGGATTTTTCATTGTCAAAATAGAGGATTTTCTGTTCGTGTTGACGACATTAAGGACTCCGTTAAATCATTTTTAGAGAGTAACCCTAGAGGTAATCCATGTGTTGAAAATAGACCAGGTAGAACATGGCTATCAGCATTTCTAAAGCGCAATCCCAACAATTCGCTAAGGACTTCAGAGGGAGTGACATTAATAAGTTCAAACATTATAATCAAACAGATATTACCAAATATTTTGACAACATAAAATCTTAACTAGTAAAAAAATACGTTCTTCAAGACCCAACAAGAATCTTCAATGGTGACAAGACATGTTTTTATTTATGTCCCAAAAATAAATAGGCTTTGGCTATGAAGGGTTCCAGAAACGTCTATGAAATTGAATATAACCCAAAGGTTAACTTAACAGTTATGTTCACATTTTCTGCAATAGGAAATATTTTACCTCCTATGATAATTTATCCCCATTAAAGATTGCCAAATGATATATTAAGTGCTGTGCCGAATTCGTGGGGTAATGGTTTAACAGAAAATGGTTGCATGGACAACAAAAACTTTTATGAATATATTGGAAATATATTTAACCCTTATTTAGATCGAAATAATATTACACGTCTAATGATACTTTTTGTTGATGGGCATAAAACCCATTTAACTGTACAAGTCACCTTTGTACAGATTTGAAAACTATTTTAGTAGGTGGCTTTATATCCTAATGCCACGAGATTAATGAAACCAGCGGATGTGACAGCATTTAAGCCTCTAAAAACATTTTGGAACAAATCTGTGCTTCAGTTTAGGAGAGACAACCCCAAAATGTGTTAACGAAAGTACAGTTTGCCCCAATTTTAAAATCTACTATAGATAGGTTAAATCCAGATGTTATGAGAAGTGGGTTTAGGGCATGCGGTATATTTCCTTGGAATTCTTCTGCTCTTGACTATTCAAAATGTCTTGGGAAAGAATTTGAAACTGAAGATAATCTGGATGAGCGCAATGATTTACCAACACTTATTGATCCAAATACATAAATTTCTTATAAACAATGTTGTGAAATAGTTGGCAAAAATTAAAAAAAGGTTTAAAAGTTTACTTTCTTATTGAAAAATATCAAGAAAAGACAAAAAAGCATTGAAAGTGTGTTCTGCTCTAAACCAGGAAAGTAGAAGTAACAATACTGAGGTTTTTGAGCCACCACTATCTGAATTTGTCAAAGTTCCTACACCAGAATTTCATTCTCACACAAAATCATCAAGCTCTGTAAATAACCAAGATAATATTGACATTTTTAAGCATTCACCTACACCAGAAGCGGATTTGAGATTATGTCCGAAAATGTTTCTCGCTCACACTAAATCTCCAAGCCCTGAGAAAAAAATTGTACCTGATTCTGGC
Organism: Diabrotica virgifera virgifera; assembly: GCF_917563875.1. NCBI lineage: Eukaryota > Metazoa > Arthropoda > Insecta > Coleoptera > Chrysomelidae > Diabrotica > Diabrotica virgifera. The sequence goes on along the minus strand of NC_065449.1, from coordinate 173,752,723 downwards.
CTTGGTTTAGAACTAGAACCTTTAGCCACGTAACTCTATAACTTATCACTAACTCAGGTGTAATGTGTAGTGTGTGTGCTGAGTAAGTGTCTTGTTACTTTGCAAAGTCGACGTCATTGTCTTTGCAAAGAGAGGCTAATTGTATCCGAACGTCTGCGGTCCCTCCGGTGAGTACCGATCCCATGGAAATTATTTGATGATAATACAAATCAGTCCTCAACAAAAATTAAAATTTTGTCTAATAATTTATTATCAAATATTCCTTCACACTTCGAAAATCGAAACTTGGTATCCAACGTTCTTCCGCGTTTTAATAATACATACAAACTTGGTATCAAACATTCGATCACATTTTAAAAAGCAAAAAGTTTCTAAAGGTGTGTGTTATCTATATGTGTACTAAGTTACAGAGTGTAAGAAAGGCATTATAGATGCCAAATGTGTCTTAGAACGTAATATCATGTAACTTGCATAACAAGATTATAGGGCGACACAGATCAAGTATATGTTTGCGAATCTTGTCAGAATAAAAAATAAAGTTTACTTTGAATTATCTTTTTTTTTGTGTCCACAGTCATCACAAAATCCTTGCTTACCCAAACACCTACATATCTACCTATTTTAACTTACGAATTATTTGGTAAAATATCACTTTAAAAAATGATGGCCAATCACTAACACATATGGTGTCAATAACTGGAACAGGGTGGCCAATAACTGGTTCATTTGCACATTTACAAAAGAACACATATAAAATATTTTCAGACATGAAAGATTAACATAATAAAATTTTGCAATTATGTAGAAATAATAATAAAATTCCATGATGTTAAAAATAGTTATAATAGGCCACAGTGACAAAACATTTCATAGATTTATTGACGTGCTATCCTTAAGAGGCCAATAACTGGTGCCTTTACCCTATTACATTGTAATGAACTTTTAAACTATCCCCTGCATTGCCTGAATATCCAGTAAGTTCCTTGAGCGGGTAGCCGTCCTTCTCGCTACCAATTGAGAACTTTGAATATTGTGCGTAACTAATATTTTTGTCTAAAAGTGCACAATTGCACTACTAATATTTTTGTCTGCTAACTCTATAAAGACTTCGTTTCTATCGAATGCTACAAATTAAAATTATTAGATTAAAATTATAAGCGCATAAAGAATTGCGGGAATGTCAACTGCGAAGTATAATTAGTCCAGAAAGCCACTGCGCATCCGCTAGGAAAAATATTCTAATTCGGAATTTTTGCACAATCTTACTCAAAAAGAACTCCTTTTAACAAATTTGCATGTTGCCAGGACCAAAAGGTGGTCAAAAATTTTTTAAAAGTTTTTTTTTTTGTTTTTTTTCTAAAATTATTTTTTTTGCATGGAAAAAAGTTTTTCTAGGTTTTTTGGATCATTCCAAACAGAAAAGGTTTTTAGTGACTTTTCTTTAAGAGATAGTTTTTGACATAAAAGCGATTAAAAATTGAAAAATTGCGAAATCGGCCATTTTTAACCCTCAAAAACTATGTGAAAAACTGAAAATTTGAATGTTCCCAATGTAGGCAGATATTCTTTAAACATCGATTGATGAAATCCCGAAGAGTTTTTTGCAATACAGTATTCAAAACTCCTTTGTTTTTTAATTGCTAATCAAGCGTGCGCGACACTATTTTCCATCGACAGTATGGTGCAAATGAGAGGAATAAATTCGTTATTTCGTAAACCGGCGCCTTTAAGGAAAAATCCCGAAACAGGTCGATTTTTATTTTTAAGTTATAATATTGTGGCATATATGGTATACTAGTGACGTCATCCATCTGGACGGGATGACGTAATCGATGATTTTTTTAAACGAGAATAGGGGTCGTGTGCTAGCTCATTTGAAAGGTTCTTTAATTATCTATTAATAATATAAACATTTACATAATTGTTTACACAGGGTATCCAAAAAATTTTAATTAAATTAAATTATTTGACAAAAAAAGAAGTAGAAGGAGACCCTGTATAAATAATTATGTAAATGTTTACATTACTGGATAGAGAATTGAAGAACCTTTCAAATGAGCTACCACACGACTCCTATTCTCATTTAAAAAAATCATCGATTACGTCATCACGCCCAGACGGATGACGTCACTAGTATACCATATATGCCACAATATCATAACTTAAAAATAAAAATCGACCTGTTTCGGGATGTTTCCTTAAACTCGCCAGTTTACGAAATAACGAATTTATTCCTTTCATTTGCACCATACTGTCGGTGGAAAATAGTGTCGCGCACGCTTGATTAGCAATTAATAAACAAAGGAGTTTTGAATTTTGTATTGCAAAAAACTCTTCGGGATTTCATCTATCGATGTTTAAAGAATATCTACGTACCTTGGCAACATTAAAATTTTCAGTTTTTTACATAGTTTTTGAGGGTTAAAAATGGCCGATTTCGCAATTTTTCAATTTTTAATCGCTTATATGTCAAAAACTATCATTTTTAGAAAAAAGTCACTAAAGACCTTTTCTGTTTGGAATGATCCAAAAAACCTAAAAAAACTTTTTTCCATGCAAAAAATAATTTTAGGAAAAAAACAAAAAAAAAAACGTTTAAAAAAATTTTGACCACCTTTTGGTCCTGGCAACATGCAAATTTGTTAAAAGGAGTCCTATTTGAGTAAGATTGCGCAAAAAATCCGAATTAGAATATTTTTCCTAGCGGGTGCGCAGTGGCTTTCTGGAGTAAATATATTTTTTATCAATTACAAAAAGGCATTTGATAGATTAAATCATGATAACCTTATTACCATCTTGAAACAGGAGGGCTAGATGAAAGATAATTGACAATCATATAAAATTTACACCCTTAGCTTAGCTCAGTCACTTACGTGTGTTTTCGTCTTGTCCTAATCTTAGAAATAAACTCTGAACATTTAGAATGGAAGCAAACAGAACAGTAGTTTTAACTAATCATGTTTATTGTTCAATAAAGATATAACAAAAATATGACTTAGTAAATTGCATTAACAAATATATTCAAATTCGTGCCAAAAACTAACAATTCTGGATTATACTTATGGCTTTTGGTAGCTGATGTTAACTTCTTGATGTCGTATGGTACTGCTGCTGGTTCTGCAACAGGCTCTGGGGTTCTAAAGGCTGTACTCCACCAGGCCTACAGATGGTCGGTGCAGTCTAGCTGTTGTGGTTGCAGTATGGATGCCAGGTTTTCGTTGTTCTATCGTTGGCGATTTGAGGGTTGTTGAAACTCTCGGAGGGAGAAAGGTGATCTTATTTCCAAAAACTACAAGATCAATGCGTGTATAAGTTTTCACATCGAGAAGAAAAGATACCCTTTGCCAAAAAGTATGCAAACAGTAGCAGATGGCAAGGGATAAATTATGGAATTAAGATCAGGAGAATGGTAAAAATTTTGATTACTAAACATGCATATATGTACATAAATTAAAAAGATAATATATAGGCCATTAAAATGTTACATTTTTTAGGCCATAGCTTGCAGTTGTTAGAGGAGTCAATTTTATTTCTTTAATGTGTAGGTGGTATCAGTAGAAGCTTAAGTTTAAGTTTTTGGGGTCGGGACCCTTGTCCCCCGGCCGCCATCTGGGAAATGGGGTGCAAAGGAGTTTCGCGCTATATCTCGTAAACTACCAACCTTACGCAAAATCTAATTAAACATAAAATGTAGGAAATTAAATTTTCCAAACATAACATTTTTTAACCAAGATTTTTTTGGAGGTTATAACTTTTTTTCAGTTCACTTTAAAATTAAATAGCAGTATATCAATTTTGTAGAGGGTTTTTAAGCGAACAATTTCCACTAAAAGGTTATTTAATTTTATTTATGTGTATAGATTTTACAGCGCTCCAAACTTTACCAGATGCTCGAATGCTCACAGGGATACATTAAAAAAAAAGGTTAGGCTTACTTTTCTATCTATATAAATTTCTTATTCATACAATTTATTATGATTTTAACATTCTTATGCTATTATTAATGTATTTTTGACCTTTATCCCCACTATAAAACTTATAACCGTAAGCATATATAGAAAAGGCCCAAGAAGTTGTTTGAGGACAAATTCGCCGGTCCAGAAGAAGAATCACGCAACTGCAAAATACAAAATTCTTAAGAAAAACAAAAAAACGAATTTTGATATCAAAATTATAAAGTATGATCAAAATTAGCCATCCACCACACCGTGACCTGGACCTCGAGCTATAAGCGTTTTTTGGGGTGTGCCGCTTGTCTATGAAGTAACATAACTTTTTTCTTATTGTATATTTTGACTTAAAATTTTCCAAAAAACTTCCTCATGAATCAAATTTTATTACTGTGTTAGTAAAATTATAAACTAAAAAGTTTGTCACTCAACGTTTTTAACTAAACATGAAACTAACGAAATATGGTGACAAAATGTTTAAAAATTAACAGCTCCTTTTGTAATGTGTTGGAACATTTTGTACAAATTTCATTGTTATTTAAATACCTCAAAGATGACACAGTAAAAGTTACAAAAGGAAATATTTACAGCGACGAATGATACAGATACAGCGATGTAAATTTGAAAAATCATAAAAATTAATTATTGGCATTTTTGTATAAAATTTGACTTTTGAACATGTTGTACCGACTCTAGATAAAAATAAACTTTATATTCGGATTCAGCGACCTCGAAAACATAAAAAATGACCAACATTCGTAATTCACCTTAAATTTGATTTTCGTGGTCGGCATAACGTAATTTTAATTAAAGTATTGTTTTTATTGTATTCCTATGAGAATTAGAGAATCTGGTCAAGTTTGGAGCGCTGTAAAACCTAGATAATAAATAAAATTAAACAACTGTATAGTGAAAAATGTTCATCGAAAAATCCTCTACAAAATAGCTATTATGTTATTTTATTGTGAAATGAACGGAAAAAAAGTTATAACCTCCAAAAGGAAACTTCTTACAAAATTTTCTCTTATTTTTGTTTATAACTTTTTTGTTGGTCACTTGTCGATAAAAAGTAATAGATGTAAAATTGTAGAAAATTTAATTTGCTACATTTTATGTGTAACTAAATTTTCTGTAGGGTTGCTAGTTTAGGAGATACAGCGCGAAAGCCCTTTGCAACACTTTTTCCAATATGGCGGCCGGGGGACAAGGGTCCCGACCCCAAAAACTTGAATTTAAGCTTCTACTGAGCCCCCCTACACATTAAAAAAATAAAATTGACTCCTCTAAGAAATGCACACTAAATGTAACATTCCAATGGATTAATATTCAAAACTAAAATATCAGAACACATGGATTGACATTGGGGTTAGGTTAGATATAAAAAAACATTAGAAAGACTGTTAGACGTTGAACTGTGATTACAAAACAATAATAATGATTTCTTACATCATCTCATCTCGTTAAATAGATTTATTTTCCCTGTCCTTCCATTTTCAATTTTGTGTCAGCGGGTAGGGATGACGGATGAAGTGACACTTTCATGACAGTGCGACATAGGCAGTGGCGGGCATGTTCCGTATTGAAAAACAGATACTTACAGAGTAAAAATGTATGGGGTACGTTCAGTATGTTCAATCGATGATTTAGATTTTAGATGAAAAGAGATATAGTAAATAGAAGATAACAAAAGAGGGTAATAAAAGAGGGCGTCAACGAGTTCTTAACGAAGAAAACTGGTAAAACAACTAAAAGAAAATAATTACTAATAAAATATTAAAGAAAATAAAGTAAAATAATTATTTAAAAATATCAAACACGTGGCGTTTGTAACGTTACAATACTTTAAAACTAGTGACAAATGCTTAACAGTTTTAAAGTTCTGACAGTATACCTACAAGGTAACTTTAACTTTTAACTACACGAGCTGGCGTATTTTGTACGCCAGATATAAGAATTCTACTGCAAATATATTAAAAAAATTTAATTTTTGACGTTGTTTATCTGTCTAACCTATCACTGGAATGTGCTTTATAATTTGGTTTTTGTTTCGTTATAATCGGCGTTCTGGGAATATCGTAATTTACAGTTTATTATTTGTTGTGGTGGACAATATACGCCACGATTATATTAACATAAGAAGTAATATAAGTACATATTTAAATTGTTTTTTAGTCATTATGGCACAAACTATATTTTTCTTTATAAACAATACTTTTTCTCCTGTAAAAAATCACATTTCAAAAAAATTTTTTATTAGTAATTTTATTTATCATGGAATCCAGTTATTCCATGATTCCAATTATAAATCTCAATTGGCTTACTGAGAAGGATCTCCAAGTATTCACTGATGCCGAATAAGGTTGATAACAAACAACTAAGTGTATTTTTTCAAAAAAAAAAAATTAAAAAAACAAATCCGCTGTTTTTTAGTGTATTTTCTTGTGGCGTATAAAGTACGTCACGCGTGTAGTTATGTTATAACTTGATGCGCGGGTAGTTAAAGGTTAATAGCCCAATAAATGACCGTTTTGGAGTGTAATTTCCAGGGGCAACTCAGAATTGCATGAAAATTTGGATTTAGGTTCTACTTACCCTCCACTTCAAAGTTGAATTTGTGCCGTTGGTTGCTTTTATTTGGGGGGTGGCATTTACCCCTTCTCGGGGGTGAAAAACGCGTGTTTAAAATAAGGCTGGAAACGGATAAATTGACTTTTTTTAAGCACCTTTTGTTCTATAAAGTTTTTTACGTAAGTCAATACTTTTCGAGAAATTTGCGATTTAAAATGTTGATTTTTCGACAAAAAAACTACGTTTTCAGATCGTTTTCCGAAATAACTCAAAAAGTAAATATTTTATCGAAAAAAATACTTTTAGCAAAAGTGTAGCCTCTAAAAAAACGAAAAAAAAATGGTGTATTAGTAACGTCTACAAATTGAGTAGGAGCAAAGTTGTTGCTCATGAAAAATACGTTCTTATTCGTCTAATACCAAATCGAATAATTCAACACGAAATCACCGAAAAAAAAAGCCTTTTTCGGGAAAACCTTATTAACATTTTTAAACATTGAAAAAATCTTATTATTTGTTTTTTTACAAAAGTTTACAGCATCAAAAATAAACGAGTTACACTGAAAAAAAAAGTTAGCCCCTTTTTTTGGTAAAAAAGAAATCGTGAAAACCTCCCTCTATTTAGCACCCGAAATGAAATTAATCGTTTGGCTTTACCATCTATTTTAACTGTATGTGTATTGCTTATATAATCTGTAAGTTTGATTGATTTGAGGTGCTTATTTTTGAAAACAATTGGTTTTATAGTAAAAAAAAAAATTTTCTAAAAATGTTTGAAAAATTTTATTTTGTCAAAATAACTTAAAAAGTATTAGTGATAAGAAAAATCTTAAAGAGTAAAAAATGTAGGTTTTGCTATTATAAATATGCAAGTTTCATTTTGTTTCTCCGTAAGACAAAAATTGGTTAAGATATGGCTATTCAAAATTTGCATACACTCGTGATTAGTGACCCATTCAAGCTTTCTCAATTATAACCCTTTCAAAAATAAACACTTTAAACCGGTGAGACTGACAGATCATATAAAAAATAGATAGGTAAGTAATTTTTTTGTAAAGCAGTACCGATTAATTTCATTTGGGGAGCTAAACACGGCGGGATTTTCATGATTTTTTACAAAAAAAAAGAGGGCCAACTTTATTTTGAGCGTAACTCGCTTATTTTTAATGCTAAAACTTTAGTTAACAATTAAAACAAAGCTTTTTATAAACAAAAATGAATAACCATTTTCAATTTCGTTGCAAAACGAAACTACAGCCGAACCGTATTCTAGTCCCATCTGAGAGTGCAGCAAGCACCTCTTCCGGTTTAGAAACTTATTAGTCTCTGGAACAATGGGAACATTCTCTGGTTACACCTCCGAGGCTTCTACAATTTGCAAGCCATACGGATGCTGAGACTAAGGAAGATGAGAGAATTCTACAATTTACAATTCACGTCACATATATATGCCATTAGAGTGAAAACTTAGTCTCTTTGCTAGAAGTTCCCGCTAAGGCATCTATGCCATTTCGTTCGTTGCAATCCGGGACTTCAGGCTGGGGATTGTTTTGGCTGGATCAGGGAGAGCAGCATATGTGCCTCCTGATGAGAGACTAATAAGTTTAGAAACCGGTAGAGGTGCTTGCTGCACTCTCTGATTGGTCTAGAATATGGTTCGGCTGTAGTTTCGTTTTGCAAGGAAATTGAAAATGGTTATTAATTTTTGATTTACATTTACTCTGATTGGAGTACGAAGGGAACCATTCTCGTTGGAACTTTACCGCGCTGAGCAGATGGGACGTGAATTGTAAATTGTAGAATTCCCTCATCTTCCTTAGTCTCAGCACCCGTATGGCTTGCAAATTGTAGAAACCTCGGAGGTGTAACCAGAGAAGGTTCCCATTGTTTTCATTCTGGTGGGATGTAGAATAGCATTATGTTGTTTTATATGCCATTAGAGTGAAAACTTAATCTTTTTGCTAGCAGTTGCCGCTAAGGCATCTATGCCATTTCGTTCGTTGCAATCCGGGACTGCAGGCTGGGGTTTGTTTTGGTTGGATCAGGGAGAGCAGCATATGTGTCTCCTGATGAGAGACTAATAAGTTTCAAAACCGGTAGAGGTGCTTGCTTCACTCTCTGATTGGACTAGAATATGGTTCGGCTGTAGTTTCGTTTTGCATCGAAATTGAAAATGGTTATTCATTTTTGACTTACATTTATTCTGATTGGAGTACGAAGGGAACCATTCTCGTTGGAACTTTACCGCGCTGAGCAGATGGGACGTGAATTGTAAATTGTAGAATTGCCTCATCTTCCTTAGTCTCAGCATCCGTATGGCTTGCAAAATGTAGAAGCCTCGGAGGTGTAACCAGAGAAGGTTCCCATTGTTTTCATTCTGGTGGGATGTAGAATAGCATTACGTTGTTTTATATGCCATTAGAGTGAAAATTTAGTCTTTTTATAAACACTTTAAAAAAATTTAAATGGGCCTTTTCCCGAAAAGCGCTTAATTTTTCGGTGATTTCACCTTGAAATATTCGATTTGGAATTAGACGAATAAGAACGTATTTTTCATGAGCTACAACTTTGTTTTTATTTGATTGATAGACTTAGCTGATAATCCATTTTTTTGGGTTTTTTATAAGCTACACTTTTGCTAAGGATATTTTGTTCGATAAAATATTTATTTTTTGAGTTATTTGCGAAAAACCGTATGAAAACGTAGTTTTTTTGTCGAAAAATCAACATTTTCAATGGAAAATAACTCGTAAGGTATTGACTTACGTAAAAAACTACGTAAAAAACAAAAGTTGCTTAAAATCAGTCAATTTATTCATTTCCGGTCTTATCTTGAACGTATGTCTTTTCACCCTCGAGAAGGGGTGACTGTCACCCTCCAAGTAAAAGCAACCAACGGAACAATTTCAACTTTGAAGTGGAGGGTAAGTAGAACCTAAATCCAAATTTTCATGCAATTCGGAGTTGTCCCTGAAAATTACACGGTATCACCGAATTTCCCGTTCATTTACTGGGCTATAAGACCATTATCTTCTTATTTACCACACTAAAATCTTTATAAACCTTAAATAAAACTAAAATGTTTTTATTGTGCTACTTGGGATGTTTTAAAACTAAATTAATATAATAATATACAGGGTGTAACAAAAATACAGGTCATAAATTAAATCTCATATTCTGGAACCAAAAATAGTTCGATTGAACGTAACTTACCTTAGTACAAATATGCACAGAAAAAAAGTTACAGCTCTTTGAAGTTACAAAATGAAAATCGATTTTTCCGATATATCGAAAACTATTAGAGATTTTTTAATGAAAATGGACATGTGGCATTATTATGGCAGGAGCATCTTAAAAAGAAATTATAGTGAAATTTTTGCATCCCATAAAAATATTATGGGGGTTTTGTTCCCTTCAACCCCCCAAACTTTTCTGTACGTTCCAATTAAATTATTATTGTGGTACCATAGGTTAAACACAATGTTTTTAAAACTTTTTTGCCTTTCAATATTTTTTCGATAAACCAGTTTAAATCGAGATGCGGCTTCTTTTTTAATATGTTTACATAAAAGTTTTATATGGGTTTTGTGCCTTTAAACCCCCCAAATGTTTTTGTCCGTTCCAATTAAACTATTATTGCGGTACCATTAGTTAAACACAGTGTTTTTAAAACTTTTTTGCCTCTTAGTATTTTTCCGATAAGGCACCTTTTATCGAGATGTGGCTTCTTTTCTAATATGGTTCAAAATATACCTCAAACTGTAATTTATAAATAAATTTTCATATTTTATACTACATTCGCTCTCGCGAGATTTTTTTTGACACTGACGTTAGTAATTTCTTTTTTGAAAATTTCAGTTGTCAGAAGTGACTGGAAATTACTACAAAACCAACGCACCTGCTCATATCCAATATTATTAATAGTAAACAGACATAAAAATAACATAAACCTTACGCCAATCAATATTTAATTATTTAAACCATTATAATGTATTGATAGCAAATGAGAAAATTATTTATTGTACAAAATAAAAATATTTTGTAGAAATAAACTTCACAAAATTTTATGAGATTAGTAGACACTCCCACTATTTCTAATAATTCTTCTTTTTTTAATGAAAGATTAAGTTGATTTGAGTTGATTTTAGCAGTTAATAGTGTAAGGTAGGAATTTTTGTGTTGTACGTTTCCTATTCCGAATGTCTCAAAAAAAATCTCGCGAGAGCGAATGTAGTATACCAGGTTTCTTTAATCATACCTAACAGTATGTATACAAATATGTGGTGGATTTGAAAAATATGCAAAATATCTCGATAAAAACTAGCTTTTCGAAAAAGTACTAAGAGGCAAAAAAGTTTTAAAGATATTGTGTTTAACTAACGGTGCCACAATGATAATTTAATTGGGACGTACACAAAAGTTTGGGTGGGTTTAAGGGAACAAAACCCCCATAAAATTTTTATGGGGTGCACAAATTTCACTATAATTTCTTTTTAAGATGTTCCTATCATACGAATGCCACTTGCTCGTTTTCAATAAGACACTTCAAATAGTTTTCGATATATTGGAAAAGATCTATTTTTATTTTGTAACTTCAAGGGGCTATAACTTTTTTATGTGCACATTTGTACTAAGGTAAGTTAGGTTAAATCAAACTATTTTTGATCCCAGAATATGTGATTTAATTTATGACCTGTATTTTTGTTACACCCTATTATATATTATAATATTATGGTAAATCATATTGTTCATAGCAAGGAAAAACATTTAACTTTATGCTGTCAGCTAATCTGCCTTCGTAATATAATTTTTTCATTAATAAATTAATATATCCCTTTTGTTTAGTATTGTTTTGTTTAGCTATCGTTTAATACATACAGTTGTATTTTTCTATTATGTACTTAACAAAAGATTACTTGCATCAAAATAATGGATATAAAAATATAAAGGCAAGTCCAAAGATAAAATCTGATTTTAAGTAAAGAGTTTGACATAATCTGGATAGCAGTTTTTATTATAGATTTTAAACTGTAAAAATTGTAGTTAAGTTTAAACAAGTCGCATGAGGCAAAAACTATTAGGAAAAACCATTAACTTGTGAGTTTTTGAAAAGATTACTTTTTGATGATTTTAATTTTCCATCGTCTAGTAAGAATTTTCGTCACGTGTTCAATAATTCTGTCCAATCAGATTTTTATTATATTGTGAATAATCTACAGGCAGTTTTAAGAAAATGAATTGAATGAATGAGCTGGAATGTAATTCGGTAACATCCTTTCCTAAATAAAACTGTACAGTGGAACCCCGATAAGTCGGCCCCCGATAACCCAGAAGTCCGGCTAACCCGGACCTACTTTTATCAGACAAACATTTCATCAATAAAAATGTGTGTAATATAATATTTGAGAGATAATGGGTATTTGTGTAATTTGAACTACATATAGGATAGTAAAAATGACTCATGCCACACGACGTTCATTGTCGTGTTATCCGAAACAACAGGCACCTGTAGTTTCCTTTATTTTTATTTCAAACTGTCTTAGCATTGTTAGCTAAAAAACACTAAAATATATATATATATATATATATATATATATATATATATATATATATATATATATATATATATATATATATATACAATAGCACTAAAGGCCTTAGAGGCCCATGGCTTGAAAAGTTTGTTTTTTCTTTCTTCATTTTCACGTTTCTTTATGTGCTGAGCTCTTCTCTGGCTTGATATGTGATTTTCCTCCATTCCTTCCTGTCACTCATTGTTCTTTTTTTGGCCCTCTAGCCCCATTCTTTCCAAATCTTTTTCGACGTCTTGCTTCCATCTATTTTTCGGCCTTCCTCTTCTCTTTCTTGAAGTTATAGTGTAGTTTAGTACCTTTTTTGGAGTCCTCGTGTTTGGCATCCTTTCAATGTGACCTCGCCATCTAAGTCTCTGAGCCTTTATCACTCCTATTATATTAGGTTGGTTGTATAATTGCTTTAACTCATCATTTGATCTTCTTATCCATAAACCGTCCCTTATTTTTCCTCCATATATCTTCCTTAGTATTTTCCTTTCCCAGATCTCCAGTAAATTTTGTTCATTTTTTGTCATTGTCCATGTCTCACTGCAGTATGTTACTATTGGCTGTATAGTTGTTTTGTATAGCTGTACTTTTGCCCTTCTTGATAGAAACTTGCTTTTCAACATTACATTAAGCGCATGTACACTTCTATTGCCTGCCATTATTCTAGCTTGTATTTCTTCTTTAATGATAGGTTTACGTGATAAAATTGCCCCTAGGTATGTAAATCTTTCTACCATTTCGAATTCGTATGATGTTCCTTCTTCTACTTCTACTTTAAACTTTTGACCATTCCTAAACTGACCATCTGTCCACTCCATACATTTTGTTTTAGTTGAATTTATATATAGTCCCATTTTCTTCGCTGCTTTTACTATTCTCTGTACCATCTCCTGTAGCTCTTTTTTTCCTCTTGCCAGTAACACCACATCATCCGCAAACGCCAAAACTTGGTGTCTTCTTTGATATATGAGTCCTTCTCTATTGATTTTTGCTTCTCGCATTATTTTTTCTAGGCATAAGTTGAAGAGTAAAGATGACAGAGGATCGCCCTGTCTTAATCCTTTGTTTACTATAAATTTTTCTGATGATTGATTGTTTATTTTGACTCTGTTTTCTGTATTCTTCAGAGTGAGATGTATCATGTTACGTAGCTTTCTGCTAACTCCCAATTCCTCAAGCGCCTCTTTTAATTTCTTCCTCTTTATTCTATCGTATGCTTGTTGGAAGTCGATGAATAGTGCTATCGTTGGTAGGTTGTGTTCATAGCTTTCTGCTTGTAATTCTCTGATTACGAATACTTGGTCCGTTGTGCTTCTCCCTCTTCTAAATCCGCACTGATATTCGCCTATTATATTTTCAGCTTCTTTTTCAAGTTTGTCTTTTATTGATTTTCCTAGGATTTTGTATACGGTATTTAATAAAGCTATTCCTCTGTAATTACTGCATTCTGTTTTGTCGCCTTTTTTATGTAATGGGCAGATAATTGCTTCCTTCCCGTCCTCTGGTATTCGTTCTTTTAACCATATATCTTTTATGATTTTGTGTATCCAATCATTCAGCAATTTTCCACCATATTTCATCATCTCTGCTGTTATGTTATCGCTTCCAGGGCATTTGTTGTTTTTAAGATTTCTAATTATTTCCTCGATTTGTTCTTTGCTCGGTGGATTATCTTCTATGTCTTCTAACTGTTCATTTTCTGTCTCTGCTTCTATGGATTCATTTTGGTTTGGCTTATTCTTGCCATTTAGTAATTCGTCAAAATACTTTTTCCATCTCTCTACTATTTCTGCTTCGCCGCTTATATTATCTCCAGCTTTGTTTTTACCGAATATGGTTTTTGCTGGTATCCTCTTTTCTCGTTTCTGGCACCTTGATACAGGTTTTTTATTTCTTTATTTCTGTAGTTCTCTTCTATTTCTTTTAGCTTATTATCTAAGTGTTTTCTCTTCTTTTCTCTCAACAACCTCTTTACTTTTTGTCTTTGTTCTATATATCTATCATGCGTCTCTGTTGTTTCTTTCTTGATCATTTCTATCCTTAATGATTGTCTTAGTTCTATTTCTTTTTGGCACTCTATGTCGAACCACTCCTTCCTCTTTTTAATCTCTTGTTTATTACATTCTTTTGCTGCTTTGTTCATTACTTGCTTTATGATTTCCCAGTTGTTCTCCGTTTGTTCTTCTATTTGTATCTTTTTTAGTTCCCTTTCCATTGTTTCTCTGTATGTTTCTTGCTCTTTTTTTTGTTGCAAACCGAATTGGTTTATTTATACATTTCTTTTCTTTTATTTTGTTTTTGTTTTCAGGTATCAGATGCTTCATTTTGATACCCACCATGTAATGGTCGGAGTCGGCATCTGGTCCTCTGTATGTTCTAATCTTATTTATACATTGCTGCTCTTCTTTTTCGATCAGCACGTGATCTATTTGGTTTTTGGTCTTTCTATCTGGCGATATCCATGTTTCCTTGTGTATTTCTTTTCTTTCGAAATATGTGCTCATTATGATCATATTTTTTTCTCTTGCAAAATCTATGAGGAACTGTCCGTTTTCATTAGTTTCATTGTGTTTACTATGTTTTCCTATTGTCGGTCTAAATACTTCTTCCTTCCCTATTTTGGCATTTGCGTCGCCTAAAATAATTTTCATGTCGTATCTGGGTATACTTTCGATTGTTCTATTTAGTTCACTGTAAAAAGATTCTTTGACATCATTATCTTTTTCTTCAGATGGTGCGTGAATATTTATGAGAGTGATTTTTTGGTATTTTCCCTTGATCCCGATACTACATATTCGATCTGATATTGGTTTGAATTCTACTATTGCTTCCTTTAGTTCTTTTCGTAGCATAAAACCTGTGCCTAGTGCTCTATTCTTTCCGCCGCTATTAAAAAACACTGTATCTTCTATTTCTAGTATATCATTTCCCAGCTGTTTCGTCTCCTGCAAGGCTACTATGTCAAATTGGAACTTTTCGATTTCTCTCGCTAGATGTTTAAGTTTACCTTCTCTATATGTGCCTCTTACATTCCATGTTCCTAAAAGTAAGTGTTCTTTTCGACATGTTCTCTTGTGTTTTTGTCCGGTTTTCATTTTTTTTTGTCCTTTTTTTGAATTATCGTTATCCTTTTTCTGTACTTGTGTCGTCATCGTTATTCCCATGGTACAATTGTCTGCTAGTTTTTTGATGTTGTTTTGATCATTTTTCCTTCTTTGTCGTTCCACTTCCATTCGTTGTTGTTTACCCATATTTTTTTTACTCCAATCTTGACTTCATTTCCTTTGTTTCTTTCTTCCTGAGCAATGTTTCTAATTGTTTTCTGTATTTCTCGTTCTCTTATGGTTGCATCTTCGTTAATATATACCTTCAGCCCTCATATTTCTTTTAACTTATACTTTTTTTCCATTATTTGTCTTTTTTCTTCCTGGTTTTCTAATTCAATGAGGCATGTTTTTTCTCCTAGCTTGTGAGCATTCCTTATTTTAACCTCTACTCCTAAGTGTTGTTTGATGAAATTGTTAGTTGTTTCTTTTAACCCTGCTTGTTCATATGTGTCTATCCTTAGACCGTTCATGACTACGTTATTTATTCGTCGGTGTTTTTCCATAACTTCCATGTGGTTTGTTATTTCTCTGAGTTCCTCCTTGATTTCTATATTCTCTTGTTTTAGTTCCGCATTTTCTTTTCTCAGCGCTCTGTTTTCTATAATGAGCTTTTCTATTGCTTCCTTGCTTTCTTTTTGATTTCTTTTTATTTCCTTAATGTCATCGGTGAGGTGGCTCATCATTATTAATAATTGATCAATTTTTGTTTCTTCATTTCTTTTCTCTTGATTTTTTGTTGGTGTTCTCGAGAACTTTTTGCTCTGAACTAAAACACTAATAAAAAATAATTTTTCAAGCAATGGCCTTAGTCTTCACTATTATTAGTAAATAACGTAACATCGTTGCGATTGAGACGATATTGTGTGTAGTATGTACAGTCGTATTGTTTGCTTCCGTTCTGTAATCGTTCGTAAATTTATTCATATTTTGTGTTTGCGTGTTTTTGGTCTAAGTAATGGCAACAAAACGTAAAAATGTTGTAGTGACAATGGAAAGAAACTAATTGATAAAGGCGTAATTGATACGTAATTTAGATGTGTACTGTGAATATACATGTCATGTTATTTCAATTATAACAAGAGTTTATTTTATATAATAGTTATATAAGAATTTTTACCATTTTTTCCGGCTAACCTGAATTTTCGATAACCGGGATCGGCCGCGGTCCCGATTAATCCGAGTTAACGAGGTTTCACTGTGTTTATAAATAATTTTAAAATAAAAATGTATACCATTTTTATTCACTTGCAATGTGAAGCCAAAACTGCCGTAATTTTTACTTAGTTGAAATTGAGTTGAGTCTATTATAGGTCTGGATCCTGCGTATGAAAAAAAAGTTGATTAATAGCAAGCTGAAAATTTGTTAATAGCTTAAGGGTGTCTAGTCGGACAAACTTTGATATATGGGAACACTGGAACAGGGGAAGTTTTAATTGTGGAACAGGTTAAAAATTTGGAACGGTCAGACCACGAAAACGGCACATGTATTTTGTCCGACAGAACAGACTTAAACTCTCCGAACAGAGATTAAACTCTCGTGCAAAAATCAGACTGCTATGTATCACCAAATGGGCGTTTTAATAAGTGGAACATGTAGAATATGTCAAATGACAGGAATTATGACAGGTGATAAATAGCAGTCTGATTTTTGCATGAGAGTTTAATCTCTGTTAGGAGAGTTTAAGTCTATTCTGTCGGACAAAATAAATGTACCGTTTTCACGGTCTGACCGTTCCAAATTTTTAACCTGTTCCACAATTAAAACTGCCCCTGTTCCAGTGTTCCCATATATCAAAGTTTATCCGACTAGACACCCTTAAGCTATTAACAAATTTTCAGCTTGCTATTAATCAACTTTTTTTTCATACGCGGGATCCAGATCTATTAGTCCCCGCATTGCAACTGACGTGATGTTAGTAGGTGCGTAGCGGCATCTGCTAAATAAAAGTCAAAATTTTCATGCTAATAAAAATATTTAAAAATATTTTTTAATAAAGTTTGACCATTTTCCTGGTAACACCTCCATGGCTTCTAAAAATTGCAAGCCAGATGGATGCCGACTCGAAGAAGACAAGAGGAAATTCTAATTGGTCGTGAATTTTGCAATTCACGACCCCGTCTGTTCAACGTGGTAAATTCCAACGGAAAATGGACCTATGTTACTCAAAGAAGTAATACTAATATAAAATAAAAATGTATAAAGTCCGTCTCATGAGCATTTTTCAGTGCGTCACAGTTTTTCGATTTCTTTTTAACGTAATAAATTGTATGTGACAGAAAAAGGCACGTCTGTGATTAGAGACATTTATAACATTTATTCTAGTTATTTTAGTTGTTGATAGATGGCGCTTTATCGAAGAAAAAATTATTTACGAATTATATAATAAATTAACGAATATAATCTGTACAATTTATTAGACTATGCAAATAAAAGAAAATAAGGGAGTGCAATTAGAACGAAAATATGCATTGTTTCGGAAAAATTCAAACAAGCTTATATTTTTCTAAGACTTTTTTTGTTAGTTTATATACATGTTAAAGTAAAAATTTCTACTCGCAGATTTGGCCGCTAATTGTTTATTAATTGTTTAAACAATAACAATTATTTTGTATAAATAATTTTAAAAATATTATTAAATTCATCATTTAACTTTAACCAAATATGTTTCTATTTTGTTTTTGAATATGCTGAATCCGAATATGGCATTGCCATTTGAAAATTCTAATACAGAAGCTCGTATACAGTATGTCTGCGTAGCTAGAAACCACATGGAAAACTTTTTTGTTGTCAATTTTACGAAAAAAAGTTATTCTTCATAAAATGCTCTGGATAGTCAAAAATCTAAAACTCCAGCATCAGATATCAAATTTTATCAATTTTATACGAGTTAGGTCAAAAATATGAATTTCGTTAAAGAGTAAAGTACCTTTAAATTCCAGAATAAGAATATCAAAAAATGATATCATGAAAAGTTGTTTGAAATTAAAAACTATGTTTAAATATGCAATTACATCATTCTAATCGAAAAAATTTCTTCAATTTTTTCTCAGATTACGGATATTCATCATCATTTTATTTCAATTATGAGAACTATTTTAATATCACTTTTAAGAAAAAAAGTTATTCTTCCTAAAATGCTCTTCCTGGTCTAAAATCTAAGATCTCATCAGATATCAAAATTTTTAATTTTATACGAGATATATAAAAATTATTATTTTTTCTTAAGAGTTAAGTGCCTTTATTTTTCACAATATTTTAATTAGAAGAATGTAATTGAACACTTAAACAAAATTTTTAATTCCAAACAACTTTTCTTAATAACAATTTTCGATATTGTGAAATGTAAAGATATTTTACTCTTGAGTGAAATCATATTTTTTGACATATCTCGTATCAAATTAATTAAATTTAATATTTAATGATTGCATCTTAGATTATATATGATGCAGAGTACTTTAAAAAGAATAACTTTTTTTCGTAAACTGATAATAAAAAAGTTATCAATAGGTTCCAAGTTAAGCAGACATACTGTATACAAGCTAAAAAATTTTTTTTTCCAGAACATTTTATTATTGTTGAAGCTTATTATTCAATGTATTTTAGGTAAGTTTCACAGAAAGAAGTTTTAATCATTTTGTATAAACATTTTTTTAGCTGGTAATTTTCGGTTTTTGTATTACATTTTTGTTATCTTTCTTGATTTTCTCAAAAAGAAATAGTATACTTCATGTCTAAAGTAAAATAATTTAGTGAGTTTTGAAGATTACATCCTAAGCTTTGAAGAAGCACTTATTATATAAAACTGTAATAGATCTGTTCAAACTTGAGTGATGCCGTCTTAAGGTGGTGGTAATTCTATAAAACTACGAAGATTCCAAAAATTACATTTTTTGAGACGTCATATCATTTGAATTAAATTTTTGAGATTTTTTTTAATGAAATATCATTTAGCAACATGTTTGGAAGGTAAGTTGTTCAAAATTGAGAGTTTAATAAGAAAAATTGTATTAATTACACATTTTTAAATCATTTTTAAAGAAAATTCATATAAGGCTCACTTTCCGCCCATACCGTACTTATGCCCATACATTTTATTTCTTTTTATTATAACCATAAGATAGATTAATTATTCTTCTTTCATGTTCAATTTGTCAAATTTCATTTAGGGCCGGTTGTTCGAACGCTAATCAACAATGATCACTATCAAATATTTAATTACTCTCACAACTGTCAATGTCAACTTTGGTTGGGTTGCTGAAAACATAATTGATTATAATTATGAGATCAGTGAATCAATGAACATAACAATTATTAACATAATTGATTAACTAATTTCATAATTCTAATGAATAATTTTGTTTTCAGCAACCCAATCAAAGTTGACATTGACAGTTGTGACAGTAATTAAATATTTGATAATGATCATCGTTGATTAGCGTTCGAACAACCGGCCCTTAATGTATTAGTAAAGAATTACATTAAAATAATTCAACCGTGCACTTCGCCGTACGCTAGTTTAGAATGCGCCAATGTTTGTGAGAAGGGTGACTTTAGCGTTATAAATAAAAAATTATAGAAGATACAGATTTAATTTTAGAAAATTCTTTATATAAGGTTTTTTGTAAAATTTTATGTAGTATTTTATATTTTATTTTTTTTTTCGGAGTTATTTAAAAAAACATCTAATTTCGTAGTTCATTTGTTTAATAAAAAATGAAGCACCCACTTCTCGAGTAGAACTTTTTGATATGTTGTTTATTAAACATTTCTTAATGAAATTACAAAAAGTTCTGCCTTGTTTGATTTTTTCCGAAATGAAAATCTATATGCACTCCCCTAAAATACCATTTTATAAATGCAATAAACACAATTAATTGGTTTTTATGCCAAATTGCAAATAAAATGTGACAAATGTCAGATTTAACTAAAATGTCATGTTGGAATAAATGTCATAAATGTGTATTATCGCGGAGTTACCATTTTTTTCTATCATTTGTGACGCACTGAAAAATGCTCATGAAAGGGACTATACCATTTTTATTCAGTTACAATGCGAAGTCAAAACAGTCTTAAATTTTTACTTAGTTCAGAGAGCGCAACCAGCACTCTTATCGACGATTTCACCACTGTTTAGTGGTTGTTCAGAGAATGCATAGATAATATTTTATTGATATCTTTGTCTGAATATTTGCTAAACCTGCTCATGCTGTTCACTTTGACAAGTCGTAAAACAATTGCGATAAAAATATCACTGAATGTCTGTTGACAAAGATTTGAATTTTGTATGTGAGTATTAGAAAATAATCTTTCGAATATCACACTATAGTAAAAATAAATAAGAAAATAATGCTCCAGTTTATTTCTCAAATCTGTTGCCATTCGGTAATAGTCACTCGAGCCCTGAGAGCTCTCGTTTCTACTGTAGAAAAACAAGTTTTCTAAAAATATCACAAGGAAAATTTCCTGTAACTGGCTGTATACCATAAATCACAAAAAATAAAAACCTTATCTTGTAAAAGGTGTATTTAAAATCCCTAAAAAGGGCTATATCACAACAAAACGTTTTCGGAATCAATATTCCATCATCAGTCATATCACATGTTTACATGCTTTAAGCCACCAAACATAAGGGTAAATACCCTTGAGTTGTTTTTAAACATTTGGGGTTACATTGTATTATCCGATTTTAAAGGAAGTTAAAAAATATGTCCAGATTAACCCCTGGCATCACATAACATCAACCATATCGGTTGGAAATTTGTAGGTAGGACCTTACATGGCAGAGTTTAGGTGACAACTCTAAAAATTCTCGCATTATTGTCAATAATTTATTCTCACTCTCCTGTGATATAAATGTTGATAATTGTGTTTGTTCGAAAGTGAAAAATGTGTTCACCGTTTCTTGAGCGTTTATGAAAATGATTTAAATAGCAATGGAGCTAAAAGATTGCGCACATCCCCTTAAATGTTAATAAATATGATACTTATTATGACTCTCTTTGTATTGAGAACAATTTCAATTTACTCTTTTTTAATTAACTTTAATTAATGACACGCAACTAGTGGCTTTTACATATAAAATGAAGTGCTCAATAATCATAGTTACATCTCGATTACAAACATGAAAGTTTTAACATAATTTGTTTGTTCTAGTATGCTTCTGTACCATAAAATTATTTTTGTGTATTTTAGTATGCTTTTACCGTCGCAAAATTAATTACCTATGATTTTTTTTTCTAGTTATCATAGTGATTTACCAAACAGGTTTGTTATACTATTATATAAATATATCATTATGACAATTTTTTTAATTATATTTATAAAATTATTAAAAGTTTTATATTATTATATTTACGCCAGTAAATGGGAGCAAGAATAGGTTATTACCTCCGAATTCTATCCTACTGCATGGATTTTAATGAAATTTTGGGAATTGCCTCTACTTATCTCCTAAATAAAAGTCTACCCTATGCCGATGTAGGCTTTTATCTTAGGGGTGGTTCCCACCCCTTCTCGAGGGTAAAAATTTTTCGGTTAAAATAAACACGGAAGTGACTATAGAACCTAATTCTAAGCAAACACTATTCTATATATTTTTTTGAAAACTCAATACTGTTTGAGGTATTCGTGGTTGAAAATTGGCCATTTTAATTAAAAAATTACACCTTTTCGGACGTTTTTTTGCGAAAACCTTAAAAACTATAAAAACTATGCATCTCACTAAAAAACTATATAAAACATTTTTATAGCTTATAAGAAAACAAAGAGATTCGTTCCTTTATAAATCTTCTAGTTATAATACAAAAAAAATCTGGTAGGTGGGAAGAGTTTGTTTTTTTGGTGCATGCTCAAATCGGTGTATTGAACTCGAAATAACAGCGAAACGGTCGATTTTAAGTGTATAATGCTACCAATACCTCTTGTGGTGCTTGAAGGGACCTTTAAAATGAACAAAATTAAATGTCAATTACGTTCAAACTAAGCGAGATATGCTGCAAAAAAATTGATGACTAATGTGTTTTAAGAAAAAATGAAAGTATATTTTAACCCCTCATCCACCAGAATTTAAATGCATCGTTTTTCTTCTACTGTACTTTTATTAGGTATAGTGTTATTTCTATGTTCAAAAAGTTGGACGGGTTTAAAATGAATGGTTTTTGAAAAAAAAAATAAAATCAAATTATAGAGCGCATTTTTAAATTTTCTTAAAAATCCTCCTTTTTCTCCCTGTTACTTGAAACAATAAGAGATACAGTAATGAAAAACAAAATAAAACTTTTTATCTAAAAAACTCTACATTTTTGTTCGGTATCTTTTTTTTCGTATGTCTTATCGTTTTCCAATTACATGGAAAAAAAGGAAGACTTTTAAGAAAATCTTCTAAAAATGAGGTCTATAATTTGATCTTATTTTTTTCAAAAACCATTCATTTTAAACCCGTCCAACTTTTCAAATATAGAAATGACACTATAATAAAAAGTATTATTGAAGGAAAACGATGTATTTAAATTCTGATGGATGAGGGGTTAAATATATACTTCCCAATTTTTCTAAAAATACATTAGTCATCAATATTTTGCAGCTTATCTCGCTTAGTTTGAATGTAATCGACATTTAATATTGATAATTTTAAAGGTCTTTTCAAGCACTCTAAAAGGTATTCGTCGCATTATATACCTAAAATTGACCGTTTCTCTGTTATATTTCATGTTGAATACACTGATTTGAGCATGCACCAAAAAAACAAACTCTTCTCACCTACCATATCTCTTTTTGTATTATAACTAGAAGATTTATGAAGGAACGAGTCTCTTTGTTTTTATAAGCTACAAAAAATTTTATATTGTTTTTTTAGTAAGATGCATAGTTTTTAAGGTATTCGCAAAAACCGTCCGAAAAGGTGTTATTTTTCAATGAATATGTTCCAATTTTCAACCACGAATAACTCAAAAAGTATCGAGTTTTCAAAAAAAATTTTAGAACTGTTTTTGCTTAGAATTAGATTCTCTAGCCATTTTCGTGGTTAATTTAACCAACAAATTTTCCACCCCGAGAAGGGGTGGGAACCACCCCCAAAATAAAAGCACACATCGGCATGGGGTAGACTGTGTTTCCTGATCTATTCCCTACTTACACTAAAAATATCAAGCAAATCGATGTAGTAGGATCGAATTCGGAGCCAAATATCCTCATTAACTGCCCTAATTACCGTTACAGCCTATTATACAGGGTGTCCAGAAACTCTACCGATAAACGCAGACAGAAGATTCGTCAGATAATTTTAAGACAATTTAACCCAATTCATCTAGTCCGAAAATGCTTCCTAAAGGAGCTAGAGCTATTTGAAGATGGCGTCTGGTAATTAGTTTTTCTTAAATATCTCCAGAACGCTTCTATTAAAAAAAAATCGGAAATTGGTACACGTATTTATCTTCCAGATATAAATCGATTCCATCCATTTCAAATTTCTAGTACCTGATAGAGGCGTCTGTTTTGGGTAGGGCAATAGATATAGTATCGCATAACTTTTTTGTTTTTAATTTTTAAGCATTTTTGAGTCTGGATTATTAAAAAGTAAGGTACTGTAGTACTAAAAGGTACTCTTACTTTAAATCGATAGGATACACCGTTTTCTAGAAAAATCGATTTGAATATTTTTCGTTTTTTGAATATAAAAAAAAATAAAAAACTATTTATAAAAACGAAAACTGGTATGTTTATTTATATTCCAGAGATGAATCGATTTCATTAATTGCGAATTTCTAGTACCGACCATAAGCGTCCGTTTTGGGTAGGTCAACGGTTATTTTATCGCATAACTTTTATGTCTTTAATTTTTAAGAATTTTTGTCACCAGATTATTAAATTATGAGGTATTCTAGTACTAAAAGTTACTATTGCTTTAAGTAGGTAAAAGACACCGATTTTCTTTTAAAAATCTTTTTAATTTTTTTTTAAATTCAGGAAAGAAACAATTTTCAAATCGATTTTTCTAGAAAACGGTGTGTTCTACCGACTTAAAGCAAGAGTACGTTTTAGTACTACTAGAATACCTCAGAATTTGATAATCGAGTATCAAAAATGTTAAAAGTTAAAGATAAAAAAAATACGCGATAAAATAACCGTTGCCCCACCCAAAACGGACGCCTATGACTGGTACTAGAAATTCAAAACGGATGGAATCGATTTATATCTGGAAGATAAACATGTGTAGCAATTTTCGTTTTTTAACCAGAAGCGTTCTGGAGGTATTTAAGAAAAACTTATTAAAAGACGCCATCTTCAAAGAGATTTAGCTCCCTTAGGAAGCATTTTCGGACTAGATGAATTTGGTATTATATAGTATATAGTATAGTTATAGTATATATAAAGCAAACCTCTGAGTTGAAGGTAAACACACCACCGAATTTGTTAAAACCAGGCGTGGAGTGAGGCAAGGTTGTATGTTGTTTCGTCTAATATTCAACCTCGATTCTGAAAGAATATTTATTGAAGCTTTGCATGAAAGTTGAAAAGGTATTATACTGAACGGGTACCGGCTAAACAACTTGAAGTATGCAGATGACCCCATAATATCTGCAGACAACCTAGAAGATCTACAAATTCTTATGAACAAAATGACGAATTACAGTCAACACTATGGAGCCAATATAAACGTAAATAAGCCAAAGTTTATGATCTATAGCAATAAAAATAAGAGAAGATCAACTCCACATCAACTAAACCCCTGTAGAGAAAATGACAAACTAAAACTACATAGGCACCATAATAAATGAAAAATGGAAACAAATTTTTCCAGGTTTCTGCAATGTCGGTTCTTATTTCTTAATTATAGCTTTGAATGAATAAAAGTTGTGGTTTAAACTTACGGTTCAAATATTTAATTTTTTTAAATAATGCATAATTTTTAGGGTTCTCCAGTTTCAATGTTATTGCATCTATACATAAAAAGAAAGAGAAAATCTACTACGCAAACTATATGTAGACTTACGAACCTTATTAATATTGTAAATGCAACAAAATATTACACCAGTTATTTATAGATTTGGCAGAATAGCATGGCAGTACTGAGTATGTGAAACAGTAAAAAATATTGTAAAGGGAGATATACAACTGCAATAAGACGCGAAGAAATAAAGGTCTTCTTAATAATCAGCACATTATGCTCAGTATAAAATAGACGTGAGCAGCACGCAAAGTTTAGGAGGGAGACGTAATTCATTTGTGGTTTGAATTACAGAGTTACCTACTAGGGTTTTTACGAATACTGACTGATTTCTTTGTATGTACAGAAATGTTGTTTACACGAATCATTGTTATTCAAACAAAAGATTGTATGAGTTGCATTTAATTTTTGAATTTTAAACGGTTTTTCAATAATGTTCTGTCTACCTCTCTATTTAACCTTCTTCGGCCCATCTTTGGAAAAAGGCCTCCCCAAGTTTGTCTCTACAGTTATCCACTTAGAGCCCACATCCTTCTTGATATCATCTGCCCATCTCATGTGGGGCTTTTCTCTGCTTTGTTTATATTTCCACGGTCTCCAATTTATAAGAATTTTGCTCCATCGGTCCCCTGTTTATCTTATATTGTGTCCAGCAAATCTCCATTTCAATTTTGGAACTTCTTGTCTAACATCCCTAACTTTTGTTTTCTATCTTATCCACTCGTTTCTCTGTTTATCCATTAGTATTATGTGCAACGCTTATCTTTCCATTGCTTTTTGCGTTTTTATGATTTTGTCCTTGTCTGCTTTTGTAAACGTCCATGTTTGGGAACCATAAAAAAACCATAAAGAACCATAAAAGTGAGAATAGGGAGTGCGCATTGATTGTATACCTTGGTATTAAGATGTTGTGGATATATTTTGTTTTTAAGGATGTAGCTTAGTTTGCCAAACGGCGCCCATGACAGTCTAACTCGTCTTTTGATCTCGGATGCTTGGTTTTTCTTTGTTAAGTTTTATAATTGGACCCAGATATAATACATAATCGTGAGTTTGTTCTATTTAATCTTTTCCGATCCTCAGTGTGATGTTCTCATCTAAATTTGTTAAGATTTGGGTCTTGATATAATTCATATTAGGGCCTATCTTTTCAGCTTCTATGTCCAGTTCTTTCATCACTTCAAACATTTCTTCCTTTTTATCGGTTATCACTACGATGTCGTCAGCGCAACTTAGATTTTTCAAGCGTTGTCCACAAATTTGTATGCCTTTTTCTTCCCATTCTAATCTTTTAAAAATGTATTCCAGAGCCTGATTGAAAAGTTTCGGTAATATTGTGTTACCATGTCTCACGTCTCTACATATTTATTTGTTTTGATTTTGTTCCTTCATATACATAGTTTAATTGTTGTTTTGGCTTCCTTATAATATACAGGGTGTCCCGAAAAGAATGGTCATAAATTATACCACACATTCTGGGGTCAAAAATAGTTCGGTTGAACTTAACTTACCTTAGTACAAATGTACTCATAAAAAAAGTTACAGCCCTTTGAAGTTACAAAATAAAAATCGATTTTTTTCAATATGTCGAAAACTCTCAAAGATTTTTTATTGAAAACGGGCATGTATCATTCTTATGACAGTCCCACCTTAAAACCAAATTATAGTGAAATTTTTCAACCCCATAAAAAATTTATGGGGATTTTGTTCCCTTGAACCCCCCCAAACTTTTGTGTACGTTCCAATTAATTCATTATTGTAGTACCATTAGTTGAACACAACGTTTTTAAAACTTTTTTGCCTCTTAGTATTTTTTCGATAAGTCAACTTTTATCGAGATGTGGCTTCTTTTTCAAAATATACCAAAAAATTTAAGTTATAAATAAATTTTCAGATTATTAACAGGTGTCTATAATCATACTTAACCATATACAAATAGGTGGTGGATTCGACAAATATTCAAAATATCTCGATAAACACTGCCTTATGAAAAAAGTACTAGGAGGCAAAAAAGTTTTAAAAATATTGTGTTTAACTAATGGTGCCACAATAGTAATTTAAATGGAACGTACATAAAAGTTTGGGGGGGTTTAAGGGAACAAAGCCCCCATAAAATTTTTATGGGGTACACAAATTTCACTATAATTTTTTTTTAAGGTACTGCTACCATAAAGATTCCTCATGTCCATTTTCAATAAAAAACCTCTAGAAGTTTTCGATATATTAAAAAAAATCGATTTTCATTTTGTAACTTTAAAGGGCTGTAACTTTTTTTGTGTGCACTATTGTATATAGGTAAGTGAGGTTTAATCAACCTATTTTTGACCCCAGAATCTGTGGTATAATTTATGACCAATCTTTTCGGGACACCCTGTATATTGGCTAATAAGTCTGTATATCTGTGGTAAATTCTGCTGTTAATTAAAGAACTTTTCACTGTCCAATGTTCAACACTATTGAAGGCCTTTTCGAAATCTATGAACGCTATATAGAAGAATGAGGTAGTCATTTGTTAGTCCTATGTAGGTTTTTATACTTAATAAATGGTAACTTGTGCTAAATCCCTTTCTAAAACAAGCTTGTTCTTTCGACTGATATCCGTCGAATTTTGTTAAATGTCTATTGGTTAAAATTTTTGTTAGGAGTTTATAATTATATTGAGGATTGTTATAGGACGGTAGTTTCTGCTTTGTCCTCTTTCTTGTGTAGGATAATGGTTACAGATCCCTTCCAGTTGTGTGGGATTCTTTTTTCTTTTAATATTCTGTTAAAAAGGGAATGGACAGTATTAACTACTTTTCCACCATATTTCAGCAACTTTGCAGTTATTCCGTCTTTTCCAGGTGATTTGTGGTTTTACATTTCTTTCAATGCCTCCTTTATTACTGATTTGCTTATTTCAGGCTGTAGCTTTGAGTTGACACTTTTCAACAATGTTACTTAATATTAAATTCTTTATACAATAGAAAAATAATCTAGAGAAGCTATTTTCTGTGTTTACCAGTTTATAATTTTAATCTAGGTAATTTGAATAATCGTAAAATATTTATATCCTAAAATGTTTTCAAAATGTTCGG
Organism: Diabrotica virgifera virgifera; assembly: GCF_917563875.1. Classification (NCBI taxonomy): domain Eukaryota; kingdom Metazoa; phylum Arthropoda; class Insecta; order Coleoptera; family Chrysomelidae; genus Diabrotica; species Diabrotica virgifera. Next base: position 173,724,493 of record NC_065449.1, on the reverse strand, counting down.
TTAATATATTAAATTCTTTATACAATGGAAATAATCTAGATAAGCTGTTTTGACCACTCTTTAATTTCCGTATACTTACTGTAAAACTTTATTTTGAGATTTCACTTTGTCGACTAGACAAATAGTGACTTATGATAGGAGTTGATTGCCCATAATAATATGCTCACTACTTGTCCCGAGGTGGTCTTTAGAACAGGTAAAAACGGTATATTTTGTAATACAGCGCTATACAGGGTGTCCAGAAACTCTACCGAGAAACGAAGATAGGAGATTCCTCAGGTAATTTTAAGACAATTTAACCAAATTCACCCAGTCCGAAAATGCTTTCTAAGGGAGCTAGAGCTCTTTGAAAATGGCGTCTTGTAACTGGTTTTTCTTAAATACCTACAGAACGCTTCTAGTTAGAAAAACAAAAATTTGTACGCATATTTATCTTCAAGAGGTAAATCGCTTCCATCCATTGCGAATTTATAGTACCGGTCATAGGTGTCCGTTTTGGGTAGGGTAACAGTTATTTTATCGCATAACTTTTTTATCTTTACATTTTAAGCATCTTTCACTTTGGATTATTAAATTGTGAGATATGGTAGTACTAAAAGGTACTCTTGATTTAAGTAGGTAGGACACACCGTTTTCTAGAAAAATCGATTTGAAAATTTTTCGTCTCTTGAATTTGAAAAAAAAATTAAAAAACGGCGTATTTTACCAACTTGAAGCCAGAGGAACTTTTACTAGTAAAATACCTCATAATTTAATAATCTAGTGTCAAAAATGCTTAAGAATTAAAGATAAAAAGTTATGCGATAAAATAACACATGAATTACCCAAAATCGACGCATATGACCGATGCTAGAAATTCGCAATTAATGAAATTGATTCATCTCTGGAATATAATTGAACGTACAAGTTTTCGTTTTTCTAAATAGTTTTTTTTTTTAATTTTTTTTTATTTAAAAAACGATAAATTTTCAAATAAATTTTTCTAGAATACGGTGTGTCCTATCGACTTAGAACAAGAGTACCTTTTCTTCTTCTAAAAATGCCTATCTTGTGGAGATGTTGGCGACCACATTGACCCATCTTATTCTATTTACGGCAGCTCGAAATAGATCAGTTGACGTTAGACCAGTCCACTTCCTAAGATTGGCCAGCCACGATATACGTCTACGTCCAGGGCCTCTCCAGTACTTTTTAGTACAAGAATACCTCACAATTTAATAATCCAGAGTCAAAAATGCTTAAAAATTAAAGATAAAAAAGTTATGCGATAAAGTAACCGTTGCCCTACCCAAAACGGACGCCTATGACCGGTACTATAAATTTGCAATGGATGGAATCGATTTATCTCTGGAAGGTAAGTACGCATACTAGTTTTTGTTTTTCTAAATAAAAGCGTCCCGGGGGTATTTAAGAAAAACTAATTACCAGACGACATCTTCAAATAGCTCTAGCTCCCTTAGGAAGCATTTTCTTAGGAAGTTAATTGGGTTAAATTGTCTTAAAATTATTTGAGAAATCTCCTGTATTCGTTTGTCGGTAGAGTTTCTGGACATTCTGTATAATATACTCAACGAAACTTATATGGAATCATTATGTATTTGAAACCTGCAGCTTTTGGAATAAATAGGTGTAAATATGTACATATTTTAGTTGAAATGATAAGAACAAGAGTTGCCGTGCCCAACGACTCTATAGCAGGACGAAGTTACACAATTCCGAATTAATCAGGCGGCACAAGGATGATCACGTGTATTGGTGTCTTCAACATCAAAACCGGAACATTAGAAATTGGAAAAGTGTGCTGTATTGAAACGAAAGTAGGATGTGTAAAATCAGATGATTAACGAATTATTGTACTTAGAGGGCGAGGAAGACAAGCAAGAACGTATATATCAGACCGTTTTAAATCCAGCAGGATATATGCCTCCTCTGTTTGTATATACCTAGGGTGCACGGTCTTGTGAAGTGAGGATCCAATTACTTCTTCCTCTTTTTCGGCTTTTCCCGTTGTGATTTCGCCATGTATGTCCTTCACAAGACTTTATTATTATTCCCCCAGTCACCTTCTCTGAGGTCTATCATAGCATTTTCTATGTACATTTTCCATCTCATAGCAGGTCTTGCTCTCCGTCTTTTTCCCGGTAGGTCCCAATCCAATATCCTTTACCACCTGTGGCGGTAAAGAATATTGGATTGGGCTCTGGAATTCTTTGTATACAGTAGCCGCCACAGTACTAGACACATAGGAACATTGAGCTATTACAGTCCTGGATCCTTCACTTATTGCAATGTTTATTTTTATGTCAAGTGATGTTAGAAAATGTATATTGAAAATTAACATAGAAAGTTGACAAATAATAGATCAGCTGTATTATGATGTAGTTTTGACGTTTATAGTTGTCATTTTGTTAAAGTTTTTTTTTTGAAAAATGGCTTTGACAGAGCCAATTAGCCGGACTTGTTTCTGATTGATTGCAGATTCATAGTCATAAATTTCTTATAACATAAGTACATTCTACAATTTTATTTTTATAGATACATTGGTACGCTTTTTTTTATTTTGTTTTTTTTTTAATTATTTTACTCTGTTTTTTCTAATATATATTTTAATTTGTGCGAAACACTTTTTTTTACTTTTTTTTCTATTTTTTTTGTTCCTTTTTTTTTCTTTTTTTTTGTTTATTATTTTTTTTTTATTTTATTTTGTGTTTTTTTTAATATTATTTTTTTTATTTTTTTTTTTAATTTTTTCAAACCGCATTAACAAATTATATCTATTTATTACATATTACGTTTACAACTTGTATTTACATAATTTAACATGTTTATAAATGAGATGAAGAATTTCCATATCATTTGTAAATATTAAAGTATTTAGCTTTATTGGGAAAAAACATTTTAAACCTTTTAATTCCTTATAAAGGTCGTTTATGTTATTTATGTTTAAATGACATTCTAATATGACACGTGTTAGATCTCCGATTTTGCCACAAGTACAATTGGGAGTATCTGCCAAGCCAATTCTATGCATGTAAGATGGCGTAAGAGCATGATTGGCTCTCAACCGATTAATGGTCTTTATAAAATATCTGTTATATTCTGTGTAAAACTATCTTTTTGAGAATATCCTAGGGTTACAATGAGCAAAATTTGAGCCAGTATTACATTCTCTGTAATGCAATTGCCAATTATTTTTAAGTTTTTGTCTGCTAAAAGTATCAATATCTGAAGCTGGAATTAAATTTTTGTTTATTTTTTCTCCGATCACATAAGCTAATTTAGCAAAATTGTCAACTATTTCATTGCCTTTTATTCCCGAATGACCCTTAATCCAAGCAATTGTTACATTTTCTCCTAATTGTATAATTTCAAACAGAGTTTTAAGAATATTCAATTCAATGTGGTTTATGTGTTTGACTGTTTCAATGTTACTCAATCTGTCCACCACGCTCTTACTGTCAGTAAATATAACATAATTGCTAGTTGGATTCAGTAGTACATACTGAACAGCAAACATTACTGCTATCATTTCTGCTGTGTATATTGAGCATTCAATAGGTAGGCTATATTGATGATGGCAATTTTTATTTTCGTGGAATACTGTACTGCCCGTTCCATTTGCGTCTTTTGACCCATCGGTAAATATGTACTCAAAATTTAACCATTTTTCTCTAATAAGTATATCAAACATATTTGGCGGTAAATGTGAGTTTAAATAACATGCTTTAACCTTGTTAGAAAATAATGTTTTTGTCATTGCACTGTAGTAAGGCGGAATTTGGCTTTTATAGATAACTTCACTGTACTTTACAGTACTTAGATAACTTTCTACCAAAGGTATAGATTTTAGGTCTCCAGTACCTATGAGTGAGGTCTAAAACTGAGATAGCTCATGTAGATCTTGAAGGTAATTACATTTTTTGGACAGAATTCGAGTTGTAAATTTATCACTGAGAAATTGGCGGCGTAAATGCAATGGAGGTTCCACTGCTTCATTTTCCATTATTTGGACTGGAGTGGATTTTAAATAGCCTAGGCATAATCTTAAGCATTTATTTTTTTGAATTTCAAGTTTATTTAAACGTGTATTGGTCGCTGATCCAAACAAATGACAGCTATAGTCGAAAATGGGTCTGATCATGTTACGGTAAAACATCAAAGCAATATTTGGGTCTGCTCCCCAATTTGTTTTACAGAAAGCTCTTAAAATATTTATGGAGTTTTCTGATTTCTTAACAATATGATGAATGTGATCTTTCCATGACAATTTCCTGTCTAGATAGGTACCAAGATACTTAACACAGCTTTTAATGGGAAAATTAAATTTTTCAACGTTAAGATTACCTTGCGGAACTCTACGCTTTTTTGTAAAGTAACACACCTCAGTTTTTGTGTCAGAAATTGATAATCCTACTTCTTCATAGCACTGATTTACGATTTCTAATGCGACTTTTAAATTATCCTCACATCTACTTAACAATTTTCCTTCTATATATAAAACAACATCATCAGCATATTGAAGAATTTTTGTATTGTTGGGTATACTTACTTCAAGATCTATGTTGTACAGGATGTATAAAATCGGGCTTAAAATACTCCCTTGTGGCAATTCAATATTAGTTAGTCGAGGATATGAAAATTCAACATTATTAATTTTTAAATAAGTTAATCTGTTGGAATATAAAGATTTTAAAAAGAGAGCAAATGAATTAGGGATTCCAATATACAACATTTTTTTGTAAAGAATGTCTAAATTAACATTATCAAAAGCAGCGGAAATATCAAGTAACGCAGCTGCTGTAGAGTTATTTCTTGTAAAGTTAAGCTAAATTGACGTAACTAGAGCTGCAGTTGCATCTTAAGTAGACCTAGACTTGCGAAAACCATATTGGGATCTTGGAAGTATACCGTCGTGTTCTAACCAATGTTCAAATCTATTTTTAATTATTCTTTCGAATGTTTTTAAAAGACATGAAGACAAGGAGATAGGTCGGTAAGAATTTGGATCACGGTCTGGTTTGCCAGGTTTTTTAATAGGAATTATCAGGTATTCTTTCCAACAATTTGGTACTAGTATCTTATTTGTCCAAATATTGTTGAAAATGTTTAGCAGTGAAATTTTATGTGCGATCGGTAAGTTGTACAACAGCGAATATGACACATTGTCTATACCTAGAGAAATATTATTTCTTTGTTCCAGGGCTCGATGCAATTCCCTTAGATGAAAATTTTCTTCAAAATTGTGGTTTTGTCTGGATACTGTTTGAATATCTTCTTGTACGGTGTCGTCATTTGGAACACATGCCGGAGCAATTTTTCTGTGGAAATCTTGCAACCATGTATCTTCTGGATCAATAGGTAGTCTGTTGGCTTGTTTGCGGTTTTTAAAACAATTAACTTTTCGCCAGACATCTTTTAATGGTGTTCTTGGGTTTAGGCTTTCGCAAAAATCAATCCAATTCTTCTTTTTTTTTTCTGTTTGAAGATTTTCTTTGCAACAGCGTCAAGTTGTTTATACTTTATTAAATTTTGGAGCGTTGGATTCTGTTTATAATTAATGAACGCATGTTTTCTACTTTCAGCTGCTAGTTGACACAGATTATTCCACCATGGTTTCGGAATATGGCTTGTTTTTTTCGTTAATGGAGGAATATTTTGGAATAGCGATTTTGGCTTCCTATATTTGTTAACAGTTCTTCGTAGATTAATGGAACTTCCATTGTTTCCAAAATACTGGCATAAGTCATCCAATTGGCTCTGCTAAGGTTCCATATTCTATGTTTTCTACTGGATGTGGCTTCTGTTGTGGAGAAACTTTGTGATGAAATAATGATTGGCACATGATCAGATCCATGAGGTTCTAGTAGAGTATTCCAATGGAAATAAGAAGCAAAATCTCGGGAACAAATGGTTAAGTCTACAGCAGAAGGTGTTTTGGAAATAGCGAGAGTCGGAGACCCATCGTTTAAATATTCTAAATTATAGCATCTAGAAGATCTTTACCTAATCTATCATCAACTTCGCAACCCCACGCCAAATTGTGTGCGTTAAAATCGCCTCCTATTATAAATGGTTTTGCTATATTTTCTAAAAAAATTATCCATTGTTGAATTGAAACTTTATTATTGGGTTCATTATATAAAGAAATTATATGTAAACGTTTTCTGATAGGTGAAATTTTAATGGAAATACACTTACATATATGTAAACGAATACGTATTTGGAAAAAATATTTCTTCACATTTTATGTTAGATTTCAAAAGGATGGCACATCCGCCATATTCATCAGGGCGGTCAGCTCGAAAACAATTAAATTCTTAAAAAATGTAATATTTTCCCGGTTTGAACCAGGTTTCAGATAATAGAGCTATACTGATATCGTTCTGATGGAGTAAATATTCTAAATTATGTTTATTAGCAACTTCCGAACGACAGTTCCGTTGTAATATGTTTATTTTAGTTAGGACTGCGATTTGATGTTAGCTTTTGGTTAAAATGGTTACTAATTAACTGAATTACATCAGATTTTGAAATATTAAAATTATTATTTTGTTTAATTGAATTAACAATTGTGAGAACTGATTCTAAAATGAAATTTATTACAGAAGAATCTAAGTCTTCTGACTGTGAATCTGCAACGTTTAAGTTTTGTTGATAGAATTGACTTTTAACTATTCCCTCAGAATGTTTTGAAGGGGAAACTACAGATGTTATTTCTTTTCTGGCTATATCAGTTGGGTCTGGACTATTTGGCTTCTGCCTTTTATTTGGCCTACTGGTGTTGGTGTGAGGATTAAATATAAATTTAGCAAAGTTATTTCCTTGGGTAGCAGTAGAAGGTTGTGAATTTTGTGAAAAATTTGTATCATTGTTTGTTATATTTGACCTAAGAATACTAGCATATGAATTCTTTGGTATATTTTTATTTGCATCGTAAAAATTAACGTTTGTTAAACCCATCGTCTCTTTTGTTAACTTTTGTCGTGTGAATTCTGGACACGCGCTTAAATTCGTAGTCAAGTGATTCCCCTTACAGCTGAAACATACTTGTGTGAACTCAACTTTTGTACAATTTTTAGAATTATGAGGTTCTTGGCATCTATTGCATCTTGGCTGACTCCTACACTGACTGCCTAGGTGGCCGTACCTAAGACAGTTGAAACATAACAGAACTTTCTGTTTATACACTTCAATTTCTTTAATAACTTTATTGATGACTACATATTTAGATAACGTTTGCGATTTAAAGGTCACAATACAAGATTTAGTAGGGATATATTCGACAATTTTTTCCTTATTAACAATTTTCTCTAATTTACGCGTAATTCTTTTAACGTTTGCAAATTCAAATATACAATGACTATCATACTGTTTTATTTTATTTTTTATATACTCTTCAGAGAAATCTATGTCTATGTCTCTAATAACTCCTTGTCTGTGTAAAATAAATTTTGGAATATACAGATCCAAATTATTTGATCTAAAAATTTCCAGAGATTTGTTTTTAACAAGATTATTTGCAGTTTTATAGTCTTTGCATTTGACTCTAATTCTATTACGGCCGATGGCATCTATACTGGAAATCATATTGTCTGCTTCAGGAAAGTTAGACAAAATAATTTCACCAATTTTTAAAGAATTTATTTTACCTTTAAAATCCGTAGAACTGTTTTCAATGTAAACGTGATATGGACCTCGGTCATTACTGTTAAATAAAAATGCTTGCCTTACCTCTTTTAAGTTCTGTTTTGTTTTATTATTAACATTCATATTCGTTGTATTTGGATCATTTGGATACTGGTTGTTGTTGTTTTTGGTTGTCAAATTGATTGGAATGGGAGTACTTACAGAAAGTTCCATTTGTTCGGCATCATTTTGACTATCGAATATAATAGGTTTTCTGGGCGGTGGATCAGGAGGCCTACCTACGCTATTGACACTCATATTGCAGTTGTAGGCGCTTCAGCAAACGATATTGCAGTCGTAAAAAATTCAAATTAAATTAAGACAGTGGGGGTTATCTATAGTCTCAATTATCGTTGTACCAAAGGTACGTCCGATTCCTATGATTACTACTATAAAACTGCAGAAAAAAATGTCGAAAACTAATATTTTTAAAGAGAAATTTAAAAGATCGGTTTTCACTTTGACGTTTTTCTGACGTTGTTTTTGATTTGTTAAGGTTGTAAAAGCTTTAATCTAGTGATATAACGAATGTCATTTTTTGAACATTCGCGAATACGAATGCGAATATCTGCTACCGACATTCGCGAATGCGGATGCGAATGCGAATATTCAGTTTTTTAAATTTGTTTCTATTTTGCAATGTTTTCTAAATTTTATAATAAGAAGTTAATAGATATTTAGTGTAAATCAATCCGAATCTTACGTTTTATTTTATTACTTCCTCTTTCTCATAATCCTTTGTGACCTTCAGTGCGTCGGATATAGGGTTCCGCTCCGCTTCTTATCCATTTCTTCCACGCACTTCTATTGGTAGCCAGTTTGTTCATATCTCTCATAGTCATGTCTCTCTTTTCACCTATATTATGGATTTTGTCTATCCATGTCTTCCTCAGCCTTCACTTTTTTGTTACCAATTTTGGCTTAATGTAATTTCTTTGTTAGCCTCTTCTGCTCCATTTTAAAAGTTTTGTTCCAAGCCAGTTCAATTGTTAGTTTTCGATCTTCCATATGTCATTATCGGATTAACTATGTTATCTATTTCTGATTTCCCAAAATTTGTATTATTTAATGAGTAATACACTTTAGTAACCTTCTTCATTTTATAACTCTTATTGACATGTCCGTTTTTCCATCATCTCTTACTATATTTTCCAAATACATATTTTTAAAATTAAAAGCTTTATTACATCATACCAAATAAGAAAAAAAGTGAAGGCTGATAATGTGATTATTGAGGTTAACACATTTACGGACACGACTGCATATGAAGTCACTTACTCCATAAGAAGACGTGTCTGTGTCTACATGTGAAGCGTGTCCGGGAATGTGTTAAGTTACCTTTTCTTGATAAAAAAAAACGAGAAGTGATTAATTTTGATTTTATTAGCCAAATATTAATTTCAAATTATTTTTTTCTGTTATTCATATTCGTAAAATATTCCCACAAACTTCGCGAATGCGGATGCGAATGTGCAAAAATATGCGAATGCGAATACGAATATTCGTTACATCACTACTTTAAACTATATTGTACTATTATTTGTGTTTGAATAAAATTATTTTAAAACAGAGTAATATTACTATTAACTAATGTATTTTTTGTATCGAAAAACAGCCCATAAACATAGCAATTAGGTACATACCCATGTGTCTAGTACGGTGAATCTTCCTGTATATCCGTGCTACTGTAGGGCTCTGTTTTCCAAGCTTTTTGTACTTGAACTTTCTACTTTCATTATGTTCCATATTTCCTTTGTCTTCTTTTGTCCTCTCTTGTGATTTGCAGACATCTTTTTATAAAGTAAAATTCAACTGTTCTTATTTTATTTTTTATTGTTGTTGTCATTGGCCATACTTCCGCTCTATATAGAGTAGTATTCACCACTATGCTCTGAAAGATCCTTTTTTGTTTTCTTTGGTCAGAGTGTTGTTACATATCACTCCGTGGAGTGCATTCTTGCCTTGTTTCCACTGTGCTATTCTCATTTTTATATTTTTCATACAAGTATCATCTCGTCTTATCAATAACCATAAATATTTAAAAGTTTTACAACTCTTCCTTTGATTTCCTTATCAAATATTCCATGTCCTCCCTGTCTTGGTATTGGCCTTGGCAAGACAAGGACAGGTATTACATATATTATACACTCTTCGGCACAAAATTCTGCCACCCAAAATTTTTGATTAAGTTTGACAATCTATAACTTTATTATTTGTATTCCGATTTTCAAGATCTTTGCATCAGTTTGTAGGTATTGGCGTCGTTTGTTGTTATTTCGGTAACAAAACAATTTTGCTTAGATGACATTATACGGCGGTGAATGAAAGCGTTGTTTTTTCTCCTATTTTAAAAAATTATGTGGAAAAATTGGAGGGCTGATTTTGTTTCATGCTCCTTTTGTATTATTTTGGAGGTATCACTAAAGTTTTGTTTTTTGAATTATCCGAATATCTCTTTTCTTGTAAGAGCGGTAAATAAAAACACTGCTTAGAAGGTTTATTTAATTAAACATATCAAACGCACTAAAATTAACAAAGCAAAACAAAATTAACAACTAAACAAAACAATTAAATAGCGGGTATGTCCACCTCGTGCATCAACGACTGCTCGCAATCTGTTTAGCATTGAATAAAGATGTGTTATCCTTGCCTAGGTAATAGTCCGATATTCCTCTACCAGGGCCATAACTGTACCAAATTTTCTGGAGACCTAGGATGACGGCGAATAGCTTTTTTAATTCATCCTATAAATGCTCAATAGAATTAAGATCTGGGCTGCATGCAGGCCATTCTAATCTTATCAATCCAACCTCTATTTTATGAGTCAGTCAGTGTTTTTATTTAAAAAAAAATGGTACAACTCTTACAAAAAAAGAGATATATGGATAATTCAGAAAAGAAAATTTTAGTAATGCCTCCGGGATAATATGACAGGACTATGCAACATAATCAGATATTCCATTTTTCCACAGAATTTTTTAAAGTTAGGTGAAAATGTCATAAAAATGTTATAATGTCATGCCAGCAAAAAATTTTTTGTTACCGGAATAATACCAAACGATATCAATACATGTACCTACAAACTGGTGCAAGAATCTTAAAAATCGGAGCACAAATAATAAAGTTATAAATTGTCAAACTATTTTGTGCCGGTGAGTGTATATACACCGTTATTAAGCGTCAACGCCCTTCGGTAGGGATCTATGGAGAAGTTTCACCAAGCCGCAAGCCCTTATCCCTTGCCGAACTGCTCCTTCATAGGCCGATCAGACACCAGTTTACTCCAAGTCGTAGATTCTATATAATTTTATACTACGACGTTGGCTTTTTTTATTTTTCAATGAGCGGGCAGGGAATCGAAACTTGATCGTAAATCCGCTAGATTTGTCGATCGAGCGCCTCAGCCCACTGAGCCATCTGACCGACACAGGTATTACCAGATCACTAAAAAGTATTATTCTTTATTTTAGCAGATGAAAACAAGTATGCAAAAAACCATTATTTTAACATCTTCACAATATCAATTGCTTCGGCCAATAATTTGGATTTGTAAATGTTTTTGTATTTTACCTTTTACAATTAAAAAATCTGATAACGTCTGGTGGATTTATTCGTCATGGTGGAGCGTCGTTACTGGGGCGATTGGAGTTATAACAATAGGTATGTATTTTAGATATATTATAACTAAATAACTAATTTTCTTTCCATAATTAAGACTTTCATTGCAGTCGTACCGCAGCCACTTGGTTTATTATACGTCGACCTTTCAGCATTACTTCCTGTAGATGTATTGAGGAACAACTTTAAATTAAATGGGAACCCTCATTTGTACTTGTCGATTTTGATTTCTTATGTCAGTTCAGTACCTAAGTTCAAAAAGAAACCTTCTACAAGCAACCAGTATCGTAATTGAAGATTGGCTAGGTCCATTAACAGTATCAGCGGCATACTTCCCACCAAATTACCCACCAAATAAACAAGAGATGGAAGAATACTTCTTGTCTTTAGGTCACAGGTTCCTAGCAGAAGGTGATTACAATGCGGAAAATATAGCATGGGGCTCAAGACTAACAGCTCCAGGTAGAGGTACTAACAGATACACAGAGTAGTGGACGAAATAAATGAAGCATTTTAGCAAAAAGTTACTGCACGACTGCTTTCTTAGATGTGAGTCAAGCCTTTGATAAGGTTTGGCATGATTAACTGCTGTTTAAATTAAAAAAATCACTCCTCCACTCACTGTACACTATTATGGAATCCTACCTAAAAGAAAGATATTTTACTGTAAGATCCGGACAGACAACATCAGAAATCACATTGATAAAGGCAGCAGTATCACAGGGCAGTGTTCTGTTCTTGGTCCACTTCTCTATCTTATCTACACAGCTGATTTTCCAGCAAGCAGTCAAACAATCACAGCTTCCTTTGCAGACAATAAAGCAATAATAGTTAAACACAAAGACCCAGTCATAGCCGCAAAAATTCTCCAACAACATCTAGTGAAAATTCAGGACTGGACAAGAACCTGGAGAATTAAAGTCAGCGAAGTAAAACCAGTGCAGGTTACAATTACCAAATGCAGAGGTACAGTGCCATCTGTTACACTAAATGGAAAATATCTGCCTTAATCTGACAGCGTCAAGTATTTAGGGATGCACTTGGACCAAGGACTTACCTGGAGAAAGCACATATTTAACAAAAAAAAAACAACTTAGCTTGAAACTCTGCAAATACTTCTGGCTATTGGGAAGACAGTCAAAACTTAGTTTAAAAAACAAATTATTGGTGTATAAAGTAGCCTTAAAACCAATATGGACATATGGTGTATAACTATGTGGTACGGCTGCAAACTCAAACATAGAGATATAGGAACACTTCCAGTCGAAGGTACTACGGACCATAACAAATGCACCTTGGTTTATACCAAACAGAGAAATCCGAGACCATCTCCAAGTAGCTACAGTAAAGGAGATAGTGAGTGAATACAGCAGCAGCTATTTGGTAAAATTAGAAAACCACCCAAATAATCTTGCACTGAACTTGCTAGATAATAGTGAGCAGACTCGGAGACTGAAGAGGCACAAACTATTGGAGCTACCATATAGGTTCAAATCAGCAGTGAAGTGAAGTGTAGTGCAGTGCAGTGAAGTACTTACCCTTACAGGGCACAGTTCAATAATTTAAGAGACTAGTGGAGCCTTTGTTATCACTGGATAACAAATCCAAATTTATACATACACCCCTTTGGACAAACAACAAACATGCTTATAATTTTTATGTAATGATTGCATGTAGTAAATATCCTATAATAAAAAAAATATTGATCGCCAACCTCCATAGAGAATGCACGTAGGAGGAGGAGAATATCCCTCTAGGGGTGTGGCACAGAGCAACTTTGAAGTCGTAAATAGAAAACCCTTTTTTTCATTCGTGATTGGTGGTGCTGTAACCGCATAAAAACAATAAATTAATATATAAACAAAAAGAGGCCACAAGTTTGTAAACTAATGTTTATGATACTGAATATCCCACTAAACTTATGCATATACCCTGAATCGGCTACACAAAATGGGAGCCTCGAGATCAAACATTACAATAAATTTTATAAATACGTCCACCGAGATAATAGCCATTTCCTAATAATTACATTGACAGTACATGCCGATGTACGTTTCACTTAATGTTTTAACTGATTTACTCCAGGCTCTGGGTGAAAAATAGATCGATTTCAGGATATAATTCAGGAATTTTTGAAACCTATCAGGTGTTGTAAAAGACGATGCCAGGAATAACTTCTACTAAAATGCGACCAAAAATATTGTAAGCTTTTTTTTATTGCGATTTTCATTTGTTAAATTTGCAGTTTTTAAAGATTTTTAATTTTGCAGCTTAGGATATTGATTCTAGAGAAAAACTTTTTAATAAAAAATTGTAGTAAATTAAAAAACCTACAATTTGTGCTATGGTAAGTTTAATTTCGTATATTGGTTATTGCAAAACAGCCTGCGAAAGGTCCAAAATGGCCGTTTTTTACAATTGCGTTATTTATTGTACACATATTTTTTTTTATTTTTTAAAGCTTTAAAATGAAGACCTTTAAATTCCAAACATAAAAAAATTGTAAGGCCGGATTAAAGAATTTTTTGCTTAGATATTATAAATTGTTTATCCCAAGAGGTCAAATGTCGAAGGCTATAACTTAAAAAAAAATCGTAGAGAGTTGGTGAAACATCAAATCTCCTTCTAAAGAAATATATTTTCATATTCTGATGTAAACAAATGCGTAGAACATTTTTCAACCTCTAATTTTTGGGTTTGAAAATATTTTTCATTATAAACATTTAGAGCTGAAGCGGCCCTGTACATCCTATGAATTTTTAACTTACAGATTATTGTTGCTAAAGACGAAACGATGATTTATAAAAAAAAATTAAAAATTTCTACGACCAACTGAAGCCGAGCTAAATGTTGGGTTTGAAAATAAGGGGGCAAATTTCGTTATAAACATTTAGAGCTGAAGCGGCCCTGTACATCCTATGAGTTTCTAACTTACAGATTATTGTTGCTGAAGACGAAACGAAGATTTATAAAAACATAAAAATCTTCTACAACCAACTGAAGCCGAGATAATTGTTTCTTTTTTCTTAAATCGTAGTGCCTTTATTTATAACAATTAAGAAAATATTTTACAGTCATTGACTAAAAAAGCCTTATATTATCTTAAAATAAAAATTATTATTATTATATTTATATAACAATGAAAAAATTAAAAATATAGTTATATATTTCATATAATATGTATCATTTTTGTAATATTATTTCTTCAGAAATGAGATTTCACATATAAAAATTCTTCAAGAAAAACAAATACAGTGGTAAATAGACGATATATTATACTGGTAATATTATTAAATTGTTTTCGGTCAAAATTTATTACCAAGTTACGTAAAAATTTTCCGAGCGCGCGGATTTGAAGCGAGCCGGGCGATTTGCAAAATTCGGCCGCTCGCAAAAGCACCGATTTTAAAAATAATTTTTAATAATTAAATGTAACTACATTTTTGAATAATTTTTATTTTAAGATAATATAAGTCTTTCTTTAGTCAATGACTGTAAAATAATTTTTTAATTGTTAAAAATAAAGGCACTACGATTTAAGAAAAAAGAAACAATTATCTCGGCTTCAGTTGGTTGTAAAGTATTTTTATTTTTTATAAATCTTTGTTTCGTCTTCAGCAACAATAATCTGTAAGTTATAAACTCGTAGGATGTACAGGGCCGCTTCAGCTCTAAATGTTTATAACGAAATTTGCCCCCTTATTTTCAAACTCAAAAATTAGAAGTTTAAAAATGTTTTACGCATTTATTTACATCATAATCTAAAAATATAACTCTTTAGAAGGAGATTGGATGTTTCACCAACTCTCTACGATTTTTCTTTTCAAAAAGTTATAGTCTTCGACATTTGACCTCTTGGTATAAACAAATTATAATATCTATGCAACAAATTCGTTAATCCGGCCTTACAATTTTTTTTATGTTTGGAATTGAAAGATGTTCATTTTAAAGCTTTAAAAAATAAAAAAATATTTGTACAATAAATAACGCAATTTTAAAAAACGGTAATTTTGGACCTTTCGCATGCTGTTTTGCAATAACCAATAAACGAAATTAAACTTACCATAGCTCCAATTGTAGGTTTTTTAATTTACTACAACTTTCTATAAAAAAGTTTTTCTCTAAAATCAATATCTCAAGCTGCAAAATTAAAAATCTTTAAAAATTGAAAATTTAACAAATGAAAATCGCAAAAAAAAAACTCACAATAGTTTTGGTCACATTTTAGTATAAGTTATTCCTGGCATCGTCCTTTACAACACCTGATAGGCTTCAAAAATTCCTGAATTTGATCACGTTTTTTCACCCACAGCCTGGAGTAATTTAACCTTGTTTGCAAATCAATCATTAGGTTTGTGCAAATATTCTTTGAAACATCTTTTATATACATATATTTTTAGAATTATAAATTTTAAGCAAATTATACATATATAACGCATTAGAACCTCATAGGTATTTCAAAAATAATATCCATACCATAGGTATTCTATTTTAAATCTCCGCTCCAATACTAATAAAAACTATAATAATATATAATTATTATTATCCTCCTGAATATTATTCAGGAGGATGAAAGAAACGTACAATTTGTAATTTAAATATGAAAGTGTTTTCTTATCAGTAATCCATAAAAGAACAACAGTGTTCATCAGTAAAAATAAAGAATTTTTATTTGATGTCGTTCTTTTCTAAATTGTTTATAATCTTTTTAGGTACATTAATTTTATATGGGATCTACACTAAATATAATATGGACGTAGTTTTCAAATTAAAATCGAATAGTATTGGGACTAAACTTGTTAATGGTGCTAGTATTTCTACACTTATGACAACATTTCTTATATGTTATTTATCTTCGATTATAAATTTTAAATATTTACTAGAATATTTTGTGCAATTGAGTAAGGTAAGTATATAAATTTAAATAAAAACAAAATAAATACCACACCTTATAATGCAGGAACCGAAGCTTTTCACCTCGCAATTTTTACAGAATGGATGGATTTGCTTGAAAATTTGAGAATAAGTAATGGATAGTACAATGATCAAAATCTGTATGATGACGAAGGCCGCTTTTACCATGGGGTGGTTGCCACCCCATCTCGGGGGTGGAAATTTTTTATTATATTTTGACCGCAAAAGTTGGTAAAAACATTAATTCTAAGCAAAAAGTGTTTTATACATTTTTTTGATAAAATTAATAGTTTTCGGTTTATTCGCTATCGAAAGTGTTAGTTTTATACCTACCGAAAAAATCAATGTTGTTAATCAGTTTTCTACTAATAACTCAAAATTTTCGTTTTATCCAAACAACTTTACTTAACAAACATATACCTTTTGAAAAAATAAACAAAATGGTTTTTTTAGTTTTCTTTTAGTCCGATAGTAATCGAGCTATACTTAATTATATGTTAGCTCTTCTTCTTCAAATACTAGACATTGTAGTTTCAAAGTCAAAAGACGGGAAAACTATGGATTTCTCGAGGATAACTTATAAAATTGAATTTAAAGCATTTAAAAAGATCTAGCTGCAAAAATAAAAAAAAATCTCTAGCTCAAAAATTAAATGACTTCTAAGGAAAAGAATGTCAGTCCCTATTTTTTTCAGTAAAAAAGTGATCGGAAAGAACCCCCTAATTACCACCATAATTAAAATTATTCATTGACCTTATTCGGTTTTCTTTATTTTGTGTATTGTTAATAGATTCTAGAAGTTTGACTGGCTTAGGATGATTAGTTTTTAAAGAAATGGAGTTAAAAGCGAATAACGAATTTTTGTAATTTGGTAAAAAATGCACCTATCTTCAGAATAGAAAGATTAGCACCAGAGATACGAAAAAACGTTTACATACGAAATTGTAGCTTTTTTAATTCCCAAGAACTTGGTATGCGAGAATTTATTCTGCGGCAAAAATTGAGCGAGCTTTTGACAATTAAAACTTGTACAAACATGCAAAAACCACCTTTACCAACCCTTTCAAAGTCACCTCTTTTTGCGACTGAGGATATTAAAAGGACCTAATATTACAAAGCTGTATTTGTATTAATACAAAATTTTTTTTACCAAACTTTCTAAGAGAAAAAATAAAAAAGTTACGGTTAAAAAACCAATATATTTTTTTGAAAACAAAGTAGAAAAATCCAGTTGGAAGCATAATAATGTAAGTTAGCGGTGATTTTTTGTATGGTATACGCTAGAAACTTATATATTATGGTGGGCGTACTGGGAAAATCCACTAACTCCATTTTTTTCAATTTTGACATTTTTCTACACATCCTCAAGCATCAATATGTTAACAGGAAAAACCCTATATCTCTAATATATACGGTGGATATAAGGAAAAAACCCTATATCCACCATGCTTAAATCGGCACATTCAATGACAAAGAAAATTAACTAACTCCATCTGTTTCAATGTTTTCAGGAATAAGATAATGCTTTTCCAAATATTTTTATGTACCGGGTGTCCGAATAAGAATGGCTCTCGGCTATATCTCAGGAACCGTTTATAGTAGAGCTTTGAAATAAAAAATTTTATAACAAAAGTTGCCTCAGGAAAAGCCTGGAAATTATTTTCATAATTGTGGGACCACCGCTAGAGGGCGTAATTGAATATCAAAAATTAAAAAATCTAAATTTTACAAAATTTTCCCAATGAAGGGGCACTGGAAATCCGATCGTCGTATTCTTCATAAAATTCTACGTATACTTGATTTGACAAGTTTAGGCCTACCTTTGGAAATAAGAGGTGGGGGTGAGTGGGAACCTTGTTATGAAAAACTGGCTGTGAGTCCGGTTCTGCTTAATCAAATTTTGCAAACTTGGTCTTGTTGAAGATAGATCTTTTTCGTCAATGTAAAAGTTATGATTTCGAACCAACTTACTGAGTAATATGCCAGCTAGAAGGCGTTATTTAATTTTTTTCAGAAATCTAGTGTTCCTTGGAAAATATTAAATACAAACATGCATTTTTAATACCATATTACAAAATTAGACAAAATTAGCAACAGAATAACGAAAACCGCATGTTAACACCTTTTTTCTATCCCGAGATATCTTACAAAACGTGTAAATTTAAAAACATAACTGTTACTGTCACCGGTAAACGAAATAATTCATTAAAAGTAGTGTGCTATGGAAACAACAAAAAAACATTTTCCAGCTCTCAGCGTATATTAGGTTTTTTCAACGCTTCTCATTTGTTTCGAGCCTCGTTCATATCTCGTATATTAATATTATACACGGATTATACGGCATATGACCGAGGCTCGAAACAAATGAGAAGCGTTGAAAAGCCCTATTACAAAGAAATAAAAACAACTATTTAGTGATGACATAAACGTTCAAATTTTTGCCCATCATTTTCGTTGCAAACATTTACTCTTTCAAGAGTAGATTGAACAGCAGTCTCAATTTCTGCTCTCGATATGCTTTGAATGGCGTTTAGTATTCTCTGGATAATGTATTCTAGAGTAGTGTATGATGGGCAACAATTTGAATATTTAGGTCGTCACTAAGTAGTTCTTTTTGTTCTGTGTTATATTTAATTTTAATAGTATTGCTTCTCTTTATATTGTTGTTTTAATTAATTATATTTTTATACGTTGACATCTGGAAAATGTTATTTTGTTTTTTTCCACAGCACACTACTTTTCATTAACTTAGTTTACCGGTGATAGTAACAGTTATGTATAAAATTTACACGTTTCTCGAGATATCTTGAGATAGAAAAAAGGTATCGACATGCGGTTTTCGCTATTCTATTGCTAATTTAATCTAATTTTATAAAGTATGATTAAAAATGCATACTTGTATTTAATATTTTCCAAAGAAAACTAGATTTCAGAAAAAAATTAAATAACGCCTCCCAGCTAGCTTATTACTTATTAGGATGGTTCAAAATTATCACGCTTACATTGAAGAAAAAGATCTGTCTTCAACAAGACCTAGTTTTCAAAATTTGATTTAGCAGAACCGGACTTACAGCCATTTTTTCATAACAAGGTTCCCACTCACCCCCACCTCTTATTTGCAAAGGTAGAGTTAAACTTGTTAAATCAAATATGCGCAGAATTTGATGAAGAATACAATAATCGGATTTCCAGTGCCCCTTTATTAGGAAAATTTTGTAAAATTTAGATTTTTTTATTTTTGATATTCAATTACGCCCTCTAGCGGTGGACCCACAATTATGAAAATAATTTCCAGGCTTTTCCTGAGGCAACTTTTGTTATAAAATTTTTTATTTCAAAGCTCTACTATAAACGGTTCCTGAGATATGGCCAAGAGCCATTCTTATTGGGACACCCGGTACATGTATGTGCACAACACCTGTGGTTAACATCCTTCAAAATCATATCCAGGTACCAAAAGTTGAACAATAAGCCCATCCGATTTTTAGGAAGTAATCCATAAGGTATAATGTTTAAACGCGTTTTTCTCAAAACTCTACTTTTGTGAGTTAGTGGATTTTCCCAGTATGCCCACGATATACGCATACATTGATTCATACTCGACTCATGGAACTATATAACACATACGAATATGTACCGGGTGTCCGAATAAGAATGGCGCTCGGCCATATCTCAGGAACCGTTTATAGTACAGCTTTGGGAAAAAAAATTATAACAAAAGTTGCCTCGAGAAAAGCCTGGAAATTATTTTCATAATTGTAAGTCCACCGCTAGAGGACGTAATTGAATATCAAAAATTAAAAAATCGAAATTTTACAAAATTTGCCTAATGAAAGGGCACTGGAAATCCGATTATCGTATTCTTCATAAAATTCTGCGCATATTTTATTTCACAAGTTTAAGTCTACCTGTGCAAATAAGAGGTAGGGGTGAGTGGGAACCTTGTTATAAAGAAATCGCTGTAAGTCCGGTTCTGCTTAATGGATTTTTGCAAACTTGATCTTGTTGAAAACAGATCTTTTTCATCAATGTAATAGTTATAATTTGGAAACAGCCTATTACGTAATATGCCGGCTAGGAGGCGCTATTTATTTTCTTTTTAGAAATCTAGTTTTCTTTGGAAAATACTAAATAAAAGTATGTATTTTTTCCTGTATTACAAAATTATACCAAATTAGCAACAGAATACCGAAAACCGCATGTCTATACCTTTTTTCTATCTCGAGATATCTTAAGAAACGTGTAAATTTTAAACATAACTGTTGCTGTCTTATGAGTGGAAATATATAGAAGCAAGTAGTATGCTATGGAAAAAACAAAGAAACATTTTCCAGATGTCACCGTATATAGTAAATCAAAACAAAATATGAAAAACTCTACTACTCGGGAGACGTCTTTGGGGTTATTTCATTGCATATATTCTAGCCACAACAGTTGCATTTCTTATGCATTCAAAGAATGTGGCTATCATGTCAAATGCTTCTTAATTTGTAAGAATCATCTTGAATTTCACTCTGTATAAATTTTATATAAAATTTAATAGAAACAAACCGCAACAAACCACCAATAAACAAATTTTTAGGTTTTACTGATTTGACACATGATGACTTTTTGAAGTTAATACTTCTAATAGTTATATTTTTCTCCATAGCACACTACTTGTTTCCACTTTGACTTCCTTAACTTAGTTTACCGGTGACAATAACAGTTATTGGGTAGTTGGGAATAGGATAATTAATATTAAAATATAATGAAATAAAAATTAAAAAATTGTGTAGAAAATCTGACGTTTTTACATTTTCTACGATTCATCGAGAGAAAAGCAAATGCGCGGAGGCAGCAATTCATAAAAATTTACATATTAACGCTGTTATTATTTTAAGTATTAAAATTAGTGTAATATTTAAATAAAAATAAAATTAAACTGTTTAAAATATATTTATTTCGTTAAAATCATAATAATAGAAGTATAACTTCTTACTCGCGTATAAAGTACACACTCTTTTTTTGTTATATTTTATAGTGTTTATTTGTCTTATTGTTGTTTTGATTCATTATATACGGTGACATCTGGACAATGTTCCTTTGCTTTTTTCCATAGCACACTACTTGCTTCTATATATTTCCACTTATATGACAGCAACAATTATGTTTAAAATTTACACCTTTCTTAAGATATCTCGAGATAGAAAAAAGGTATCGACATGCGGTTTTCGGTATTCCGTTGCTAATTTGGTCTAATTTTGTAATACAGGAAAAAAATTACATACTTATATTTAATATTTTCCAAAGAATACTATATTTCTAAAAAAAATAAATAGCGCCTTCTAGCCGGCATATTACGTAATAGGCTGTTTCCAAATTAAAACTATTACATTGACGAAAAAGATCTGTTTTCAACAAGACCAAGTTTGTAAAAATCGATTAAGCAGAACCGGACTTACAGCGATTTTTTCATAACAAGGTTCCCACTCACCCCCACCTCTTATTTGCACAGGTATACTTAAACATGTGAAATAAAATATGCACAGAATTGTATGAAGAATACGATGATTGGATCTCCAGTACCCTTTCATTAGGCAAATTTTGTAAAATTTCGATTTTTTAATTTTTGATACTCAATTACGCCCTCTAGTGGTGGACTTACAATTATGAAAATAATTTCCAGGCTTTTCTCGGGGTAACTTTTGTTATAAAATTTTTTTTCCCAAAGCTGTAGTAAAAACGGTTCCTGAGATATGGCCGAGAGCCATTCTTATTGGGACACCCGGTACGTATACATATTTGTGTAGGCCTGTATTCGTAAATTTTAGGCGGGACGAATATAAATCAATATAATTATTACATAAAACATCCGAATCAAATTTTATCCTCCTTAAGTATTTTTTTGAGTAATTTTGAGCAAATTTAAGCAATTGGGGGTAGTTTGCACCATTAAAAAGGAAGTTTTAAAAGGTCGAAATAGTCAATAAATAGTCACACGTTATAAGCTTTTTTATAGGTTTTAGCAATAAGTGGTAGTTTTTACCCTTAAAAATAAATTTTTAAGGGTGCAAATACTCAGAAATTATATTAAGAATATCAATCCATTAGCACATAAATCATCCGAATCAAATTTTATCCTCCTTGAGCATTTTTGAGCAATTTTAAGCACTTAAGAGCAGTTTGCACCTTCAAAAATTAACTTTTAAAGTGTTGAAATAGTGAATAACTATAGTTGTCCTTCACATAACATTTCGAACATTTGTACTTATGGTAGTGGTCTTTTCGGGCCGCTGATCACAGTTTAAAGAAGCAGAAGAAGAAAAAGAAGATTATTAAGCTTCTTGACAAGTGACGTCCGCGCATCACTGTTTTTTTTCTGTGCGTGTACTGATCACAAGTGCTTTCCAAATAGTTTTATAAAAATTATTAGACAGTGTTTAAAATACCACAAAAGTCATCAGAGAATAATTGTGTATCCCGAAAGAAGCGGAAATATGAAAATTTGCAACAGAAACTGGTAGAGTTAAGGTATTTATATGATATTTTTTGGTTTTATCCCAAAAGACCAAGTTATTTATAAGATATTTTTGAATCATTTTATGTTAGATAAATTAAATTATGTGTGAATAGATCGAACTATAAATATTTAATATTTACGAAATGACAATTTTAACCAAATTCAAACTTGGGGTCCTTTTTTGTTGTTATCAATATATTTTCTCTGTTGTCATAGTTACTATATCTCGCCTTCTTCCCTATTCGAAATACTCAAAACGTCAATAGTATTTGTCAAAACACACAGAGATGTAACAGGCGCTATGTTGCCACACTGCACTGTTTTTCCTATTAATGTTTATTTTGTAGCAAAATGTCCGACAGACATGATATTATGCAAAAATTTATATTGTTTGTGTCAATAAGGATACCTTAAGGTAGCCCAAAGTAATACAGACTACATTATTAGGGGTTTAAAAATAAAATTATAGCCCAAAGGTTTAAAATAGAACAAAATAAAGGGTTTACCAATAAAATTAGAGCAGGGGTGCTTTTAAGCAGCCTAAAAAATCTTTATGATTATTTGACCTGCCTCTATTTTTCAGAGGTACTCTACAGCAGTCCAGAAGTTTAGAATAGAACAAAATATATTAGTTTAACTGCTTTTGTAAATTTTACTTCGATTTCACGTTACAAGCAAGTTTACTTGCACTAAATTATTTGTTTGGTTTTGTGTTCAAACAATAAAACTAGAGCAGAGGTATTTTTTAGTAGCCTAGACAATCTTTATGATCATTTTATCTGCTTCTATTTCTCAGAGGTATTTTTACAGTAGCCCAGCAGTTTGGAATACAATAGAATTATATTTATTTCACTACTTTTGTAAATTTTACTTCGATTTAAGATTACAAGCAAGTTTAATTACACCAAGCTTTTTGTTTGGTTTGTCTTCAAACAATAAAATTACAGCAGAGGGTACTTTTTAGCAGCCCAGACAATCTTTATGATTATTTTATCTGCTTCTATTTCTCCGAGGTACTTTAATGTAGCCCAGAAGTTTAGAATACAATAAAATGTATTTATTCAACTACTTTGTGCACATTTTGCCTAGATTTCATATTACGAGGGTAGTAAGTTTACTGCTTACATTAAATGTTTGTTTGGTTTGTCCTCAAACAATAAAACTAGAAGAGGGTACTTTTTTTAGTAGCCCAGAAAATCTTTATTTTGAGCTACTCCTATTTCGCAGAGTTACTTATAGTAGCCCAGAAGTTTAGAAGAGAATAAAATATATTTAACTACTTTTTGCACATTCTGCATTGATTTTTATCGTCTACCTTAATATTACAAAGTTAGTAAGTGTACTTACAATAATTTTTTGTTTGGTTTTGTCAAAAATATTAAACAAAGATACAAAATCAGCTTTATTAAGTCATCTCGAAGTCATTACGAAGCCACAAAAGACAACTGTTTATCCAAAGACTATACCACAAAGCCAAGCTGCTGTTTCCACTCAGCATCCATCAAGAGTTCTTTCAGAATCTAGCAACTTTAATCAGCAGCGTTTAAACTTCAATCCAACCTTGAGCAGACCAAGAATTGGACAAAGTCAGTACTCAAATCACCCTCTACTAGCATCGAGATGCAAACAATCGAACAGACAGCAGTACCACAAGCAAATGAGAACAACCAGGATGTCATACTAAATGTCAATAAAAATTAATAGGGTAATATGGCTAACTGTATTAAAATATGGAAAGGGATTACTTCAGATAAGAAATTTTTAAGTTTGGTCTAAGGTTTTAATATTTTATTTAAAACAACGCCCTCTGAAGAGAGAGCACCAAAAGTTCTCATAGACCCAAACTGGTCGTATGACAAAAAAAAAATTACTTGAAAAGTAATTAAAAATTACTATTTCTCCTTCTTCACACACAAAAGGACAATTTATTTTTCGTAGTTTTTTGTGCCTGAGAAGACGGAAATCAGATATTTTGTTTTGAATTTAAAACAATTGAATTGCTTTATAGAAGCCACATATTTTAAGCTGGAAGACTATAATAGGTCAGTCCTCAAGCTCATTTTCAAGGGTTATGGCAAAAATAGATTTAAAAGTTGTCTATTTTGCTATTCCTGTTCATTAAAATTCTAAAAAATATTTAAAATTTAAGTACAGAACTTTTTTATATTAATTAAACTGTTTACCGTTTGGTTTGAATAATATCTCGGCTTTTATATTTACAAAAACTTTAAAACCAGCCCTAAATAATCTAATAACAGGAGGCTTTACTTTTGTCAATTTTTTAGAGGAACATTTACCAATTTCAAAATCATATTTAAAATGTAAAGAAAATATTGTTTAAACATTTTCTATGTTTTTTCTGCTTGGGATTTACTATAAATAAAAAAAAAAAAAGAAAAGTATACTTTCACCCCCACAAAATATAACTTTTCTTGGTTTTACGTTTGATTCGAACCTGATATATTTTGCACCTGCTGACAAAAAAAAAATCTAATAGTATTCAGAACATCAAAAATAAAAGTACATGTAAAATAAGATCATTTGCAGCCTTAATCGGTCAGTTTGTAACAGTTCGTCCATTTATGGAAGTTAAATATGGAAAATTATACTAAAAAAAAACAATATATAAATAAATACAAAAGAAACGTAGCCTCTTTCTTAAACTAATAGTTATAACACTAAAATGACCATACCTAAATACTTAAAAATGATTACAATTGGTGGTTAAATAACATACCAATTAGTGAGCAAAATATAAAATAATCCAATTATGTACTTGAAATATTTTGCGATGCATATATCTTTTAGCATGGCGGGTATGCTGCATTGATAACAAAACTCATGGTTTTTGGAGTCATGAACAACAACTACATATAAATGTACTTCAGTTACTAGCAGCATATAGTGGCTTGAAATCCTTTTTCAACGAATATAGGAATTGTAACATTTTGCTAGGAATAAATAACGCAACAGCTGTGTCTTGCATTAACAAGATGGGTAGTGTACAGTACTCAACATTTGCAGATAAGTTTAATAATTCTGTGAAAATAGGAATTTAAAAATGATTTTTGTATCTGTAACAGTAAAAAAAAATGCTTTTGCCTGACTCGGAATCAAGATCTTTAAAAATAGAAACAGAGTAGGTATTCTTTAAGTGATAATTGTGTTACTATAATTTTTGAGCAGCTTCTTATTCCAGAAATCGATATGTTTGCCACATATCCTAAAAAAAAAAAAAACAAAATGTGCAAGGTATGTAATTTTGAACCCTGACCCCGGATCAGAGAAAGCTAATGCCTTAACTCTAGATTGGCATGGATTTATATTTTATGTTTTTCAGCCTTGGTACACAACCTTTGACCACCATACCTTACACAACCAAAAAGATAATTATGGACCTGATAAAAATTTAATCTAGAATTTTTTTTGGGGTTTTATATCCAGGACATCCTTTGGGTTTCCATATTCTTGTCAGGCAAGCTTTTTAAGAAAAGGCATTCCTGAGGATTCCATCCCATCTATTACAACAAATCACTAAATCTGTATGATACAGTTTTCAAGAGATGGTGACGGTTTAGTATAAAATAATAACCATTTTGCTTATGAATTATCAAATTTTAATTTTATTAAATCTATCGTAGAACCGGATTATAATTATAGCTCATATTAATATTCACAATGCTGCATTGGCGTTGATAGAAGATATCCTAGAATATTATAAAAACATTTTTAAATTTTTTTACAAATGTATATATAACCTCAAACCTTAATTGCCCAAATATTAATTAACTTGGGACCCTCTACCAGTATTACTTTATTTAGAAACATTATTTCGTCTCACAAGCCTTTCTCTGAAAAATCTTACTTACAAACTTGTAATGTTGATTGCACTCACTTCAGTTCAGAGGTTGCAAACCCTGTACCTAATAAAAATTCAGAATATTTTCATGGATCAAGATAAAATTGACATTTTGATATAACATAGGATAAAGACTTCCCCAAAAAATAATAATAATAATAATAAATAAACAAATATCAACCTATTTAAAACAAAAAACACAGTTGAGAGTGTTTAGAGATTTCTAAAACATTCGTCCTAAATCGGAAGACAATTTGTTTATAACTAAAAACAAAAAAAAAAGAGACGTATAAAGCAACATCTACCCAGGCGTTGAGTAGATAGATATAACATTTTTTTTAAATTAAAAATATAGACACTAATATTTTTAAAGTGTATAGTGTCAGACATGCATCTACCTCAGCGAGAGTTAGAACTGGATTATAGAAGATATTAGAGAGACGGCGAGATGGACAGAAAATTCTCAAGTATTCAATATTTTTTATAATAAACCTCTAGCAAAAGATTACGGACTCTTTGCAAAACCGTATTTTCTGGTGAGTCCATGTAATTGTATGTAATTGTAATTATATTACATGTGTAGGTTACTAATATTAATAAGAACATTAATTTTCTTATTATGTTTATTTGTACCTGGTTGAAAATACACATCTCATATAATTAAAATATAAACATGAATCTTAATTAATAATTGCTCTAATATATTAGTTAGGTATACATATGTATATATTTTGTGTAAAGTTTCTAAAAAAAAAAAAAAAAAAAATTGCTAAGTACTATTCATTTTTGGATTGCAATGTACTTTTGTTTATTTATCGCACAATATTGTTTAATCTTTCAACAGCCTACCATAAGTACCAATGTTCGAAATGTTATGTGAAGGACAATTAATTGATTGGTTGACTTACCTGTTAAGGAGGGACAATCATAATTGTCCTATCTTACATTTCGAACATTTGTACGCTCCCCCCCATTGATTCTTTTGAACCCACCCATGTCTTGTGCGATAAAAATAAAATAAAAAAAAAAAAAAAAAACAGTGATGCGCGGACGTCACTTGTCAAGAAGCTTAATAATCTTCTTTTTCTTCTTCTGCTTCTTTAAACTGTGATCAGCGGCCCGAAAAGACCACTACCATAAGTACAAATGTTCGAAATGTAAGATAGGACAATTATGATTGTCCCTCCTTAACAGGTAAGTCAACCAATCAATTAATTAGAGTATTAGACAATCATTATGTAATGCATTTGAACAAATTTCACCCTTTTTAAGCTTTTTTATAGGTTTTAGAAATAAAGGGTAGTTTTTACCCTTAAAAATAAAAAGCGCCCTTTAGCACATTATAGATTTTGAAGCAGAAGGGTCAACTCAATTCCAAATTTTTATGCAAATCGATCCATTCTGTAAAAATTGCGAGGTTTTGTCCTATTTTAATCTTCATTATTTGGACTATTACTCAGGCCCGGATGTTCCTAAAAACGAGTTTTCGTCTGCCGAGCGCATAACGTCACTCACAGAGTAATCGCTGGCGAGATATAAGGAAACCAATATAAATAACGTCAAACTTCTCTTATTTTATTCAAATTACAAAAGGTAAAAATCTGAAATTTACGCAGAAGTTACTATATATGTAAATACAACTTTTTGTCCAAGAAATTTTAAAATAATTATCCACAAATTAAAATTAAAAAAGGTATTTAAAAGACCAAATAAATTTGTATAAGTAACTCAAAAACTAAACAAGTATATAATTACAAAATATGTTCGAGCATTATTTTAAATATTTAGTTAGGTTTGAATAGAGAACATGAAATAAATAAGTGCTGTTTTCGAATTAACGTTTGTATAAATAAAAGTTTTATTCCTACACTTATTACTAAACTTAGGCAAGTATGCTAATAAAAACGTATGAAATATGCGCATATACAGTAGTTTAAATAAAATATGCATGTTGTTTTCACCCAATTTTGAAAAAATGTGAAAACGTTGAATTATTTACGTATGTCTGTCCGTACGTCCGTCCGTAGACACAATTCTTCCGTCATTATACCAGGTAGAATGACAAGTGAGGTGTCGAATGAAAGCTTATATTATAAGGATGGTACTAAAGGTGAGAAATTTGACCTAGGACTTCCGGTTTTCGAGTTGCAACCGGAAGTACTGTTTTAAAGTCACCGGAATAGTACAAGCGATATATTATTCGATCCGCTTTAGCAAGACGAGAACAAATATATACTTCCGTTTTCATGACTGTCTGTCCGTCCATCCGTGAATATAACTCCTCCGTTACTAATACAGATAGAATGACAAATGAGATGTCGAATGAAAGCTTATAACCCAAGGATGGTGTTAAAGATAAGACATTTGACATCGGACTTCCGGTTTTAGAGTTGCAACCGGAAGTACCTACCGTTTTAAAGCGATATATTATTTGACGTGCCTTAGCAAAATGAGAATAAATGTAGAGATACTTTTGGTTATTATACCTATAATTTTCGGTTAAAAAGTTCTAACCGGAAGTGCCATATAATATAATCGCAGAAATAGTACCTGTGACATATCAATCAAATCGTATTGAAGAGTCGAGCTTGAATCTTTGAAAATTAAAATTTAAAAGAAAATTAGCTGTTGAAAATTCTGGGAAAATTCTTGTAACCTGAACGAGGTTACGAGACGGTTACTACAGTTTCCCAGAATTTTCAACACTTAGGTAATTTTCTTTTAACTTTTAATTTTCGCGATTTCCGGAATGGAAATCGAAACTCAAACGGTAGTATTTAAGAAATGTAATTTTCGTTACACCAACAATTGTGGCTCAATCCCATATACACATTATTAAGAGCTTTTTATTGTTTTCTAGGCCAAAATTTTTTTCCATTTTCTTTTGGTAGCTCTCTGGAGGGTAATTGATCTATTTAGTTCTTTTATGCGAATGAACATTCTTGCTCTAAAGAACAAGCGTTTTGCCTTTTCGGGGCATTGAATATCTACACTTTGCAACAAAAGACTTTTTATGAAATTTTCACCACATACTAATCCATCTTTATTATGTGCAGCAAAAAATACCCTGTTGAGACTCTCAATGGCATTCATGAATGCAGAAGATGGTTTTGACAAACCACCCTCGCTCAAATGATCTATCCACGTAAATGATGCACTCGACGAACTTTGCAATGATTATAACGTTTAAGTTTTCCCAGTGTAGAATTTAATTCAGTTTTCATTGCTACATGGATTTTAACTTATTTCCCTGTAGACTTCAGAATCTCTAGTGCCGTGTTTTTCTTAGAAACACATGTGTGCTATCGATAGAGTCGAATGTTAGACTTTAATAGCTTTCTGGTGAATGATATGGGCCTTGCATCCCATAACTCATTTTAAGTATTAGGCTTGTTAAGCCCTTTATAGTGTTAATAAGGCCCTTTTTTGCATTTCTGTGGCGACCGTTGGCAAGTCGCGTACCCCAAGCCGTCAGTCTTATTTAAGCAGAAATCTGAGATATCTTGGATTCGTGAGTTAAACTTTGTGGCAGTAAGTTAAGCCGTGTCAGTCATGTAGTGGACGTTAGTTGTTTTGTGATGGACCAGCCTAGAATTTTCTTCTGGGCTGGTCCCTGGCCCAAGTCCCAGTTATCACCTATCGCTAGCACCTGAATCCACATTACACTGTGGCCAAAGCTATTCTTTGTCGTTCCTTTTATTTCGACTTCGCCGCTGGGTAAATGACCTGGCCTAGATAAAGAATGCCTCTAAGGGCATCCTCTACATCTGCTTCAAGTAAGTTACGCATCCTTTATTAGAAGTATTGAGATGTCTTCTCGCGTGTCCAGAACAAGGAACTTATGTTTGTGTTTCTTCCGTGGGATAAGTTCATTGACTTACAGTTTTAGCCCATTTTTAGTGTTAATAGTGACATTTACATATATGCCGGTCACTTGTTTTTTATTTTTAATATTTAAATAAAAGACATTTTCACCATGTAAATTTTTTTGAGTATCTTTAGAGTATTATTATTGAGTATTATTAGATTTATATATATAAACAAAGAGCTCTTTCGTTTTTGTTGTAAGTGAACGGTAAGAATAAGTTTTATTTAGAGTATCGATTTTTTACTTTTTTGAGTAACTTCAGTTTATTTTTTTTTGAGTTAATAAGAGTTATATTCGTTCACTTACATTATAGGTACATCTCGTATTTTGTTAGTTTTGCGGTGTTGGTGAATACACCAACGTATATGCAATTTGTTAACCATTTTTAAATAATTATTGTGTAATTTTTGTTTTTGTGGTTGACGTTTTTACGTTTTATTTGCATATATTATGTGAGCATTAAGAGATTTCATTGAGTATTTTAATAAATGTTTTGTTAAAGTGTACGATGTCGTTTTTTATTTATTATTTACAGCTCAAGACTAAGAACAATGTTGTTTTGTCGTAGCATTCTTGCTAATTTGTTATTGTTGTGTTATGTTTCGTTAATTATTGTTCCTTTGAGTATTTTTTGGTCAAAATACCTGGCGCCCTATATTTTCGTTTGAGTATTAAGTATTTCAGTTTCCTTAGAGTCCAAGTGTCAAACCAGCAGTTAATGTTATCTATTTACCTTTTGTCTATCTTCGTTTCATTAGCTCTATTCGCATACCATCGTTTATTCATTTAACACCTTTCATTGTAACAGAAGCCCAACACAAAGAACCATGCCCACATCTCTTCCGACTGAGCAACGTGGCCTTTGTTTCGTCAATGTAAACGATTGGACCTTTCCATCTTCGGTCATTCCTTATTCCATCCAAGGATAATATCGTCCTGATCCTTCTGGTTCAGCCTTCATGACCTCGTGTCCATCTGATCGTTATACAAAATGGCGCCCCTCTCGTGGAGCCTTATACAAATTACGTGGGACTTCTTCTGTTACCTATGGTTGCCTTATACATAATTTCGTAGAGCTTTGTCAATTGCCTTTTCACGGGCTATATATATTTTCTTGTCTATGCGTGAAGCATGATTTTCTTTTTTATCATGTTCCTATTAGACCTGATTTTCTTTTTTTGTTCAAGTTTGGCTAATTTGCAGCTATTTTTATTGACAATATATTTTCGTGTTATTATTTGCTAATAGATAATAATAGTTTGACACATTTTAGTTTGTTTGTTTCCGCTTATTGTATTTAAATGTCAGTGTAGTACCTTACACTTTCATTTCTGCCTTTTCGAATTCTAGAGTATCATTTTTTGAAGTATATAGTATAGTATCGATCTTTTTTCTTTAGATATATTTTACTTGAGTAAATTTGAGCATTTTTATTACTTTTCCTTATGTCAAAGGGATACGTCTTTTGCTATGTATCTAATTAAGGTAAAGGTATCTAGATCTTGAGCTGTGTATTTTTTGTAGCAAATCACAAAGAAGTTGTAATTGTTTAACTTTTTGATTTTTACGTTTATTTTGTGCCGTACTTTGCAACTTTTGTGATTTATTGTAGTTTGCTTTATATCGTTTTATTGTGCATTTTACTTTTTATATTTTTTGTATATGTATTGTGTTGCGGTATATTTATTTTTTTTGTACTGTATTGCGTTTATTTTATTGCATTTAGGTACCGTTTTTGAGTTATGAAATGCTTTGTAACTGTTTTTAGAGGTAGCAACTATCACTATTATTATTGCGTTGTCTTCTAAATTTTCGGGTACATGCTTCTTCGTCGTTCAACGATATTGTTCTGTCCGGTTTTATGACCAATCTTTTCTGACGTTGTAGAATAATATTGTTGTAATGACTTCTGTGCAGTATATTTTTGGATTTTTATGTGGTTATGTATTTTTGATGATATCCTATTTAGTTGATATCGTATGTTTTTCAGTACCAGAATGTTTTGAGTGGTTTTAGAGAGTTTTTAGTCATGGCGTGGTGTTAGTCTGGAGAATGAAAGAGTCCTGCAGCTTTCCGTCATGCTATTGTTTTAGGTTTGTGATTTAAGTCTTAAATGAAAGAAGTTAAGCTGTCCATTCCAGAAATTGTTTTTGACAATTAGCTATTAGTCGCGAGTGAAAGACCTCGGCGCATGCTGTTGTGAAATATGTTTGAGAAATTATGTTTTACCACTCCAATATCAGCATTCTAAAATCTATTCGGTACAAAACTACTTCCAGTCCAGAAAATATTCCTTTTTTCAGTGTAGAGTCTTCGTTTACCGTTACGTAATCTTAATATTTTTCGACTAGCCTACGATAAGGTGGTTGACATTTCAAAATTCTTGTCCCACCCCCAATAACAACATCTGTCAGGGCTTGAGGTATTTAAGTGTGTCTTTTGACCCTAATTTCAGATAAAGAGGCGTAATGTTTTTATTAGCTTTTATTTAGCATATGTTGCAACCGCAAAAGCTTGTAGATACACTTATTTTGATAGTAGATATTTTTAAAGGGCTATGACCCTATTTTAGGTATTAATGAGATGTAAAAAGTAGCATCTTATTGCTTGTTTATATTTCACAAGTAGTTTGACTAGTGAATATAAATTTTCTATGTTTAGGTAGCAGATAATGCAAATATTTTTGTTTAGAGTACAAGAATTCGAGTAATTATTGTTAGTTCTGTCGCTAGTTTGAATGAATTAGGATAATGTTTTGGCAATTTTGTGTCGGCTATTAAGAATTTAATTTTTTTGTTAAATACAGGCACGTACTAGGTCCAGATGTGTTTGCAGAATGAATTTTGTTCTTGGGGCTTACATAAAATACTATTTCGATAAAATGTCGTATCTATTTAGGACATCAGTCCCTACTAAATTGTGATACTTCCCTACCTGTGAGCTACCTGTGATTTAACCTAACGATCTAAATTACCTTTATAATAATATATTATCATATATATTTTAATAGAAAGGCGTCTAGTATGCGTAATTACTTCCAGTCCTAATTAAAGGTAGATTTCGACAATTATCTGAACTTTCCTTTGTTCATTTCTTTCTATATTTCTTTGTTGAGAACTCCTTGGCATGTTTTACTAACTTCTCTATTCCTTTTGTTTGAGTTCGAATTTATTCGTTACGTGAGATAGTAATTGTGCTTTGGTAATTTTATATGTTACTCGTGTTTATTTGCTTTTGTATTCTGTTTGCTGTTTGAATTTGTTTAGGCTCTTCCGGTTCATGTTATCGGGATAGCAGTAAATATTTTTTTGAGTTAGTGTTCTGTGAACATTATACTTATTTTAAGAACGTTTGATTGCGAAATGCTTTGTCCTAGACCGGCAAAGTGAAATCAAATAAGCAAACCACTAGCAATAACTAGTGCGTCTGTTATTATTAAAGTCCCGAATGAAAGATTTCGTGGCAATTTTTGAGTGTAGCTCATAAAGTCCTGGATGAGAGACTCCAAGGCACCTATGCGTTTAGTCGAGTTTGTTAGAGCTCGAGTTTGTTTGTTGTTAGTGGAAGCACTATGACAAATATTTTTGTATTGAGTTTGCTTGTGCTAATTTTTCGTTTGGTTTTGAGTTAATTCCAATGGAGTTGACTTTATTTTAGTTGAGTAGATATTATTTAAGTTATTTATAATAATGTCTTATAATATATTCAGACATATCTTGTCCTGATTACATTCCTTGTCTTTCTGGGAGTTTCTCGATTGAAAATTTTCCGCCGTGGTTAACCCCAGAAGATTTTTATGGAACTTTTGGCCAACCTGTTTTCTTTCCCTGTCATAAAATTTCGACCAGCTGTTAATTTCGACACTTTGTTTGCTTTGATCTTGCAGTCAAAACCTTAGCATTGCTTGACGCTTACCTAGTTACCGGTTGAGGGGACAACCATAACGAAGTTTGCCTACGTTACCTTGTTGGCTACTCGCCTTTGTTGAGCTGGAGCAACCCTTATTTTCGCGTCCAAAACTTCAACATTGGTATGTTCCACCTTTTTAGTTTGGCTAGAGCCATTTGTGTAGATATTTGCCATTGGTCGTTGTACTTGTGAGTCAACGAACCATACCTTGAGTCGACTTTCGAGTTGAATGTTTAGTTTTATGATAAGGATTAGAGCAACACTGTAGGTGTTTGCTGCCTTAGTCGTTTAGAATTAGAGTAGTCCTTGTATATATAGTTGATAGTTTTTGTGTTTTATTTGCGTTTAGTTTATCATAGAGATAACCCTTTTTAGTTTGGTGTTTGAGTTTTATTGCTTATTAGCTTTTTCCGATTTGGTCACTTGTGTTCAAGCACCTCAAGTACCAAAACCTATTTTAGTGTGTCTAGATCATTACCAACTGTGTCAGGCTACTGCTTGATGGTCAGTCTTTTGTTTATGGTGCTTACTGCAGACTCCGATTGTAAACAGTGGTATTACACCACGGTTTAAATCGTGGGGGGAAGCTGTATAACGTTTAAGTTTTCCCAGTGTAGAATTTAATTCAGTTTTCATTGCTACATGGATTTTAACTTATTTCCCTGTAGACTTCAGAATCTCTAGTGCCGTGTTTTTCTTAGAAACACATGTGTGCTATCGATAGAGTCGAATGTTAGACTTTAATAGCTTTCTGGTGAATGATATGGGCCTTGCATCCCATAACTCATTTTAAGTATTAGGCTTGTTAAGCCCTTTATAGTGTTAATAAGGCCCTTTTTTGCATTTCTGTGGCGACCGTTGGCAAGTCGCGTACCCCAAGCCGTCAGTCTTATTTAAGCAGAAATCTGAGATATCTTGGATTCGTGAGTTAAACTTTGTGGCAGTAAGTTAAGCCGTGTCAGTCATGTAGTGGACGTTAGTTGTTTTGTGATGGACCAGCCTAGAATTTTCTTCTGGGCTGGTCCCTGGCCCAAGTCCCAGTTATCACCTATCGCTAGCACCTGAATCCACATTACACTGTGGCCAAAGCTATTCTTTGTCGTTCCTTTTATTTCGACTTCGCCGCTGGGTAAATGACCTGGCCTAGATAAAGAATGCCTCTAAGGGCATCCTCTACATCTGCTTCAAGTAAGTTACGCATCCTTTATTAGAAGTATTGAGATGTCTTCTCGCGTGTCCAGAACAAGGAACTTATGTTTGTGTTTCTTCCGTGGGATAAGTTCATTGACTTACAGTTTTAGCCCATTTTTAGTGTTAATAGTGACATTTACATATATGCCGGTCACTTGTTTTTTATTTTTAATATTTAAATAAAAGACATTTTCACCATGTAAATTTTTTTGAGTATCTTTAGAGTATTATTATTGAGTATTATTAGATTTATATATATAAACAAAGAGCTCTTTCGTTTTTGTTGTAAGTGAACGGTAAGAATAAGTTTTATTTAGAGTATCGATTTTTTACTTTTTTGAGTAACTTCAGTTTATTTTTTTTTGAGTTAATAAGAGTTATATTCGTTCACTTACATTATAGGTACATCTCGTATTTTGTTAGTTTTGCGGTGTTGGTGAATACACCAACGTATATGCAATTTGTTAACCATTTTTAAATAATTATTGTGTAATTTTTGTTTTTGTGGTTGACGTTTTTACGTTTTATTTGCATATATTATGTGAGCATTAAGAGATTTCATTGAGTATTTTAATAAATGTTTTGTTAAAGTGTACGATGTCGTTTTTTATTTATTATTTACAGCTCAAGACTAAGAACAATGTTGTTTTGTCGTAGCATTCTTGCTAATTTGTTATTGTTGTGTTATGTTTCGTTAATTATTGTTCCTTTGAGTATTTTTTGGTCAAAATACCTGGCGCCCTATATTTTCGTTTGAGTATTAAGTATTTCCGTTTCCTTAGAGTCCAAGTGTCAAACCAGCAGTTAATGTTATCTATTTACCTTTTGTCTATCTTCGTTTCATTAGCTCTATTCGCATACCATCGTTTATTCATTTAACACCTTTCATTGTAACAGAAGCCCAACACAAAGAACCATGCCCACATCTCTTCCGACTGAGCAACGTGGCCTTTGTTTCGTCAATGTAAACGATTGGACCTTTCCATCTTCGGTCATTCCTTATTCCATCCAAGGATAATATCGTCCTGATCCTTCTGGTTCAGCCTTCATGACCTCGTGTCCATCTGATCGTTATATGATAAGTCGTTCTTAAATTTATGGCAAATGAATCCTGCCAGATCATTTAACTCCATTCTGTATCTTTTACAGTTAGAGCTCCATTTCCCGCCCCCTATGATTTCCCGGAAATCGGGAAATTTAAAAATGAAGAGAAGAAATTGGTTTTTAATTATTTTTCACTCTCTTTTTTATTTTTCTATTTTATCTTCATTATTTTTCAATGCAATTAGTATTAAAACGTATAAATTTGATTAAATATTGAACATATTTAGAAACAGGAAAATTATAAATTTGTGTTTAATCTGAATTTTCGTTGTTTTTATTATTGAAATAAGTTTTAGGAAAACATAAATTGTTCAGTGTTTGATCTTTCCAGCTGATTCCTTTTTTGT
Organism: Diabrotica virgifera virgifera; assembly: GCF_917563875.1. NCBI lineage: Eukaryota > Metazoa > Arthropoda > Insecta > Coleoptera > Chrysomelidae > Diabrotica > Diabrotica virgifera. The sequence continues at coordinate 173,687,495 of NC_065449.1, read as the reverse complement.
ACAGAAATTTGCTGAAATTATAAACACACGTTCGCTTTCTGTTGATGAAGGTCAGAAAGGTCTGATGTTTTTTAGTGCAGTGAGTAATTTTGTAAATGTCCGGTCAGCTGATTCGAATTGTCGTACAACGTGACCTCTTTTTTAATGACCGTTTATAATTTTTCATCGCATTCTTCATAAACATAAATTTAATTAAAAATTAATATTTACGATATAATCCTGGACCCTTCAAAATGAATCAGATCTTTTGCATAAACAATAGAATGTTTAGGCTTTAAAAATGTAACTAAAAAATGAAATATTTTAAGTGGAATTTGTTTCAAGCTTCGGTCATATGTCGTATAATCCGTGTATAATATTAATATACGACATAATATGACGGAAGCTCACAACAAATAAGAAGTGTGGAAAAGTCCTATTTAAAACGAAATATTTAAAAAAAAAACTCAAAAAACACAATTAAACGAATTTATAAGCGAAAACGTATGTTAACTATATGTGTACTGCAAGCTAACTTTTAAAACAACTCTGTGAGTGACGTATTTCGCGCCAAGGAGGATCCGCCCACAAATGTGTACCATCCTATCTCTGGTTGAGTGTATCGTGACTATTACTAAATATAAGGGATACAAGTTTTTCTACGCTGTTTCTTTGTAGCATTTTAACTTTACCGAAATATCTTATTGGAGTACTGCATCACCTACTTTTCCTGTGGTACCATATTATCATTCTTAGGTGTTGGCGATGCTTTTGATCCAAATAGTTTGTATATAGTAAGCTCTAAACATTTCTGATACATACCGTGTTTCCTATCAACTGCTCTATATTTTCAGCCACAAGATTCGACATTAGAATACGAAACATCATCAGGGAACAATGTGGCGTGCAAGATGTAGTCAGATGGGGTACGCAAAGACGAAGAGGATACTTCAGTCATGTAAAAAAAATGGAGAAGCACAGACTAACAAGAATTGCTCTAGAAGGAAAACCAGCAGGCAAGCGTCCAGGGGAGACCACCAAAAATTGAAGAGATAGCTTCCAGTCTACCTCTCAAGAAATACTTCAACGTCGGAATTAACAGATCGACAGATCTACAACAAGTATAAGAATAAAAAGAAAATTCGACCTCTACTTTTCTTATTCAATTTTGATTTTAGGGTTCTTGTCAACCCACCTGGCCAGTGTGAAAAGATAAGGCCAAAACATCCCCTGTGAAATGTCGAATATCCGAAATCGCAGAATCTAGCATTGGAAGCTTCGGGCAGTCCGATAAATTCTAGAAAACATCCACAAAAACATCACATATAGTGGAGTCACTGAAGGTTTTCACCTCCGATTTCGTTGAACCTTCATCGATTTTCATGAAAATTGGTGAGTAGTTAGAAGATACTTCAAGGAATAAACGTGACATGATGCCAACTTGCGCTTTCACCCTGGGGGTGGATGCCACCCCTTCTCGTGGGTGAAATTTTTTTTATTAAAAATAATACCAGAAATCCATAGAGGGCAACTTCTAAGCAAAATTTGTTACATAAAGTTATTACCATAAATTAATACCTTTTGAGTTATTAAATATCAAAGATTTTATTTTTCTTAAAAAAATGCGTGTTTTAAAGCTGTTTTTCACGTATTACCCAATAGACGAGGAAGGATCTGTTTTTAGGTAGATATGACAGGTGGCATTCAGATTTTTGCGGATAAAGTTAGGTGATAACTTCGTTAATAATAATTGACTTATGCTCCTTCTAAAATATGCCCGGAACATTAATAAAAAAAGTAAAATATTTAAAAATTTCAAAAAATTTCGTTTTTTTTTCTATTTTCTTTGCTTATTACTTTAAAACGATTCAATTTGGAACAAAGTCGTATAGGAATAAAACAAAGATAATTAAATTTTATATCAGGTGCGATTAGTTAAAAATGTCTGAATTTATCACCCTTGCTGCAAACTAGCAATAAAAATAAAATAATGGCAAAACAAGTCTGTCTTTATTTAATGTTTTTCCATCATTTAGGCTACACTTGGAACCTTTCTAATTCGCTTAGAAAATTTTTGTAATGTGCTAAAACCGTTTACCAAATTTCATTAAAATTGACTTACTAGATTTTGCATAATAATTTGCAATCTAACCTTTTTTTAAAAAATTAAATTTTTTTAAAATCTGGCACAACAAAAACTAGTACATATAAAGATTTGTCAATTTTTTGCATTAATAAAACACATATCTAATGCACTTTACGGAATTGAAATCGGATTATTTACGCAGCCTCGGCAATGTTTTAAAGTTATAAACAATTTTTTGGCTTGTAAACAAATTAATGCTGTGGCCAGGAGGGGGTGCTATGGGCTCCTTTATTTAGATGGACTTACCCAAGGTTTTTTATGTATTTTGACCAGCAGAACACGAATTTTTTGGGTAACAGTTGATCCGGATATCGATAAGATTGTTATAAAAAAAGAACTTGAGAAATTACGTAACATCGATTTTTTGTATTTCTTGGGTAATTCTAAGCAAAAAATGTTTTTACAAGTTTTTTCGTAGGATGCATAGTTTTAGAGATAAACGCGGTGGAACTTTAAAAAAATCGAAAAATTGCAATATTTGAACGCAAATAAATTTTGATTAAAAATAAATTAGCAATTCTGCTGACAGCATTTGAAAGTTTAAGTCAAATTATACCGGTTTTAATTATTTGCATTGCTAAAAATTAATTTTTTTATTATTAAATAAAGCTATTTGTTTATATGTCAAAAAATTGTTTATAATTTTAAAACATTTCTGAGGCCCCTTTAATAGTCCGATTTTATTTCTGTAAAGTGTATTAGATAGGTAAAGCACCTCTTTATATGTAAAAAAAATTAGCCAACTTCTAAATGGTCTACTTTTTGTTCAGAAAGATTTTAAAAAATTTGAACTTTTTTTACCGTTTAAGTAAGTTATAAGAATTTTCTAAGCGAATTACTAAGGTTGTAAGTACCACCAAAGGGGTTAAGAAACATTGAATAACAACAGGCGTATTTTGCCCCCTTATTTTGAATTTATTGCTATATTGCAGAAAAATTAATACCTTAAGGCATTTTTGACCAGCCGTATGTCATACAAAATTCAATTATCTTTATTTTATTTCTCTACGACTTTGTTTCAAAACGAATCGTTTTAAAGTTATAAGCAAAGAAAGCAGAAAAGAATCGATGTTTTTCGAAATTTTTAAATATTTTAATTTTTTTATTAATGTTCCGGGCATATTTGAGAAGGAGCATAAGTCAATTATTATTACAGAAGGTGTCACCTAACTTTATCTTTAAAAATCCGAATGCCACCTCTCACATCCAAAAATAGACGTTTTTTACAGATTAGTCCTGGTCTACAAAAACTATAACCTTTTGTAAAAAAGCTATTATTACAAAAATTAAAGATAATGAAAAATTTAATACACTCCCACTTAGAAAACTAAACTAATGTTATTTCAAATTGAGTTATGGGTAACTGAATGTATATTTTTTTCGACGAGTACTCAAATCTAAGTATTCAAGCTTACATAACGTGAAAACGATGCATTTTATCTAATATACTTTTTAAGCACGTGTTAAAGTACTTCGGAGCACCTATCAAATGAGCTCCAGTAGAAGTTAATAGCATCAAAAGTAAGCAAGTTATGATGAAAATAAAAGAACCATTTCGATTTTTTAGGAAAAAGTGAAAAATTAAACATACGCAATTTCCACAAAAATTAAAATTTGTAGCAATTCTAACAAGAATTTCTTTAGGTTAACCTAGTTAATAATTTCAACAATTTTTACCGGTTTAGAATGCATATTTTTGAAAAAAAAAATATAATTTAAAAAAATCAGACGCGACACTATATATATACACGAATTTTTCGATTTTCTAAATCTGACTGAATTGGAAATTGGGCCAACTCCCACAAGTTCAGGAAAAGACTCACCCATTCATATGTCAACCGTCCATTTTGGTCCAAGGGTGTGGATTTTACGGCCCTTCCTATTTAGGGTCTGTTTTTCGTTCTCGTCCCCAAAATTCCCAAATCTTCTAAAATTTAACTCCGACCTTTGCGGCTTCTAATAGAAGCGACCATTACCTTTCCAACGCATGCCTAATTTTGAAAATCAGTTATACCGTTCAAAAGTTACCGAGCTCAGAAATCTGAGTCAATTTTTATTTAAAAAAGGGAAAATGTTTGTGGATATGTATTATTGTGTTTGCATTTTATCAATCAAAAGCAAAATAAAAATTAAATTAAATTTTTTTTTAAATAACGCGGGCACAAAATTTGATACACCCTGTATATTGAGCTGTAGATATTTCTTAGAATGTAGTTTGGATGTAAGTAGATTTCTCTTTTAATGAGCTTTCCGATGAACCATTTAAGACTTTTGTGAATAATTAAAGTGAAAATAACGATGTATTTAGATTTAAAATGGACAAAGATTGTTTAGAGTATAGGTAATTATCAATTTCTAGAAATGGATAATTAAAAGAAAGTTGGAAATTTAATATCTTTGTGTCAACCCGAGTGAATGTTGTAGAGTTTCCACGAAAGTAAGTAGGATGGTAGGAATAATTTAAAAATGACTGTTTTGTTTGTCGAATGGAGAAGGAGGTTTCTGATGCTTGGCAATGTGGAAGGGGAAAAGTAGTTAGAATGATTGAGAGAGGTTGAAAAGGAAGGCATTATGTTTTTGGCATCGCTAAGGAGCGGTTCGACGTGTTAAGTGGATAGATAGTTAGCAGATACCAGTGGCTGTTTGATAGTGGAGAATAATGTTGAAAAGTGGAACGAGTGACAGATCATATTGAGACGAAATACCTCTTTGAATCTGTATTATTGTGAGAGGGAGAGCAGAGAATTTTTGGAGTCTTGTTTGAATCGAGTACGTGTCAAAAGAGAACCGGCTTGTTGGAGAATTGGTGCTGGTATGCTGATAGTTTTGAAGCTGGACAACGGAGAGAGGCCTTGATGAGTAGCCTTTTAACATAGTCAACGAGGGAGAGCTGTTTGGGGTCACGAGAAGACATCCGAGTGAGTAAAGCAAAAGGTCAGTCAATTTATGTGAAAGAGATTTTTATGTTCGGGAACTAAATTTTTGAGAAAAAAGCATATGAATTAAAATTCCTATATTTCAAAATATAAATAGTAAATATAGGTAATCTTGCGAAGACATAAATTTGTTTTGTTTAGTTTTTTTTACCAAAGTCATCGGGAACAAACCGATAAATTGTTTTTTGTTAACTATAATAAATTTAAGTGGTAAAAATTTCATGCGGACATCAGTGTCCACAGGTTTTTAGATTCGATAGATTTCAGAGTATTGATTTTGATAAATAAAAGACAATTCTGTATTTTTATTTTAATATTTTGCTTTATTTCTTTTCTTTATTTTATCCCGATTAGGATCAACTCAGAGATACTAAACCACGAGAGAAGATAAGTATAACATGAGATAATTTGGATTTTTTTTAATAGTATAAAAAAGGCACCCTGAGATTTTTTATTCAATTTTTATGTATGATTTGCGACAATTAAATAATTAATCAAATAAATAATAATTAATATAAAATTAATAAGAAGCAGATCATAACAACATGGCGAGCCAACGTTAGGGCATTAATGTATCTCTGGTTGTGAATTTGAAGGGAATAGGAAACGGAAAAACAGGTGAAGGTGAATTTATTTGCCCGTCGGAAAAAGTTTGATATATTTAAAATTTTTGAAATATTTGTTTGACTTAATTTTTTTTATCTAGGTACAATTTTACATGTTTATTTTATTTTTGATTGATTTGAATTTTGAAATATTTAAAAATTTGTGGGATAAATTGATTATATTTGGGGAGAGAAAAATTTTCGTCTCGACAGCATACAAGGTATTTTCGAATTTCATATTAGGCGGGGATAAATTTTAAATACATGTCGATAACAACCAGAAGCAAAAGTAAAGAAAACAAAAAACAAGAAGACATTTTCGGAACAACAATCATGGCATCAGAAAATCAAGAATTGTCAGGAATAGAGAAATTATTACAACTGATGCAACTCCAGTCACAAAAAATGGATAAAATGCAAGAAAATCAGGAGGAAACATCAAAGAAAATGGATAAAACACAACAAAAAATGGATCAAAAAATGGATGAAGCAAAAAGAATAATGCAAGAAAATCAGAAGGAAACAAAACAAGCCATAGAAGAGAACAACAAGAAAATGGAGGAACGCATAGAAAAGTATGAAATGAAAATTAAAGATCACATGCAAGAACAAGAAATGAGAATGAAGGATCACATGAAAGAACAAGAAATGAAAATTCAAGATAAAATAAAGGAGTTAACGAATGGCCAGAAAAAGAACTAGAAAATTTGGAAAATAAGTTGGAAAACGCATTACAAGAGGACAGACGAGAAATAGAAAGACAAATGGAGGAAATTAAGGATCAACAGAATTTCGGAGAAAGAAGAGAAACGATTATCCATAGTACAGAGGATGTAAAAATAAGATTTGGCGGGGATGTAAAAAAATTACACCCAGTAATTTTCATAAACAATTTAAAAAAGAAAATACGACACATCGGTAACTTCGAGACAGCCAAAGAAACGATAAGGAACCATATCTTAAAGATGAGGCGAGTTTATGGTTCGATAGCAAAGAAGAAGAATTGGACAATTGGCATAAATTTGAACAAAAGTTCCTGAGTTATTTCTGGGGAAAATACAACAACTAGAAATAAACAAGGAATTGCAAAATGGGAGGTACCATGATAGAATGGGTATTTCAGAGAAAACATATGCACTACAATTATATAATAATGCAAAACATCTACAGTACAATTATTAATCCGAAAAGCTAGTAGAACTGATAGCCAGACATTTTGAAGATACCTTAGAAGATCACATAACTCTACAAAACTACAAAGATATCGACAGTTTGTGCCAATTCTTACAAATACGAGAAGCAAAAATGAGAGAAAGAGAAATAAGAAGATCGCAAGATAATTATAGACAACGCGAAAATCGAGACCATAGAGATAGAAGACAGAACTTTAGGAGAGATTATACAAGAAGAGAAAACGAAAATAGAGACAATGGAAGAGGAAACTATGAACAAAGAAATCGGCAATGGAACGAAGACAGATATCGAGAAAACCAGAATAGAAATAACACCCGCACAAATCAAGAGGACAGAAATGATAATAGAAGGAATGAACAGGAAAATCGTGGAAACCGATACGGTTCCGACAGACAAAGAGAAAACAGAAGAGCGGTAAACAACACGCAAATATATGAAAATGAGGATGAGAGACAAAGCGACGCACGGAAGAAGAAGCGAAGAACAGCAAGCGTCTTTTCACGAAAGCGCTCACTAAAAACAAAAAAGCAAACAGGAATTTTTTGTCACCCGAAGGAATTTATTAAATTAGCAGAAAATAATGATAAAGGAAGTGGATCAAATTTAAAATTGGTAGATGGTTTTATAAATGAGAAACCGATTAAAATTATGATTGATACTGGTTCAGAATTTACTTTGATTAACAGGAAATTAATAGGAGAGGTGGATTTGACGAATTTGATTTACAAAATTCCCAGGGTAAATTTAGTGGGCGCAAATAAACTGACTTTGGCAACAATAAATGAAGGAATACGAATAAGGGTTCGATTGGGGAAGAAATTTTATGCACTACAATGTGTTATAATGCCAAACATGATGCATGATATGATCGTAGGAGTGGATAAATTGTCAGAAAAACATGTGGTGATAGATTTCAAAAATAACACGATGAAAATCACAGATGGAAAAGAAGAAGAACCTAACATGCTGGAAATGGACAAGGAACATGAGAAACGGAAAAAGGATAATGCAGACAAAAAACAAACGGTGGAAATGAATTTGGCAATTAAGCAAGGACAGAAAAAGGAGAAAAGAAAGCAGGAGAAGATAAGTAAAAACAATGAAAAATAAGAAAAAAGATTGACAAATGAAAATGAAGCTTGGGATTCCTCAAAAGAAGAGATGAGCCCAGCAGAAGAAAAAGAAGAAGAAAGATTGACACAAGAAAATGAAGATTGGGATTCCTCGAAAAAAGAGATGAGCCCAGAAGAAAAAGAGATCAGATTAGAAAAAGAGGGCGAAAAAGATACCATGGAAACTGTGGTATTTGAAGAAGAAGTATGCAAAATGGAGGAGGCAGAATACACAATAAACATGTGTAAAGAATCGGAGGAGAAAGAAATAAAATTGATATGTGGAGAAGAAAAGGAGAAGGAACTGCGTGAAATATTGAGGGAGTATGAAAATTTAATAAATGAAGAAAACAGAGTAGCCAAAAAGTATGAACATTCATTTGAGGTGAAAAACTTAGGAAATTTTCGATCGAAAACTTACCCCATCCCATATAAGTACCGACAGGAGGTGAAAGGAGAAATCAATAAAATGTTAGAAAATCAAATCATAGAGATATGTGACTCTCCGTATATCAACCCAATCGTGATTGTTAAAAAAAGTAGTGGAGAATTGAGGCTATGTTTGGATGCCCGGAATATAAATCAACACACGGTATCTCAATATGAATCACCTCTCAACATCGAGGCTATTTTTGGGAGAATTACAGGATCACATATTTTTTCTGAATTTGACTTAAAACATAGTTTTTGGTTGATACCTTTAGCAGAAAAATGTAGAAACTACACCGCTTTTTCGATCGATGGTATTGTGTACCGATTTAAAGTAGTGCCTTTTGGGTTACAAAGTGCTTGTGCAGCACTGGTATGAGCTCTGCATACAATATTAAACAGGTATGAAGATTTTATAGTACACTACATTGACGACTTACTAATTTTTTCACCAGATAAATCGAGTCATTTAAAACACATAAAAATTATATTAGAAGAGCTGGACAAGGCCGGATTAAAATTGAATATTGAAAAATGTCAATTTTTTCAAAAAGAAGTGACATATTTGGGTTTTAAATTGGAAACAAAAACAGTTAGTTTAGCCGAGGACCGGATAAAACTCATAGATGAATACCCAAGGCCAACGAATTTAAAAACATTGAGAGGTTTTCTTGGTACGATCAACTATTTCAAAAAACTAATTCCTGATTTGAGCCAGAAGGAGATTCCATTGATAAAATTACTGAAAAAAGGTGTTAAATGGAATTGGAAAGAAGAACAAGAGAAAGCTTTCCAAATATTAAAAGAAGAATTCTCGAAAGGAACTAAAATATATCATCCCATGTACAATTTACCTTTCATATTACGAACTGATGCGTCCATCCAAAAATTCGCGGGAGTTTTGTCGCAGATACAAAACAATCAAGAAGTGCCAATTTGTTTTATTTCCCGGGTGACAAAAACACACGAAAGAAAATACAGTGTGTCTGAATTAGAGTTTGCTAGCGTACTTTTTTGTGTAAATAAGTTAAGGTTTTATCTATTGGGAGCAAAATTTACAATTGAAACAGATCACGCAGCTTTAGTGCATATCATGAAAAATCGACTGGTTAACAATCGTATACATCGAGGAATTTTGTTGCTGAGGAATTATAAAGACAACATTATAGCCGACGCTCTCACACGTGATGAAGACACTGGAAAAAAGGAAGGAATTGTTTTTCAGGTGGAACTAAATATCTTGACACAAGAGGAAGGTGTATTTTCGTTAAACGAAATAAGAATAAATCAAGAAGAGCTGGAGGAAAAAGAAAAAAGAAGAGCGGAGAGAGAAAATGACATATTTTTCAAAAGAATCGATGGAAAGGAACTATATTTGGTAACACAGACATTGGCAGAGAGGATCATACAAAAATTACACAATGACAATGGGCATATCGGTAGCAGGAAGGTTTGGCTGGTTTTTCGAGAAAACTATATCTGCCGAAAGGATTACCGGATTGCCAAAGAAGTGACCCAAAAATGCGAAATATGTCAAAAATATAAAAGCAGAAATTTCAGAAATGAAAATATTGCTAAAAATATTGTATCCCGTCAAAAATTGGATATTGTGGCAATAGATATGTTAAGTGATCTGATAATGACCACGCAAAGGAACAAGCATATTTTGGTGATGGTTGATATTTTTTCAAAATACGTAAAGTTATACAGTTGCCGTACAACAAAGGGGGAAGAAATAATGAGAAAGATTGACAATTTTATAGCCACCGTAGGAACACCAAGAAGAATTCTTTTAGACAATGCGACGTATTTCCGGAGTGAGCGTTTCAAGGGACAGCTTCAAGACAGGGGAATAGGGACAAATTTTGTCAGTATCCGACATCCTCAAAGCAATCCTTCAAGGCGTTTTATACAGGAGACTACGAAATTCCTTCGCATTGCTGCAAATGGACAACATAGACGATGGGACAGGAAAGTGGCAGAAATAGAAAACTACTTAAACACGATTCCAAGTACGGTGACAAAAGAGACTCCGGAATATATCATGAAGGGTGTTATGCCATTACGGCCATGGGAAGAACCTGAGCAGAGGGAATACCAACCAGTCTTGGAAATTGTGCAGAGGAGGCTGCAGCGCAGTAATGAAAAATATCTCCAAAGACAAAATCATAATAGGAGACGACGCCCAGTGACTTTTCAGAAGGGAGAAAAGGTGCTGGTAAGGGCATTACGAGTATCAAATCTCACTGGGGACGTTTGCGCAAAACTAATGCTTATTTTCGAGGGTCCATACATCGTGCACAATGAAAATGGAATAAACAGTTATATCCTGAGGCATGTGGATTCAGAAAAGATACGAGGAGTTTACAATATCCATGATGTGTGCAAATACCACGAATAAAGACAAATGCATAAAATTTAAAATAGGATAAGAGAATTAGGTTAGGATAATATGATAACAAGAGAAAAGTGTTGTTGTCGAGAGAAAATCAATTTTTTTTTGTTGCACTTACTAGTACTGATTTTATCTCAAAACAAGGCGGGGATGTTATTGTGTTTGCATTTTATCAATCAAAAGCAAAATAAAAATTAAATTAATTTTTTTTTTAAATAACGCGGGCACATAAATTTGATACACCCTGTATATTGAGCTGTAGATATTTCTTAGAATGTAGTTTGGATGTAAGTAGATTTCTCTTTTAATGAGCTTTCCGATGAACCATTAAAGACTTTTGTGAATAATTAAAGTGAAAATAACGATGTATTTAGATTTAAAATGGAAAAAGATTATTTAGGGTATAGGTAATTATCAATTTCTAGAAATGGATAATTAAAAGAAAGTTGGAAATTTAATATCTTTGTGTCAACCCGAGTGAATGTTGTACAGTTTCCACGAAAGTATTTAGGATGGTAGGAATAATTTAAAAATGACTGTTTTGTTTATCGAATGGAAAAGGAGGTTTCTGATGCTTGGCAATGTGGAAGGGGAAAAGTAGTTAGAATGATTGAGAGAGGTTGAAAAGAAAGGCATTATGTTTTTGGCATCGCTAAGGAACGGTTCGACGTGTTAAGTGGATAGATAGTTAGCAGATACCAGTGGCTGTTTGATAGTGGAGAATAGTGTTGAAAAGTGGAACGAGAGACAGATCATATTGAGACGAAATACCTCTTTGATTCTGTATTATTGTGAGAGGGAGAGCAGAGAATTTTTGGAGTTTTGTTTGAATCGAGTACGTGTCAAAAGAGACCCGGCTTGTTGAAGAATTGGTGCTGGTATGCTGATAGTTTTGAAGCTGGACAACGGAAAGAGGCCTTGATGAGTAGCCTTTTAACATAGTCAACGAGGGAGAGCTGTTTGGGGTCACGAGAAGACATCCGAGTGAGTGAAGGAAAAGGTCAGTCAATTTATGTGAAAGAGATTTTTATATTCGGGAACTAAATTTTTGAGAAAAAAGCATATGAATTAAAATTCCAATATTTCAAAATATAAATAGTAAATATAGGTAACCTTGCGAAGACATAAATTTGTTTTGTTTAGTTTGTTTTACAAAAGTCATCGGGAACAAACCGATAAATTGTTTTCTGTTAACTATAATAAATTTAAGTGGTAAAAATTTCATTCGGACATCAGTGTCCACAGGTTTTTAGATTCGATAGATTTCAGAGTATTGATTTTGATAAATAAAAGACAATTCTGTATTTTTATTTTAATATTTTGCTTTATTTCTTTTCCTTATTTTATCCCGATTAGGATCAACTCAGAGATACTGAACCCACGAGAGAAGATAAGTATAACGTGAGATAATTTGGATTTTTTTTAATAGTATAAAAAAGGCACCCTAAAATTTTTATTCAATTTTCATGTATGATTTGCGACAATTAAATAATTAATCAAATAAGTAATAATTAATATAAAATTAATAAGAAGCAGATCATAACATTATGTATGTATGTATGTGTGCGGAAAAGTTAAACCGATCTGAATTTTTTTTCTGTGTTTGAAGAGGGGGTGAGGGCCGCTTCAGAACCGGTGTAGTTTGTAAGTTTTGACTACCCATAAGCCAGCTATAGGACTTGGTAGGTATAAAACGGCATATTTTTTGGCAGTATATATCTTCGGTTCAAGAAAAGACAGGAGAACAGTGAATACACCAAATCAATAGCGTTCAGCTAAGCTTTCAAATGGTGTCTGAGCTATCCGTATCAGACATACACATGGCTCAGTATAGCCGAAAAACTGAAAAACTAAGCTTTTAAAATTTTGGTTTTTTGACAATTACTCAAAATTTTAACCTACGAATTACGCCAATAACTGAGCGTTTATAGAAGGACTCAAGACAAATCTAATGGTGTATACCCTATATCCGGAAAATTCGAATTTTTAATTTATAGGCTTCATAAATATGATCAAATCTATTTCTTATGGGAAAAACAGTTTTTCAAGCTCAATAATTCCTTTAATAGCTTCAGTTATCATACTTGACCTTAGATGCATAAGATACTACTTGTCAATACGTTCCAAACTTACGTTTAGTGAACAAAATCGGTTAAGCCGTTTGGAAGTTATTAAGCTACAAACGTATAATCCAATTAACGATTATTCCCTAAATAGTTTCTGTAGTTGTAGTGGTTACGACGCTAATTTGAAATGGCAACGGGCAATTCGAGTTCATTTACCGGCCATCCCAATATTTTTATTTCGAATAGAAAAAAAATCTAGTGTACATTAGATGGACACTAGATCATTTGGGAGATAATGCGACAAAGGCGACCATTTATAAAGCCTAACGTGTAATCGAGCAACATTGCATTCAACTTTATACATTTAATATATAAATAACTTTGAAAAAGCTAAACGCCGTAAAAATGATAGGTCTGGATCCCGCGTATGAAAAGAAAGTTGATTAATAGCAAGCTGAAAATTTGTTAATAGCTTAAGGGTGTCTAGTCGGATAAACTTTGATATATGGTCACACTGGAACAGGGGCAGTTTTAATTATGGAACAGGTTAAAAATTTGGAACGGTCACACCACGAAAACGGCACATTTATTTTATCCGACAGAACAGACTTAAACTCACCGAACAGAGATTAAACTCTCATGCAAAAATCAGACTGCTATTTATCACTAAATGGGCGTTGTAATGAGTGAAACATGAAGAATATGTCAAATGACAGGAATTATGACAAGTGATAAGTAGCAGACTGATTTTTACATGAGATTTTAATCTTTGTTCGGAGAGTTTAAGTCTGTTCTGTCGGACAAAATAAATGTGCCGTTTTCGTGGTGTGACCGTTCCAAATTTTTAACCTATTTCACAATTAAAACTGCCCCTGTTCCAGTGTTCCCATATATCAAAGTTTATCCGAATAGACACCCTTAAGCTATTAATAAATTTTCAGCTTGCTATTAATCAACTTTTTTTTCATACGCGGGATCCAGACCTATGAGAGGCGCATACAATATTCCAGCTACAAAAGATCTGATATGAATATTACGTGGCGCGAAAATGTATTTTCAGTTTGATGCAAAACAAAATTCTAGTTTTATTTTAAAATATTTTTTCATAATACTTGCTAAATTTGAAGTAAACGCTCCACAAAAGGGTTTCAAAATTCAAACTGTATCAAATTTACTCTTTTGTGGCGCGTTTTATTCCAAATTGGGCAAATAATATGAAAAAATCTTTTAAAATAAAACTTGAATTTTGTTTTGCATCAAAATGAAAATACATTTTCGCTCCACGTAATATTCATATCAGATCTTTTGTAGCTGGAATATTGTATGCGCCACTCATTTTTACGGCGTTTAGCGGTTTTTTATTCTTATACTCAATATACGTAAAAAGTCATATATAACTAAATTTTAGTTTTTTCTGTTCCAAATACTTTATCCATTTTACTATCTCCGTAGAGTAAAAAATAACCGACATAGAAACGTTTAATATTTCAATTTTGCTTCGAGAACCATGTAACCGGGGCCATTTAACCTTTTATTTTTAAAAATGTAGAAGGAAATGTAGAAGGGACTAATTTTGACGTTTTTAATAGCTCTTGGAATCAAATTTTAATTAGTTTTTAGTTGAACCTTATATCTTGAAAACTAACGGAGTTATTTACAAAAAAAAACAATAACATTTTTTGAAGAAAATTTAAAAGATGCATTTTGAAACATTTTTGGTGCATAAATTTTAATGCTATCAACTTGTTCGAGGGCTTATTTGATAGATATTTCTTTGAACTTTGACAAATGTTTAATAAGTTCATGTTATAAAATGTATCATTTTTCCGGTGTTTAAGATTGAATACTTAGATTTGGGTACTCGACGAAAGAAATATATATTCAATTACCTATAACTCACTTTTAGTTAACACTGAAAGGTTTTACTGGTAAGGAGTTTATTTTATTTCCTATTAGTCTCAATTTTGATAATAATAACTTTTTTGCAAAACGTATAGTTTTTGAGGTATTTATGAAAAATCGGTTAAAAACATACATTTTTCTCACGAAAAATTAAAATTTTTGATTTTTAATAACTCAAAAAGCTTTGATTTATTTTAATAAATTTATATAACAAATGTTGCTTATAATTTGTTCCTCTATCGAATTGTGGGGTTATTTTTAATAAAATAATTTTCACCTCCTAGGAGGGGTGGCATTCACCCCCAGGTTAAAAGCGCAAGTTGTCACCATTTCACCTTTGTTCCTTGAGATATCCTCTAAGAATTCACCAATTTTTTTGCAAATCGATGGAGGTTCAACGAAATCGGAGGTAATAGCTCAATTCCACCTTCAGTGACTATACTAATAACTGAGTGATTTATAACATTGAACTACATTCATCACACACACATACTAATTTTGGAAGAAAATCTGCTAGAATTAGAAGAAGAAATTAGGAGTTTTTGAGTTATTTATGAAAAATCGGTTAAAAACATACACTTTTCACGAAAAATTAAAATCTTTGATCTTTAATAACTCAAAACTTTTGATTTATTTTAATAAATTTATATAACAAATTTTGCTTATAATTTGTCCCTCTATCGAATTGTGGGGTTATTTTTAATAAAATAATTTACATCCCCGAGGAGGGGTGGCATTCACCCCCAGGGTAAAAGCGCAAGTTGGCACCATGTCACCTTTGTTCCTTGAGATATCCTCTAACCACTCACCAATTTTCATGCAAATCGATGGAGGTTCAACGAAATCGGAGGTAATAGCTCATATCCACCTTCAGTGACTGTACTAATAACTGAGTGATTTATAGCAACATTGAACTATGTATATTCATCATACGCACACTAATTTTGGAAGAAAATCTTCTAGAATTAGAAGAAATTAAGAAAGTGGACAGCGATAGGACTGGCAGACGTACGACGGAAAAGAAGAAGTGTATAGAACAAAAAGTGTCCCCCAACTATTCTACTTATGCACCTATTTGTGGTGTTATTGACGAATGTTTAATATCATGGACTGATTGCAAAATAAAACGAAGCCCAATTTCGCGAATTAGTACGTTCTTTATAGGTCTGGATCCCGCGTATGAAAAAAAAGTTGATTAATAGCAAGCTGAAAATTTGTTAATAGCTTAAGGGTGTCTAGTCGGACCAACTTTCATATATGGGAACACTGGAACAGGGGAAGTTTTAATTGTGGAACAGGTTAAAAATTTGGAACGGTCAGACCACGAAAACGGCACATGTATTTTGTCCGACAGAACAGACTTAAACTCTCCGAACAGAGATTAAACTCTCATGCAAAAATCAGGCTGCTATTTATCACCAAATGGGCGTTTTAATGAGTGGAACATGTAGAATATGTCAAATGACAGGAATTATGACAGGTGATAAATAGCAGTCTGATTTTTGCATGGGAGTTTAATCTCTGTTCGGAGAGTTTAAGTCTGTTCTGACGGACAAAATAAATGTGCCGTTTTCGTGGTCTGACCGTTCCAAATTTTTACCTGTTCCACAATTATTACTGCCCCTGTTACAGTGTTCCCATATATCAAAGTTTATCCGACTAGACACCCTTAAGCTATTAACAAATTTTCAGCTTGCTATTAATCAACTTTTTTTTCATACGCGGGATCCAGACCTATTAACGGTAAAATATTGCAAAACCTTCAAATTTTAAAGAACCGCTTGGATTGACATGAAATTTGGCAAACACATAGTTAATAAGTCAAAGAAAAAAAGTGATATTGTGCCGATGTGTGCTTTTGCCCTGGGGGTGAGTTTCGCCCCTTCTCGTTGGTGAAAAAGTATATGAAAACTTTTGTTCTGTAGAGCTTTTTCACTAAGTCAATACTTTTCGAGTTATTTGCGAGTGAATTTATTCATTTTTAAACAAAATAAGTATTTTGTCGAAAAAAATATTCTTAATAAAAATATAGTTTATAAAAAAAATTAAAAAAATGGTGCATATACTAAGTCTGTAGACCCAGTCTAAGCAAAGTTGTAGCTAATAAGATGTAGGTTCTTATTCGTCAAATTCCAAATCGAATATTTCATCGAAAAATAACCAAAAAAACGGAACACTTTTCGGGGACCCCTAATTTCAACTTTTTAAAGTGTTTAAAAAAAGGTTTATTTTTGTTTTTACAAAAAACTTCTAACCTTAATAGTAAGTTGGTTATGCTGAAAATATTGTTGGTACCTTTTATTTTTTGGTAAAAAAATCGCGAAAAGCACCCCCTAATTAGCATATCAAATAAAATTAATCGTTACCGCTTCACAAGTTACTTAAGCTATTTATTCTTTATACGATCTGTAAGTCTCAGCGGTTTAAAGTGCTTATTCTTGAGAAGGCTGTAGTTAAAATTGCTTGAACGAGTCACTAATCGCTAGTGTATGCAAATTTTGAACAGCCATAGCATAACCGATTTTTGTCTAACAGGAAAACAAAAAGTCCAAAATATTCAGAAAAGCAAAACGTAGATTTTATTACTTCTTGAGATTTTTGGCGTTAATAATTTTTAAGTTATTTTGAAAAAGATCAATTTTTTCAAAATTAAAAATTTTAAAATTTTATTTTATAACCATTTTTTTTTTCAAAAATAAGCACGTTAAATCGATGAAACTTACAGATCATATAGACACAATATAAATAAAGCAACATGTGAAGCGGTAACGATTAATTCTATTTAAGTTGTTAATTAGGGAGTGATTTTAATTTTAATGCGTTAAAAATCGCGTTACGTAATACTTGAACGCTCCATTAAGATAATGAAGTTCTAACTAGTAGGGATACAAACAAAAGCCATCATTATAAGAATAAATGCCTTACCGATGCTCCTGGAAGATTACAATTCATTTAATCATTCTTCTAAATATTTAAAAATCGTTTTTTGCTCTCCTGAGAAATTTGTTTTTTTGCAGTTACGTCATTCTTTTTCCGGACCGGCGATATAATATTATGCACTTGTGTTTTACTTATGCACACACAGTATATTTAGTATATATAATATATAATCTAAATGCAATAAATTATTTTATTTAAACTGATTTAATTTTAGGCAGATGACTTTACCAAATATATACCATCTATACAGAAATATAAGATCTACAACAAAATTCTATATTCTACAATTTTAACTAAGATGTTTATATACACGACTGATTTAGCAGTATGGGCCAAAATTGCACTTCCACATTCTAGTATAACTTCTTATTTGATACGTCAATTACCTTTGTACGTATTATTCGTCACAATGGAATTTGCCTCAATATATTACCATTTTTTAGTAAAGTGTTTAAATGAGAGGCTGAAGTACTTAAACACTCGTTTGAAGGGCTATTCATGTAATTACAAAAATCCAGATAAAAAATCCATAATTGATGGTTCCATCACAAAATATGATTCTAAATTTTTTCTTCAGAATGACATTATGTTTGACAGGAGATCAGGTATGTTACTATTTATATTAATAATTAATATTCTAGTATTAGCCCAGTCGGGATAGCATTTTTGACCTTGCATTACGAGCTGTCCAAAATTTTATTTTTTTAATCTTTAGAGGGGATCAATAGTAGCATAAATTTAAAATCTTGACTGAATTCCACTGTTGCGTCAGCCGCCATCTTGATTTTAAACGAGAACCGTTTTTGCTCAATACTACGCCATGTTCAACTTTTCGACAAAAAGTGTAAAAACTAAAATTGTTGAAAATGTGATTTTCTATAAATTCGTTTATTATAATTTTTTTCATGCGGTTGATATTTTCCGAGTTATGGGGGAAAATAGTGACAGTTAAAGCATAATTATTGAATTATTAAATTATCTCGTTTATTATTAGTTTTACAACAAATATGTACCTATAGAAAAATGAAGAGAATTAAATTTTGTAGGTACAATGTTAACCTCTTTCATTTTTTTGATAAAATCAATATTTAAGGTAGTACGTATGCGGTAAAAGTGCGAGCGTAAGACCTGATTGATTTTATAACAATGGTTCTTGTTCAATTTCTCCGCCATTTTCAACTTTTCGACAAAAGGTGTAAGGACTCAAATTGTTGCAACTACGATTTACTACCATTTTTCGAGAGAACCAGTGGCGGGTCTACCAGAGGGGGGGAATTGGTTGAATGGTTGAAATATTAAAATATATTAGCTGACATGAAACTTAAAATATCAACTGACAAATTCAACCAATAAAACCCGCTAGAATATATTTAAGTGAACTTAATGAATATAAGTTATTATTTATGTCTTTTATGTAAGTACTTAGTTTTGTTGGTGTTTCATTGAAAGTTTCAAAAATTGTATAAAATATAATTCTCTTTTTTTTTGTTTATGTACAATTATGTCGTAAAATTAATAATAAATGACACAATTCAATAATTATGCTTCCCCTTCGCTTCCCCAGTAGAGATTTTAAATTTACACTACTATTGATCTCCCCTAAAGGATAGAATTATAAAATTTGGGGGAGCTCGGAAACAACATTCAATTCAATAATTATGCTCCCCCACCACTTTTTACTATTTTCCCACTTAACTCGGAAAATATTAGACGCATAAAAAAATTGTTAAAAAGAAATTGTAGGAAATCATATTTGGAACAATTATAGTTAGTCCGTTCTTTAACGGTAAAATATTGCAAAACCTCTAAATTTTAAAGGACCGCTTGGATTGACATGAAATTTGGCATACACATAGCTAACAAGTCAAAGAAAAAAAATGATATTGTGCCGATATGGGCTTTTGCCCTGGGGGTAATTTTCATCCCCTCTTGGGGGTGAAAAAATATTCGTCCTAAGAAAGTCAGGAAATCGATAAACTGGCTAATTTTAAGTAACTTTTGTTCTATAGAGTTTTTTCACTAAGTCAATACTTTTCGAGTTATTTGGCAGTGAATATAACTGGCATGAAATAACTCAAATAGTAAGTATTTTGTCGAAAAAACATTCTAAGCAAAAATATAGCCTGTAAAAAATTTAAAAAAATGGTGTACATATCACTTCTCTACACCTAGTAGAAGCAGAGTTATAGCTAATGAAAAATAGGTTCATATTCGTCAAATTCCAAATGGAATACTTTAACGTGAAATAACCAAAAATGAAGCACATTTCGGGGAAAACTCATTAAAACTTATTAAAAGTGTTTAAAAAAAGCTTCATTTTTATTTTATAAAAAAAAATTCTAGCATCAAAATTAAACAAGTTACGCTCAAAATAAAGTTAGTCCCTTTTGGTTTTGGTAAAAAAATCGAGAAAATCACCCCCTAATTAGTATCTTAAATGAACTTAATCGTTACGACTTCACAAGTTTCTTGACTCGTGTATATATTGTTTATATGATCTGTAAGTTTCATCGGTTCAAAGTCCTTATTATTGAAAGGGCTGTAGTTAAAATGGGTTGAACGAGTCACTGATCACGAATGTATGCAAATTTAGAAACACCAAATCTCAGTCAATTTTTGTCTAACAGAAAAACAAAAAAATACATGATATTCAGAAAAGCAAATCTGAGTTTTTTGTTTTTCGGGAATTTTGGTATCTCTAACAGTTTTTAAGTTATTTTGAAAAAAAGCATATTTTTCAAAATTAAAATTTTTAAAAATTTTACTTTGAAACCAAATTTTTTCAAAAATAAGCACTTTAAATCGATGAAACTTGCAGATCATATAAACACAACAAAAGTTAAATAATTTGTGGAGCGGTAACGATTAATTTCATTTAACTTGCTAATTAGGGGGTGGTATTCCCGATTTTTTTTTTGCAAAAACAAAAGGGACCAACTTTATTTTGAGCGTAACTTGCTTAAATTTAAAGCTAGAAACTTTTTGTAAAAACAGAAATAAAGCTTTTTTAAACACTTTAAAAAAGTTATAATGGGTTTTTCTAAAAAAGTGCTTAATTTTTTGGATATTTTACGTCGAAATATTTTATTTGAAATTTGGTGAATATGAATCTATTTTTCATTGGCTATAACTCTAGTTCTACAAGATTAAGAGACCTAACGCGTACACCATTTTTTTTTTACTTTTTTATAGGCTGTATTTTACTAAGAACGTTTTTTTCGACAAAATACTTACTTTTTGAGTTATTTGCGAAAAACCGTCTAAAAATGTGGTTATTTTGTTGAAAAATGAACATATTCACTCGTCATTATCTCGAAAAGTGTTGACTTGGCGAAAAAGCTCTATAGAACAAAAGTTACTTAAAATTAGTCAGTTTACTCATTTCCGGACTTATTTTGGACATATATTTTTTCACCCTAAAGAGGGGGTGAAAGTCACCCCCAGGGCAAAAGCACACATCGGCACAATATCACTTTTTTTCTTTGACATGTAAGCTATACGTATGCCAAATTTCATGTCAATCCAAGCGGTTCTTTAAAATTTAGAGCAAAAACCGTGAAAGAATGGACTAAGTCGAAAATGGCGTTGATTGTGAACAAAAACAATTGCTATAAAATCAATTAGGTCTTACGCTCGCGCCATTTACCGCATACGTACTACCTTAAATACTAATTTTAGCAAAAAAATGAATTGTATAAAAATTGTGTAGAATTTAATCCTCTCTATTTTTGTATAAAAGCATTTTTGTCGTAAAACTAATAAAAAACGAGATAATTCAATAATTATGATCTAACTGTCATTATTTTCCGACCGCACGAAAAAACTGTAACAATAGGAATTATAGAAAATGACATTTTTAACAATTTTGGTTCGTATACGTTTTGTCTTAAAGTTGAAAATGGCGGAGACATTGGGCAAAAGCAGTTCTCGTTTAAAATCAAGATGGCGGCTAACGCAACGGCGAAATGCAGTCGACAATTTAAATTTACACTACTATTGACCCCACCTAAAGATTAAAAAAATAAAATTGGCGGCAACTCCTAATGCAAGGTTAGGCCTGTTATTCGTCTAACCCGACTGGACTATATTTTTATTATAGACGCAACGGGCAATAAAACAATAGTATTAATAATAATTTGACAAATACCTACTAACGAAAAATTTGTTCGTGTCGGTTTTACAAATTCCAATTCCTCTAACATGGTTACAAATTTAATGTGCGTGCTAAAAGTGTTTCATTAAATATACTGGGAATATAATGGGAATTTTTAAAATTATTTAGTGTTACTGCTTTTAAATTTGAAAGGACAGAGGCGAAAGTAACAGTCAAGTGAAAAGAGGCCCTGCACTGAGAGACAATCAAGTCCATATGCTAATCGACGATAAAGAACTGAAGAATGGAAAGGATATTCTTTCAAAAAGTCAACCGGTCAAAAATCCCTCTTTTGAAGAAACCCAAAAAGCTTCGAATAAGCTGAAAAATCACAAAGCGCAGGGTACGTAAGAGATACCAGCAAAACTCTAAAATATGGGGGAGACCCACTACGTCGCCACATCCACCAGTGGATTATCGTATGGGGAGAAATCTGGTACCATGCAGATGTACCTCTACCATACAGTGGCTCTTAACACAGGGGAGTTCGTTAAGGGAGTCCGAAAAAAAATCTATCCTGACAAAACTCGGAATGGCCAAATTAAGATAATGGTATGTTAAGTACATGCAAAAGAGTGTATATTTCAAAAATCTGACGATTTGAGCGGGGCGTATAGAAATGGGTGAGTCAAAATGTTTCACAAAAGAAAAGCGAATATTTTGCGAAATGAACGTCAGATCGAAAAACTAAAATGTACGTCTTCAATATTTTTCAAAAATCTATCGAATGATATCAAACACGACCCCTTCACGAAGAGGGGTGGGGGTAAATTTAAAATTTTAAACGCGAACCCCGGGATATTTCGCGAAATGAACACCAGATCGAATTTTTTTTTGAAAAATCTTCCGAATAGTACCAAACACGACCCCCCACGGAGATGAGGTGAAGGTTACTTTAAAATTTTAAATAGGAGCTCCAAATTTTTATTACAGATTTGGATTCTTTAAGTGAAAATAAGCAACTTTTATTCGAGACCTTTTTTCAAATTATGGACAGATAGCGCTATAATTGGAAAAACCATTGGTGAAAATGGAAGATAAATTAAAAAATGGAAAGTCCCGACTAAAATGGACAACTTTACTTAACTTTTTTTGGTTTTAGGGCCTAATAATCACAACTCAATAGGTTCCTATAACGCTCGATAGCATACTTTCCTCCCTTACTATTCATATCGCATATAATATGGTTAGAAGAAAGGATACTAGCAAGATTAAAGGAAAACACCACAATTCCCATCCACAAAAAGAGGACAAAACAAAATGTGCGAATTATAGAGAAATTTCACTCCTAAACACGGCATATAAAATCCTCTCAAACATCATTCTTAGTAGACTAACCTCATGCTGAAATTATGCATATTTTATATATTTTTAAGGTCTAAACTCCTTATGCTGAAAATTCCGTAGGAGAATATGAAGCCGGTTTTAGGGCAAACAGATCAACAATAGATCAACTATTCACGCTGAGACAGCTTCTAGGAAAGGGATGGGAGTATAACAGACCCATACATAATCTATTCATAGACTTTCGACAGGCATATGGTACCGTAGAAAAAGCCAAGTATGGAATGCCATCGCAGAGTTCTCAATACCAAAGGAATAAGAAAGGAGTCCCCGGTCAATATATAAAGATTATAAGAGACATAAATGAGGGAGTAACAAAAATAGTGTTAGGACAGGTGTGGGAGAGACTAATAAATTTCATGTGAAAGTAGCATTGAACCAAGGCTCGGTGCCTATTTCTTATTTATTCCCATTAGTTTTGTATCACATAATAGCCAAACTATAGGGTAACGTTTCCTGGAAACATGAGAGTAAAATTTTACCGTTGTTCTGAAGCTATTTTCTTGTGGCATTTTTGCAATTAACTAGTTTTGATGGGAAGTAAGCCACAATTTTACTAAAAAAAAATGATTTTATTAACGTTTCGACGCTCAAATCGGGTGTCGTTGTCAAAATACAAAAAATATTAATGATATTGTCGGGATAGCATCACGAGTTTTTTTCCTGGTGTTCCCTCGTGATTTACTATGGAATCTCTAGCGTGAGAATTTTACTGTCACCATTGCATGTGGTTGTCTTTTTAAAGACAGATCACATGTTATGATTTTTTTGTGGCGGATATTCTTGAGCCGGGGTTGATTTCATGTAATCGAATGAACTATCTTTCAGTAAAGTCGTCCCAAGAACGCAACTTATAAATATTGGCAATGTCATTTTAAGGCCTTCTACTTTAATATGTCTTTATATATGTCTGAATTGCCGATATAAATGAGTCCGATCAAATAAATTATTAGAAGAATTTTTTACTAAGCAACAACATTTTTAATTAATAGTATTTTGTATTTTGACAACGACACCCGATTTGGGCGTCTAAACGTTCATAAAATCATTTGTTTAATAAAATTGTGACTTATTTCCTATCAAAACTAGTTAATTTTAAAATTATACCATAAAAAATGATAATGATAGTTGATTAAGACCGTCAAAAATTTAATTTGTTTCAGATACCACCACCATCTCTTCACATATCACATATGTTTCGACAGCCTGTGTTTGATCTCCTCAGAATAGAACAGCCTTTGGTGTGCTCTTTTATTAATTTTCTTACACGGCAGTTGGATTAGTTTTGATTCAGAGCATTCCACAGGCAGTTCTGACGACATCAAGAAGTCGGAACATTATGTAAACAGATGGTGTTCTCCGAAATAAATTAAACTCTCTATATCTTCCTTCATTTTTACTCATGAATTGAGTATTAGGAATCAAAATTCGTTTGATTTTTACCTAGATAAATTGATGTGTTGGTGGAATGCAGATTTTAGATTCCCCATGTCTATTCATTTATCGCCCTTTTTCCTTGCAAATTATAGAAGAATGAAGTACAAGTGAAAGTCACAATTTTATTTAAAAGTGGAAGTTTCTTGGGTTTCCCCTAGAATGATAATGATTTCCAGCTTGTTTTATAAGTTTATAACTTCCCAAAAGAATCATCACCTATCTCACATAGTGAAAAGAATATTTTGCTCAGATCTGTAATTTATTATTTTAGTTATTTTACTTAATCTTTCAGAGATAACGTGTCATGATGGTCCATAAAATGTAACGTCGGACTCACAGTCCGCAAAACCACAAAAGGTCCTAAAAACAAATATTTTCGGAAAAATGGTCTGATAACTTGTCATATATTTAAAATAAACAAAAAAACATTTGCACAAAAATTTAATATCATTTGTATTGTTGTATTTCCATTTGATATGAAAATTAAATTTTGATAATTATAAACAGAATTCAATTTAATATAAAATATTTTCAATTTTCTCAACCACGGGCATATAAATTTAGAACAACCTGTATACAACAAATTGTTATATGTAATTTTAAGAAGTGATTAGAAGAAGCTTACGAAACTCGGGACAATGCGCCGAGAATAAACAAAGTGAATGGCGCGTACCATTATCGTTGTTCGCGGAAGGTTCGATCATTAGCCTATGCTAAATAAGACTCAGTTGAAATAGATAATAGGTCATTATCGTTGTTCGCGGAAGGTTCGATCATTAGCCTATGCTAAATAAGACTCAGTTGAAGTAGATAATAGGTCATTAAATTTTGTAAATAGTAGAAAGTAATTTTAGAATGGGAATTAACTATTTTTTTTTGAAATCCATTAAGCATATTTAGAAAGATTAAAAATTGGTTTTGAGATACTGCGAATGAGAGTTGGTGGTGGAAGGTTGATTTGTGAATCTGGAAGGGATATTTAGAAAGTAGGGGAATGAATGAAAAATAGAGAGCAGAATGTTTTGAGCTGTCGAGAAGTGAAGTCCAGTAGTAGACGGTAGTGTACGAAGAGTGAGAAAGCCGGTGTAGTTCCGTGAGTGTGGAGATCTATCGTGGAACGAGAGGTAGGCCAGGTTGAGAGTAAAGAACCTCCTTGAGCCAAGAGTGTCCCGGTAGCTGATTGCAGTTTCGAAAAAGGTAGAACACAGCATCACGACAGAAGCAGGAACGAGAGCTATACGAGCTAATCTTCAAAGGAGAACATTACTGAAAGCCAGGACGAGGTTTTGATCGCAGCCAAGGATAGCAGGAAACGGGTCTTGTGTGAAGACATTTTCAGTTCACCAGAAAAAGGTGAGTCTCATTTGTTTGGACATGAATGTATGGGTTTTTCGTATTAAATACCACATTATAAATTGAAGAACATAATCAATAATATCAGAAAAGCTTCATCAAACTTAAATAGAATTGTTGCTAATAAATCCTAATAGTTAAATGTTAATAAAAACTTTCAATTGGAAACCAAAAGAAATAAGATTCCCATTTGTAAATGTTATGTTTAAGAATAATAAGATCTAGCACATATTAAGCAGTGATTGCCTGTTAAATAAAATAAACAATATTTTGATTATAATTGTAACCCATATGTGTGTATTATTTTACTCTTTTCTTTCCTATCCCGATTAGGAACCATTGAGAAATACTTAGAAGCCACGAGAGTAAGTAATTAATTTTATAATTCGCCCTGAGATTGAAAACATATTGATATGTGATCTGGTAAATTAATTAGATTATTATTAATGCATTGATTAAATTAAATGACATATAAGAATATTATCTCATATCAATAATAAAGATCACATCAGTATATAAACTCTTGCTTCGAAAATAAAAGTTGACAGATATAAAAGATATTATTTTTTTCACATTATGGGTACTACAAACACAAAAACCCAAATTATACAAATACAAAACAACTATTTCTAAGAAACTAAACACAGACTTAATAAAAAACAAATGTTTGAGCTGCATAGTAAATACCTATACATGTAATGAAATATGACCATCTATGTGGAACATCCAAGACTTCTGAGATTGGCTCCTTCATTTTTTTTCCACGTCGGCGACGTGGTCCTGTATCTCTTTGAAATCTCCTTCCAAACTAGCATCGTCATGTACAAGGTTCAACTTCTGGCTCAGAATCAGAGAGAAATTCCGCATGAAGCTTTACAAGATATGCTTATTGTTTTTCAAAACTCATATTTTCAAAAAATCTGTGAAAATTTACGTTTATATCATTTAGATATACATAAAACATAATCAGTATATCACTCACAATTATAAATCACATAAATATTTTTATTTACACTTGAAATAAAATATTTTATAATTGGATCTTACCTGAAAATTTGTTACAACTTGTATAACGTGCGGACTCACACTCCGCAATTAAATATAACTTCAGAACGAAATACTCTAGACAACTTTCACATCGCCGCTGAATAAATTGTCCCCTTGCTTGAAGCTATCGAGCACCTTACGACCGAGACCGTAATGATTCGTCAGAAATCGACCAATAATTCAACAAGCGGACTCATAGTCAGCACGTTAACTCTGAAAGGGTAATTACATTATTGCCTTTATTTTACATTGTTTTATGGTCAGTGGCTTGCATTCTGTGCAAGTCGCCGGTAACTTATTTCTCATTAATATCTATTTTAAAATAAATTCTAAACCAAAAACAATTTTATTTCTGTTTTAGTACCTTTCGATGAATCCAAAATTAATTATCTTAATGGTTATGAATGTCTGTTTGAATCTAGTACAGCTTTAAACAATTATTTTGGAGCAAAATTATTAGTAAGAAATTATTATTTATACAGTATTTCAAGAAATTAACGCACCAATATAAATAATTCAAACTGAAAAAAGTATATTATTCAACGAGCAGTTAATGATGGTCATTATGAAGCGAGTATAAGGAACTCGCCGCTAGGCGGCCCATTTCATATGGAGTACGAACTTCATAATGATTATTTCATTCATAGGAGATTCTGACCAATAGAAAGCTACATAAATCTAAATTAAACTGATAACTTTTTTGATAATTGCCCGTCGTCAAGCATATTACGTCAGATGCCCTTCGTTGCTACGAAAAATACATTCAGTGACATTAATGACAAATGTTTTAAAAATTATAAAAGTGATGACTTTCAGCCGTCAAATACATATTTTAGTATGGTATAGTTAGACCCAAACCCAGACATCGAAAGTGAAAGTTATCCTCCAACACCCAATTGTTATATATGGTCCACATAATGTTCAGAAAAAAGTCACACCATTTTGAGCGTCGGGTTTGGGGGGGAGAGGGGGGAGAAATCTGCAAATTCGTAGTTTTTCAGGTTTTTCGTCAATATATCTAAAACTAAGCGGTTTAGCACGAACAACCTTCTATAAAAAATTTTTCTTCATTAAATTTGAAACAAAAAAGGCTGTATGCATAACCCTTCTAAAATGAATGGTTCCAAAGTTACGGAGGTAGTAGTGTATAATTGGTCCAAAAAAAGGCCTAACCCAGACACCCAAAGTAAAAGTTTTCCTTCAACACCATATTGTTCTATATGGTCCACATATTGTTCAGTAAAAAGTTACACCATTTTGAGCGTCCGGTTTGGGGGGGAGATGGGGGAGAAGTCGGTAAATTAGCAGTTTTTTTACGTTTTTTGTCAATATTTCTAAAACCATGCTTTAGCGTAAGAAATGTTCTATAGAGAAATGTTCGACATAAAATTTAAAACAAAAAAGGTTCTATACATAATTGTTATAAAATCAACGGTTCCAGAGTTACGGAGGGTGAAAAGTGGAGGTTTTCGATACTTTTTATTTTTACCGATTTCTTCCCCCTCTCCCCCCCAAACCCGACGCTCAAAATGGTGTGACTTTTTTCTGAACATTATGTGGACCATATAGCACAATTTGGTGTTGGAGGATAACTTTCACTTTGGATGTCTGGGTTTTTGGTATAGTTATATCAAAAATATTGCCCAAAAAATATAAAAAGGATCGAAAATCTTGACATTTCACCCTCCGTAACTCTGGAACCATTGATTTTATAACAATTATGTATAGAACATTTTTTGTTTTAAATTTCATGTAGGACATTTTTTATATAACATTGTTTACGCCAAAGCATAGTTTTAGAAATATTGACGAAAAACTTAAAAAAACTACTAATTTACCGGCTTCTCTCCCATCTCGCTCTTAAACCGGACGCTCAAAATGGTGTAACTTTTTACTGAACAATTTGTGGACCATATAGAACATTTTGGTGTTGGAGGAAAACTTTTACTTTGGATGTTTGGGTTAGGCCTTTTTTTGGACCAGTTATAATATACTACCTCCGTAACTTTGGAACCATTCATTTTAGAAAGATTATACATAAGACCTTTTTTATTTCAAATTTAATGTAGAACATTTTTGTATAAAAGGTCGTTCTTGTTAAACCGCATAGTTTTAGAAATATTGGCGAAAAACTTAAAAAACTACCAATTTACCGATTTCTCCCCCCTCTCCCCCCCAAACCCGACGCTCAAAATGGTGTGACTTTTTTCTGGACATTGTGTGGACCATATAGAACAATTTGGTGTTAAAGGATAACTTTCACTTTGGATGTCTGGGTTATGCCATCTTTTGGATCAACTATACTATACTATTTATAACAACTGTGTGTTTGATTGTATTAAGTTGTACTTTCATAAACAAATTACAATAAAATTTTGGTTTTGAACAGTTTTATTCATGAAATAATCTCAACAAATTGCACACGATCTCTAAAATTAATATAGAATTTTTGCCCTCGTGACACTTTGACATAATTTCACTCGCCTACGGCTCCTGTCAAAGTGTCACTCTGGAAAAATTCAATAATTTTAGAGCTCTTGTGCAATTACTACTGATAATTAAATGCAAGTTTTATACACGATTTTTTCTGTGATCAGTCACAACAAAAATATATTTAAATTTATTAATTTTGCAATGCCAACAAATTAAGTAGTTTGTCAGTTTGACAGTGTGTTTACATATTGAGAACTGTCAGAGCGTATGTATTTGACTCGCCATTGGTAACTGCGCGTGTGCCTCCTTTATCGTGAATGCCATGTCGCGATTATATTGTTTAAAAATCTGTATCGTAATGAAAATCTGTATTATAATGAAGTTTATTATGATACAGGTATAGTGACATCATAATTGATATATTATAAGTATGGTTCTTTTCATGAGGATTTTTCAGTGCGTCACAAATGATAGAAAAAAAGGTAAGCCCGTGATAATATACATTTATAAGATTTATTCTAACATAACATTTTAGTTAAATCTGACAGTTGTCAAATTTTATTTGCAATTGGGCATAAAAACAAATCAATTGTCTTTATTGCATTTATAAAATGGTATTTTCTTTGATTTGTATAGTCATATAAATTGTACAGATTATATTCGTAGATATATTATATAATTAGTAAATACATTTTTTCTAATATAGCGCCATCTACCGACAACTAGAATAATCACCGAACTAGAATAATTACCAAAGTAATCACCGACATGCCTTTTTGTCTGTCATATACAATTTAATGCGTTAGAAAGAAATCGAAAAACTGTGACGCACTGAAAAATTGCTCAAGAGAAAAAGCATAGTATGAGAATAGAAAAACATATTACTTAAAATAAATCGTATTGCAAGATAAAATAAAATGTAAATAATCAATCATTTTTTACAACATTGCTTCATTTTCTACAACTAGCTGAATCGACTAGTTTCATAAGCAGACAC
Organism: Diabrotica virgifera virgifera; assembly: GCF_917563875.1. NCBI lineage: Eukaryota > Metazoa > Arthropoda > Insecta > Coleoptera > Chrysomelidae > Diabrotica > Diabrotica virgifera. The sequence goes on along the minus strand of NC_065449.1, from coordinate 173,657,027 downwards.
ATAAATAAAAATTTTCCGGAGAATAAAAACACGTTTAGTTATTAATCGTTTAAGTTTAAAAACTTTAAAGCAAGCAAGCAAGCAATTTGATTTAACCCGACCTGTGGGAGATGTCCACCCTATCGAAAAAGTACATTCGGGTGTAACAATTCATTGGGGCGAGGTGTTTTGACCTGAGCGAAAAACAGGGATCACCCCACCTCGTTCCAATGCCCCAGGCCATCCCTTTCCCCCCATAGCACGCTGATGCGCGATGGGGGCACAACTATCGTAGCCAAATGCTCTTCACAATCGAATCCTGGGTAATAAGAAACCAATGTGGTGCCCTAATCGAATTCAAAACTTGACCAGCGTGCAGCGCTCTATGCCTTTATCTTCTAAATACCTATCCGCGGAACTAAACATTGCTTGCTTGGGCCCCAAGTCACTGTACCAAGCCCCACTGAGCTCAGCCCATTGGCTTGGTGCTCAAGTATTTTTTGTTTTTATATTTTTTATATTTTCTTGGTGGTTTGCGCTTTTTTTTTGGGGGCTTGCGCCTTTTTCTTCTATTTTTTTAAGGGCTGACTTTACCTGATCGTGGTGTTGTACCTACGCTTGGGTTACGTGTTTCTTCGGCACTTGGTGTTTCGAGCTACAAACTATCTACTATTTTTTTTTAATCTTTTTTTATTCTTACTTCTTTATCACTTTATTCTTTATGTCTCACTTTATTTCCTTTACTTTACTCCACTATTTGCTGTTTAGGACGTTTGTGCTTACATCGGTGGAAAGCGTCATACCCTAGCATCTCTCGCATTATGGGGCTTCGGTGCTGTTCCAGATCCGCGAATTTGACCCTTGCCTTGTCTGTCATCATTTCGGTGACTCTCACCTGTTGTAGCTCTCTGAACAGGAATCTTTCTGCTACGTATCTTGGGACTTTGGCTGCTTCTCTTAGGCTGCTGTTGTGAACCGCTTAAATCTTCTTTTTGCGAGTTTTGCATACTTGTCCCCATGCGAGAGATGCGTATGTTGATACCGGTAATATTATGCTGTGTATTAATCTTAACCTCGTTTTTAGTCCTAATTTACTTTTTCTGCCTGTGAGTCCTCTTAATGTTGCTCTCGCCATATTGGCCTTCTGGACTGTGTCTTCTACGTGATTTTGGAAGGTTAATCCTTTATGCATGATGACTCACTGGTATTTGGCTTCATTTTTCCACTCTATGGGGTTACTCTGCAACTGTTCTTCTGGCCGTTGTCTTCCTTTCTTGTATAGTACCGCTTGCGTCTTTTCGGATTTGATGGCTTTCTTATACTTTATACTCCATTCCTCGATGTCTTCTAACGCTGTTTGAATGTTGGTCACTGCTATATCTACGTTTCTATGTTTGGCCGCTATCGCAGTGTCATCAGCTTAAAGACTCATTAGGGTACCTGGTGTTCCAGGTACGTCTGCGGTGTATATTGTGTACAGCAGAGATGACAGGACTGTTCCCTGTAGCACTCCAGCCTCCGGGTTTCCGAGCTCGAACAGGACTTAGGTTCGTATCCGAACCCTGAAGCTCCTGTCGCCCAAGTACGAAATGATCAGCTTCGTCATCGCCCCACTGTACCCATAACCTCGCATCTTATATATGAGCCCCTTATGCCATACTCTGTTTAAAACTTTGCTTACGTCCAGGAATGCTGCTCCAGTGTACTGCTTGTCGTTGAATCCAGTTGCTATGTACTCATTTAGTCTGAGTACTTTTAGCTCGCTAGAGTGCTCTTCTCTGAATCCGAGTTGAGCATCTGGGATTATCTCTAGTCTGTTTGTTTCCGCTTGCAGTCTGCTGAGAATAATTCTTTTCACTGTCTTGCTGATCGCTGGGAGTAAGCTGATTGGCCTGTAGTTCTGCGGGAATGTGTGGTTCCTGCCAGGTTTTGGAATGATAATGAGCCTCTTTCCATCTGTTTGGGAATATTTTATATCTTAGTATCGCATTCACTATGTCTGTAAAATACACTATGGCTCTTATAGGCAAGTACTTTAGGGCTCTATTTGTTATTTCGTCTGGACCAGGCGCTTTTCTCGGTGAACTGTTTTTATATGTTAATTTATTTCTTCCGGTGATGTTGGGTGGATGATGTCTTCTTGATCCTTTGGTCTTTCTTATTGCTCTTCGACTTCTTCCATGAAGTCTACGTCCTCATCTGGATGGCAGTTTAACCTGCATTCTCTTTCGAGTGTGGACCTCATCACCTCTACTTTTTCTTCTATGGTGTATACCATGTTGTTTTCTAAGTGTAATGGGGGATGGGTTTTCTATCGCTTCTTATCATTTTCTGGAGCTTCCAAACATTTTTCATGTTTGAGTCTAGTTCTTCCATCTCTTGTACATAGTAGTCCCATTTTTCACTGCGGTAAAGTCGAAGAGCCGTTTTGACCTCTCTGTTTAATGTGTTTGCCCAGGTTTTATCTACTCGGTTTCTTGTTCTTCTGGCTATTTGCTTCGCTCTGTTTTTTCCCTTATCAAGTCTTGTACTCCTTGTGCTATGTCTTTGAACCTTCCAGTGTGGATCTCGACTTCTTCTTCTGTTGTGCTGTTTCTAATTGCTTCTTGTATGATGTTTTCTAGCTCTAGGACTTTTTATTCTATTTGTTGTGGGTTATTTATAACTGGCACTATATTTATTCTTTCAGTCACTAACCTTTTATAATTTGTCCACTTTATTCTCTTTTTTACTTTTTTCGGCGGGTTTGTTTCTTCCCATGTTCCTAGTTCTAGTAGGACGGGGTTGTGGTGTGTTGTTCCTTCGTTTAGGGTGATTAGTTCTGCTTTTAGCAACAACGATGTCTATATGGGTGGGAAGTCCATTTCCTGGAAAATGTGTTGGTTCTTCTGGGCCCATTGCCACTGTATTTTCGTTATTTTCTATGTAATTATTTAGTAGTCGTCCGTTTCTGTTCGTAGCTCGATCGTTCCAGTTTGGGGATCTCGCATTTAGGTCTCCTATTATTATCGATGTTTCAGCAATTCGGATGTTTAGGAACGCAATCTAGGTCATCGTCCATTAATGGGTCTTGAGGTCTTACATAGGCTGATGTTATTCTGACTGCGCCTTGCCTCATTTTTACTTCTATTGTAGTTGCTTCCATGTTTACCAGTGGTGGAGTCGTGAATCTTGTGTGTTTAATTCCCTTCTTAACTAGGATGGCCGTTCCTCCTGATCTTCTTGTGAGGTCGTTCGTATATACATCGTACCCAGGAAACTTTAAGTTGAAGTTGTTGGTAAGCTTAGTTTCCTGTATTGCTACGATATCCATCTCGTATCTGTTGGCGAGTTCGTCCATCATGTTTTGATTTGTTGATATGCCACCCGGATTCCAGGAGCCTATCCTCAAGTATCCCCTGTCTACCTGCATTAAGTTCTGTGTCTGCCTGGTGCCTAGGAGGACTTCTTGGACTACCTTAGTCACTATGTTGGTTACCATTCTGACTAGGTAGGATTGCCTTTTCTCTGTGGTGTTTGTGGGCAATCCTCTTAAAACCACTCTGGGTGTTATATCCTCGTCTAATGGGAAGGCTATCCATTGTAGCCTCTTGTCTTTGTATGTCTTTGCTTACTGTTCCACGAACCTCACCATTTTTCTGTAGTCGTCCGCGCTTTTCGCCTAGATGAGGGTTTCCCTACCACTCCTGGAAATCCTGTTGACCGTGTACACTTTTTGTTCTTGTGCTATAGTGAGGATAGCCACTGTCTCGCTGACGCTCTGTAATTTGATTAAAGGCAGTTTTCGGTATGGTTTTGCCTGTTGTTCTGGAAACACGGTGGTTTCTTCACTCTGTTTCGTTTCAACGTTCTCTGTCTCCGAACCACTGGAATGACGCAAGGCAAGCGTATCTCCATTTGTGTTAGTCGCTTGGTGGATTGGATCTACTGGTCCTCGTGGCAGGATGAGTTCCATCATTGGGGGTGAAGCAGCCCTCATAGCGTCCTCTGCTTTTCGTTCTCATGACGTCGCCTCATATTTTGAGATTGGATGTTGGAGTGATGGGAAGTCTTCTTTTTTCTTCTTTGTCTTTTCATTTGTCTTTGTTTTCTGGTGTTCTGCGGTCGGCGGTGATTTTACGTTTGTTGTCTTCTTTTCTGGCTTCGGCAGTTTCGATGGGGCCTTCATAAGTTGTTGGCTCTTTTTGTCCACTGGCTTCTGGGTGCTCGTTGCTTCCATCAGCTTGTTGAATCGATCGTCAATTTTGTCCACCACCTGCTTGTGGGACTTTACCACCGCATCTTGCTCGGCTATTTATTTATTCAGTTCCGCTATTTCGGCCATCTGTTGGGCTATCAATTCTTCGTTTGCCTTCAACTGTTCTTCGTAATCAGCCTCTCTGCTTATGGTCACTCCGTAGTGCCTTCCCATCAGCTCTTTTAGGGCTTCTATTTCTTCCTTCGCTTTCGCGAGTTCGTCGTCACTCTCGTTTTCGGTCCCAGCTGTCCTAGCCCTTTTGGTTGTACCTCTGGCTGCTTCATCTGCCTCGTCGTCCATGGCCTCTACTTTCGGTTTGCCTTTGTCTTCCCTCTTTTCCTCCGATTTCTTTCTCGACTTTTCGTTCTTCTTTCCTCGCCTAGGGATTTTTAATTCCCCGTCACTCGCTCTTTAATCCTTATCTTCTGGCCGCTGCTCATCCACAGTTGAATAACCGTCGGTTTCCTCGTTATTCAGCTCCTGAAACAGGTAACGATTCACTTTTCGTGAATCTTCATAAGTTGGGGGAGTGGCTATAGAAAGGGGAGATGATCGAGACCTAGCTCCATCAGTCATCTGGGGGCGAACAGTCCTATTTTTGACGAGCCTTTTTTGCAGCCGTCTGGCCCGATGCCAGCACGGTTTCAGGGTCGGCTTCCTTGGAGCTATCGCGGCTGTTCACTAACCCAGACAGAACTGGATTAGGGTTCCTCTTGCTGATTCTCGTTCTACTGACCCAAGGGGCCGGGGCTGCCCGATGTAGGTTTCTAAAAAACTACACCTTACAGTGTCGATACCCTTACGGAGGCACAGTAGAAATCCCGTAACGGGCTCAGGTCGAGCCAGTTTTGCTTATTCCACTAACCAATCTCTAGTTGTAGCGTCTCAGAGAATACAATAAAAATCAGATTCCCTAAATTCACCACATCCAAAAGATTGGTCTTTGCCTCTTCTTCTTGCCTAGGGAGTTAGAAGTGCTCGACTCGCTACCACGCTTACATTCGTGGCCGGAATGAAAATTCCAGCTTATCGAGACTCCCTTCTCCATTCGGCTGCTCTCGGCTGCTACTCCGCTGCGCTGACACGTCTTCTTCCTCCGGTGGCTGGCACCGGACTTTTAATGGTGAAAATAATAAGCAATTAATTTTTATATACCCACATTTTTATAGCTATATGCAGTTTACGCAAAATGTACGAAACCTACATTATAATATAATAATGACAAAGAGTAGAAAACGATGATAAAGAGTAGAAAAACACAGTTTTGTATCAACTGAGTTGATTCAATTCCATCCAAAACACAGTTTATACAGATGTCTTCAATTAAAAAAAATAACGTTTTTCTTCAAACGTCAAATTATGATGACATTACTTATCTAACTTGATCCTGTCAAAGTTTGATGTCTCCGCCGGCAGCAGTTTTTTCCCATTTCTTTACGGCGGAGGGAAAAATGTTGTCATGGCAACAATATGAAACATGTCACAAAGCAACAATACAAATGTCATTAACAACAATTAAACATCATTTTTATTTATAGTAATATTAAAAGTACAATTAGTTAATGTATATTATAATACATCGACAGGCGCCGGTAACCCCAATTAACAAAACAATCTGAAATATTTTTATAATTTAGTAGAGTATACTACATGCTTTGCAATATAATTTTTTTTACCTTTAATCCTAAATACAACTTATCTGGCGCTTCAAACAAAAATTTATCAAACTCGTCTTTAGTGAAAACTTTAGACTTCGTTGCAGTATATCCTTCGCTTGTCTTTTTCAGAAAGGCACGTAACTTTAAAAATTTGCTTATATCCACATTTTTTCTAATAACTAACTCGGATTTTATCATAGAGTATCGTGACCACATTGTAGAAGATTTCCATTTATTTTCATTTTCCATTAAATTAAAATATGCCAGTAAAACGTCTTCGGTAACTTGCCGTACTCCTCTTGTATCGCACCACTCTTGGAAGTGCTTGTACGCTAACCGATACTTTATTCCGGACTTGGAGGGCACCAAACGTGCTAGTGCATCATTAGTCGCGGACTCAATTTCGTTTAGGTTTTCCATTTTCGCACTAAATTTGCGCTTGCGGTTGCAACAACAATAAGCTGTCGTTAATAATTGCAAACAACTGTCAAACAACTGTAACCAGGGTGACGCAAATCCCACCGACGACTTAATTATTTTAATTTCTAACATCTAGACGACTTTGATAGTTGTCACAGTTAATTTCGAGTAAAAATAGCGTATGAATTGTACTATTTATGGTTGAAAATTGCTACGTTTGAAGAAAAAATAGTATACTTTATTCGACAAAGAAGCGACTTTTCTTGACTTGACCTCTATTACGCGCCTCACTTCGTTCGGCGCGTAATATCGGGCGCGTCAAGAAAAGTCATGCTTCTCCGCCTCATAAAGTAATATACTATTACCGACTGGTGTGTTAATTTATTGGAACAGTTTATTGTAGAACACCACAATAACTTAATTTTTTTCAGATATTGTTATTTGGAGTATGCTTTTATTTGTTAAGACATCCTTATGATTTATATATTGCGATATTAAACCGAGACTATCTTTTAATGATGTTGCAAGTGTTATGGATAATTGGACACGTATGGCGATTGCTTCTTTTAATTGAACCGTGTAACTCTGTAGAGCAGGAGGTACGTATTTTCTTGAATACACTAAGAAAATATAAACTAAATATAAAGTTATGAAAGTATGTAATACTTTTTACTTTGTTTAGCTTCCTTAAGAACCTATTGCCTCTTCCATAATCAAGTGGAGTAAGTACTCTTAATATCTAGATGGTTTGTGTTTTTCTTAGCCTCTCTGTACTTATTCGACCGTTTGGTGGTTTATCTTTAGCTTTTTTAGACGTGGTCTCTTATTGTATTTAAGTCTCTACTTTACCACTTCTTATTTTTATCTAGTTGCCAGTTGCTTATGTCCTGTATATAACATTTTTGCTTAAAGTTAGGAAGTCTCTCCTATAAAACTTATCCTTTCATCATGATTTTAGTGCTGGTAAATATATCTAAAATACCCTTGTAGATCCACATACAAGATTCCCTTTTTGCTCTTATTATTCTTTTGGTATATACTGCAAGAATATTTATGTATATTTCCCAGTTCCCCAACTCTTTGGCTGTATTCGACAGCCCTTTACTTCTTTTCTTATTTTTTTTAGTTTCCTGCTTCATTAAAGCATTTGTCTCTTATTCGTCTTAGTTTTTATTGGGCAGTTGTCCTAATACGGTGTGAAAATTGCTTCACATCTAATCTATATGTAAAAAAATTTATGATGACAATATACACAGAAATGCAGAAAAAATTATACCATCAATAGTGTTTAAAAACTTTCTTGTTTAAATAAGCGTACAAATATGTCATACAAGAAATGAAAACTGAACAATATTAAATGCATTGTAACAGATTTTCTTGTAGGTTCAAAAGATGTCACTGAGGGTATGCAAGCTGTTAAGTCATAACACTGAGATACAATCTAATGAAAAGGTAATTTCAAATTGTACAAAACATACAAAGTTTGTTTATTCGTTTTTTGAAAGCGTATTTTATAAAGGAAGTGAAAAAAATTGTATATTAATGTATGTACAAGTATTTTATTTCCTTAGCTAAGCGTTTTGGATAAAATTGTCATCATCGGAGCTAATGGTCATTGTATATAAAAAGAAGTAAGACTACTTAGAGTTGTATGCGTGAGCATCATGTTGAACATTATAATTACAATTATTGTACTACAATATGTAAAATCCTTAAGTTGTTGTTACTTGTGCAACTCTGGAACAGGGAAAAAATTTCAAAAATATAAAAAAAGGCCATTTAATCGTTACAAACACATTAAAATTTTGTTCATGGCGTAGGTTTTTTCACCCAGTTATTACGGTTGAGGAGGAATAATAGTTGTTGACTCTATTCCTCTAGGAGTTTTACTCTCATCTCATTTAATTCAATACCAAACGTGAAACTAGATAATAGATAAACACAATAAATGTTATAATAATAAAATAGATATTTACGGTTCTTACGAATTTGTATAAAGAGTGCAACTCTTATTAAAGCGAAGAAAGTATAAAGAGAGAATTCAGTTCAGTTCAGTTCATTTCAGTTCAGTTCAATTCATTTATTCAATTAGTAGTATTGCTGACATCGTTTTTAATGTATCTCTCATGAGTCAATTGTATGTGTGCACACAGTAGCGATGAGCAGGTAGCAACAAACGCGGTGCAAGATTGCGAAAGTTCTGCGAACTTTCAAAAGTGAGGCAACAGTGCGTCGGTAATTCGACACTGACAGTGACGTTTATACTATCAAAAACAGTAATGTGGGAGGGAGTGGATAGGACCCGAGCAATCCTGCCTGTACTTACTAAATGGGACCACTTGGTGAGGCAAACAATATGGCGACGAGCAGGTCCGGATTCAAATTAATTCAAGATGTATTTACGATTTTATTTGGGAATACGCATCGAGTTAGATTAATAACAGTTATTTGAAATAAAATTAGTTTAATTTTTAGTTCTTTTCAAGTACACTTTTAATAATAATAATAATAATAATAACATAATAGTAAAATTTATTAAACTAAAATAAAGAATATGTGAAATATAAGTTTTGATCAATCCAAACTCCTTAGCATTTGACATATTCAGAGAAGGGTATCAGATGTTCATTTAGTTAAATATTGTCAGGTATACAATACGGCTTTAGTCAGGTAAATTCATTATCTCGAGAATGGGCAAATTTGAAGAAAAATCCTGACAGGTCGATTTTTATTTTTAAATTAGGACTTTTTGGCATATATATACTAGTGACGTCATCCATCGTGGATGACGGAATCGATGATTTTTTTTAAATGGGAGTAGGGGTTGTGTGACAGCTCATTTGAAAGGTTATTTAATTCTCTATTCAATAATATAAACAATAACCTAATTATTTATACAGGGGGCTAAAAGAATTATTTGAATTAAATTAATTGAGACAAAAAGAAGAATGTATGTACTTTATTTAATGCAAAATACATTTACTGCTGTCAGAAAACAGAAAAAAATGTTAATTTCGAAAATAAAAATTGCTTTTCTCTTAAATTAAATGCTCAAACTGCTAAGAGGCAGACAAATTAAGCGAAAAACATTATTTATGTATTAAATAAACATTTTTTCCTGTTTTCGGACAACAGTAAAATGTATTTTGAATTAAATAAATTACATAGGTAGATTCTTCTTTTTGTCTCAATTAATTTAATTCAAAAACATTGTGTTTGCTACCTTGTATGAATAATTAATTACGTTATTGTTAGCAATAGAGAATTAAATACCCTTTCAAATGAGCTGTCATCACGTCCAGATGGATGACGTCACTAGTATTATATATAAGCCAAAAAGTCCTAATTTAAAAATAAAAATCGACCTCTCTGAGGATTTCTCTTCAAATTTGCCCATTCTCGAGATAATGAATTTATGCAAACTCAAACATCCTCACTGTATAATATTATAAATATAAAAAAATATAAATAAACAGTAACATACAGTCGGAAAAATTAAAGAATACCCATGAACGATTACATCAATCACTTATTTTGTATTTGCTGTCTTTTTCTATAAATAACAAACGTTTGTTATAGAAAAAAATAGCAAATACAAAATAAGTGATTGATATGATCGTTCATGGATATAGGGCTTTTCATTCACAGTCATTTGTTACGAGCTTCTGTCATGTGTCACATAATATTAATGTATCTACGTCATATGTTATTGGTATTTACAATGATACAAACCAAAGACGTATGACGTAGATATATTAATATTATGTGACACATGACAGAAGCTCGAAACAAATGACAATCGATGAAAAGCCCTATTCTTTTATTTTTCTGACTGTATGCGCACTTATACAAATACATTAATTTTAATACAGCATGTGACATAAATATGTCTTAGACATTAATTACAATAAATTGAAGAAATGTTGTAGTTGGTAATATTTTAGATATTTATTATTTACTGCGGTTGTCCATTAATAGGTTCTTCATATAATTGTGTTATTTTGTTTCCAATCCATTGTTTAATTTCATATTTATGTCTATGTTTTTTATAATTTTTAATTTGTTTTAAATTCTCCTGTAGACAATTAGATATTTATATTCTGGACCCTATGTAACCAACATATCTCTGGAGTATGGATTTATTACATTTAGGTAAAATTGCAATAGTCCTTGTGTACCTGGTTTGATGGACATTATTGCTAAAGTCTTATTGGGACCGTACAAGTTCGGCAAAGCGACACCTATTTCTACGCTCTGCAACTTTATTCGCACTTTTAATTATATTGGCCAATTATATTAGTCCTGATTACTGGATAATTGTCAAGACCATAGTCCAAAAAAATAATAAGAAGAAAAAATTAGATTCAGGTTATGTTATTAAAACGTAAACAATTGTATGTAGTAAATAAAATTAGTTATTAAAATGCAGTACTGCAAGCAAAATACAATTAATTAAATTTACCTTTATATAATAATTGCATATCATATCAATATTATGGAGCAACATATAATTTTTCCTCTTCAATGACAGTAGATATGAAATGTACGTCAATTTGACAATTTCAATTGACAATATGAATTATTTAAAAAAGTTGCAATATTTCTCCGCTATTCGCGCACGATAGTTTCTCAATTCCCTTCCAAGTACTTGCACACCGCGAATATTATATAGAGTATAAGAGCTTTGTTACAGACCAATTGACGTACAGTTTAAAATTGACTTTCGTTATATAACAGCTCGCTGGAATATCTTAAATTTATCTCAAAAATAATTCTATTTAGCCACTTCTCAATAAGGTTTATAGAATGCAAGTAATTATTTCGTATTCCACACCATCCTAAAAGGCTAAAGGTAAGTTTAGATGGTATAAGTGCTTAATAAAGAATTCATAAATGAGTTATTCCTACAAAATATTATAAAAATTTGAACCTTGATAGGAGATCACTTAATTTAATTAATTAGTATTTTATAATTAACTGAGTACATAATATACAAAATTATAAAAATTATATCAAGAACCTAGTTGAAATCTGCCCGTACACACCTATTACCTATACAAACTTATTTGCCAATGAAAGCAAGTGACATATGTCTGGATCCCACGTATGAAAAAAAGTTGATTAACAGCAAGCTGAAAATTTGTTAATAGCTTAAGGGTGTCTAGTCGGACAAACTTTGATATATAGGAACACTGGAAGTTTTAATTTTGGAACAGGTTAAAAATTTGGAACGGTCAGACCACGAAAACTTCACATCTATTTTGTCCGACAGAACTTCCAATTGATTTGTTACCCTTTCATTAAACTCTCATGCAAAAATCAGGCTGCTATTTATCACCAAACGGGAATTATAATGAGTTTAACTCGTAGAAGATGTCATATGACAGGAATTATGACAGGTGATAAATAGCAGTCTGATTTTTGCACGGGAGTTTAATGAAAGGGTAACAAATCAATTGGAAGTCCTGTCGGACAAAATACATGTGACGTTTTCGTGGTCTGACCATTTGAAATTTTTAACCTGTTCCACAATTAAAATTTCCCCTGTTCCAGTGTTCCCATATATCAAAGTTTGTCCGACTAGACACCCTTAAGCTATTAACAAATTTTCAGGTTGTTATTAATCAACTTTTTTTCATACGCGGGATTATTGAAATTATTGTAGGTTGTGTAATATTCAGGTTCAAAGTGTACCTATTTCAGAATATTACTTATATTATTTTAATTAACTATTTATATAATTAATTCTTCTTCTTCTTCTTCTTCTTCTTATAATAGGCCTTTTGGCCTGTTCCTTACCGATTTTGCGCTTGTATTCGTAGCTGTGATGTTGACTGTCAGCTATCTCGCCACCTTTTAAAGGGCCTTCCTATTGGTCGCTTGCCTGTTGGCTTCGAATCCCTGGCTATACGGGCTTTTCTCTCGCTGTCCATTCTCGTTACATGCTGATTCCACTCTCGCCGTCTCTGTCTTCCCCACCGTACTATATCTTGTATGTTACAGAGATCTCTTATTCTGTCGTTCGGTATATAATTTATTAATATTTATAATCATTGTTACCTGAGATTCACCAATTGTAGGGATTGCATTTTCTCGCAAACGAATAGGATGAGCTAAGGAATTCCTATCTACATCCCTCTCTGCAAAATGTCTTGTACATAATTTGCTACCTTTTCTTAGTTCCCAGTTCTCTTTATTTACGAACTGTATCCAGGCCTCTCTCCTTTTAACATCTTTAGGAAAACTACAACCATATAAACCAAGTTTAAAAAATTACCTGTTCTTTTTACATGCATTATCACTAAAATGGAAGTAATACCGCCCTGTACACTGTTTACGCTTACGTACTAACCCATGTAAAGTGATTTTGGTGGAGGTTTTTTCTTATTTCGACCGTTATAATCACACAATGGGAACGCACACGACGGCATATTATTGTCACTATAAAATCACCGAAACACACAACAAAAATAAGTTCAAAATAATTTATAAAATAAATTCTTTAAATGCACAAATTTACCAAAAAACACGACCTGTCAATAGTGTCAATGAGAAAGGTAACATGGCGGAACCGATCCCATATACCTCAGCACATGTCACATCCCCTCCCTCCCACATAACTGATCAAAAACAATAATTTTTATACACATAGGCGCGAAATGTTGCCAAGTCAGTAATGTTAGATTCCTTGTTATAAAAAAATCGATTTTTAGTAGTTCCAATGTGACACAAAATCTAGGCACGGGATAAAAAAGTTTATTTGAAGAAAGTGTATTTTTTTGTCTTTCTTAATGGCGGTACAGGCTCCTTTTTTAATATTTTATTTAGTTATAAAGTAATTTCCACATACTAACATATTTCTGAAATTGGGATCTGTACCGTCATTCTTTATTATATCACGAATATGTGTGCCAAATATCTCGAAAAAAATATTCAAAATTAGGGCCGCAATCTTGGAACGCGTTTGTTGCTACCTGTTGATCGCTACTGTTTGCTCTTAAGGTATATAATAAATTAAAAAGTACAATTCGTCTTTCTTTTATGCAAAGTTCTCATGAAAATTTAGTTGGGTTATTTGAGCTAATGGGCTAATGTAGGGTTTGTTTAAAACTGTAATACAAGATTTTCTAATATGTAAACTAACTGATTTTTGTTGTTATTTTTAGCTTCAATTATTACTTTCAATGTTGGATCGTTGTCCTATCAAATTTACCTCATGTAATATCGTTGCAATGGACAGGCATTTACTAATTTCGGTAAGATTTATGTAATTTATAGTAACAAAATACAAAGACTGACAACAATTTGCTTTATTTCAAAGTCATTTTTATTACCAATTCTGGTATACTCTTCTGCTTCAAAGATTTCTTGAAACCAGATATAGGTATTAATCTATTACTAGTACTTGGTAATGGTGGAGGAATAGCACCTGTCTTTGGGAGACTTGCTTTTAGTTGCTTTATTTTTTAGCTTTGTTACGGTTTAACTATTTTCTTCATGGTAAATATTTGCGGTTATACTGTTTACCGTTATTTATAGTAACTTTTGTTTGTTGATTATTTTTTCTTTAGGCTTGACATTTTTATCTTTGTCTTTTAAACAGCAAACGGTGCCTTATAATTATAAATAAGATTCTCAATACATTAAATTAATAAAGTTTACATTTTAAGGGATGTTAAACAAGAGAAAATTTATAGACTTTGTGTGAAAAATAAAAATGAATTTATTTAAACAATTATAGCAGATGTGGCAGTTGAAATACGAATTTAACTAGCATCTAGAATTTCTTACATACATATCTCATAGAGCGATCCCAATAAATAGGCAGAAAATATCCGCTATTACAGTACTGTTTATGGTTTGAGTTCGCTGTACAATATAATAGAGGAAAGTAACCAAATATGGAATAGTGCCCTAATATGGAATTCCTTGATTTCTCCGAAAATATAAGTTGGAAGAGCACTACAAGATCATCCTCTATTTCAGTCGCTCTCTTTATTATCGTATTCACACCTCTGTGTCAAATGCGCGAACGATACGTGTCTGACAGGCGCGTTTTGTTTTATCGTCTCGCAGAATATTTCAAAGGTAAATATATTCAACCAGTATTATTGGTTATTATGCATGAATACAGACTTGTTATGCTATTGCGTATATCAACAGTACCTTTATTTTGATATTTTATGACCTTCTGTAATTAAAATATTAGGACTTGAAAAAATGTTGATACTAGTTTGAGCTAATGCACAAATCCAAATATGGACAGTCGTTGGTGCCTAATTATGGAATAGTGGACTAAGTGTAAGTGGGCTCATTATGATTGTGCTGGTCTAGAGTTTCATACATGGATCTGTGATGTCTGCAGGTGAATTAAGCTACTAAATTTATTTGATCTCAGATGTTTATGTCTATTGTTGTTATTGATACGTTGGTTTAGGCCTATATTCCATATATGATTACCTATTCCATATTTGGTTACTCATTTGGGATTTTGTTTTTTTGTTGGATTTTTTTTTTGTTAATTAAGAGATTTAATAGAAGACTTTTAATTACTACATAAAGATGTATGACTGATGTGTCAGAACATTAAATTGTTTTCATTTCTATAATGGTGTTATTTTATATCCCCAAAACAAAATGGTATTCCATAATTGGCGACTTTTCTCTATGTAAAAATTATTATGCTATATAATAGCTCATGTTTTGCACATTTACTCACTAGATTGCCCTTGTAATCTGAATTTTATCAGAATATATTATTTTTCATCCCATTTTACAAAGTTTCTTACAATGAGACAACACTTAGGTAGGGGAGACTGGGTGAGACACTTTTTTTTCATTTAACCATAAGTCCACTACTGTGACATGTATAAACAAAATTTCTTCAGGATTGTATTCTCACATGTGTTCATTACACAAGAAAAGGTCAAGTTTGAAAATAGTTCGGTTTGTTTAGTTTGTATTCGACACATAAGGTCAAGTTGTCATTTGTCTCAGTGTTACCCATGCATGGGTAACAGTGAGACAGTATAATATTTATAGGAAAGAAAACATAAAAAAACATTTAAATTACAAAATATTTATTTATGTGAAAAATAAAACAAATAAAAAACAAATTCAAGTTACAAACTACTTATTTATTAAAAAAATAGGGATCGGAAATAACGTACATTTATTAAATTTAAATTTGTCTCTAATGAAAAAAAAAATTGCCGTTTAGTATGACGTTAACAAACTGGCCTTGGCAATATCATCTTAATGCCTTTTACTACAAATTTTAGAAAAAAAAAATACAAAATGTAATTTTTTATAACATCTGCGTAACAGTGAGACATGTCTCAATGTACCCCGTCTCACCGTTACCCATTCGCCATAAAATTTAAAAAATATTATTTTTGTTATTATAAAACTTAGTTTGCATTGCTAAACTGTGGCATCATGTTTACTAATCTACACACAATGTCATAGTAATACTAGAAAAATCTTAATAATTAACATGCTTTTATAAAAAATTCTCAAAATCCCTGTATTATTTTACTTAGTGCCCACCAAACACACTTTATCACGATAAATCCTAAACTGAAACTGCACTGCCGCCGAACATATTAGTAATCAGTAACCAGTAAATACAGCAGGCATGCATAAATAATAATATCTCCACGTGGCGAAAAGGATGGAAAATATTTCAAGTGTCTCACTGTTACCCATATCTCACTGTTACCCAGTCTCCCCTACTCGTAAACATAGTATCTATCATCATCATGAATCAGCTAATCGCGTCTAATGCTGGATATAGACTTCCGATAGTTCTTTCCGGTGTTATCTCTATTGGCCGCTTGTAACCAGTTTCACACTACTTTTTTAACTCTTGCCGGTTCATCTAGTTGGTGTCTTCCTCGACTTCCCTAATAGTTTCTGGGCCTCTGTTCTCTGATCTGTCTTGTCCACCGTATATTTTATGTTCTAGCTGTCTCCTTAGCTAGTTCCACTTAACCCTCCGTTAGTCGCTATCGGTGTCACACACCGACGACAGAATTATTCATTCGGGATTTACAAAATAACTGTTTTTTTCTATCGCCACTTTCTGTACCTCTTCCTATCAACTAATTTCGTGTTAGTGTACATTCTTACCTACTTGGGTACAGTTGTGCGAGTTTTATAGCTATTTTCGGTTCAAGACTCCGTGGCGATTAAAGGTGTGAATATTACTTTATTGGCATAACTTGCAGTTCAGGTAAAGATATAGCATGTTATTATTGCATTTTATCGGTAAGTTGTGGTCTTATTATCTCTTATTTATAGATGTCCTTTGAAGCCGAACAAAAACGTTGGAATGGAATTATGGGAAATGGTTCCTAGCGACGATGAAAATTATTTTGACGATGAGGGAAGTGAAAATGAAAGCGGTTTTTCATTTTATATCTGTTGTTTTTCAATAAAACATTTTCAAAAATATTTTTCAGTCATTCCTATACACAATATAAAATATTTGTACGAATTTTATAGCAATAACTATTTTTTTTTAATTGTCGGTCTCTGACACCGTAGCGACTCTTGATGCTCCGTTTATCCTAGCGACTAACGGAGGGTTAAGCATCATGATTATTTCTATAATGTCTTAAACTCCTAACCTTTGCCTAATTTGTTGGTTTGTTATGTGGTCTCGAAGGCTTACGTCCAGTATTGCACGTTCCATAGCTCGTTGTGTAACTCTGAGTTTATTTGAGGATTTTTGCGTCTGTCCGTATTAAAGTCTCTGCTTCATATACGTGTACGGGTAAAACACATTGGTTAAAACCTTTCGCTTGGGAAACATGGGAATTGCACTTTTTAGAATATGGCTTAGTTTGCCAAATGCTGCCCATGGCAGGCCTATTCGCTTCTTTATTTCATGTGTTTGATAATCTCTGCTTATTTTGATGTCATGTTTCATATTTCTAAGTGTCTATTTCGTGTATCGTATTATTGATCATAATAACGAGATGTGTTATTGAATTTTAGTCTTCTCAAAGTTTATATTATGCTGATCTCTCAGACAGAGTTTTAAGTGAATGTATCTTGAAAGTTCTCTCAGAATTATACAACGCCATCTGTAAACCACGGATGATTTTAATCGTTCTCCATCTATATTGATAGGTGTCCATAGCTTGATATTAAGTGTCTTTAAGTATTGACTCTAGAGCTGCCGTAAACACTTTTGCTGAAATATTTCAGCAAATATCTTAATATTTATATTAGTAATTTTTTTCTAGATAGCAGGAGCTGTTACAACGTACTTAGTGATCCTTTTACAATTTGGCGAAGAAGAATAAAGCAAGCAGATCTAGATTATAATTTTATGGGACAGATTTTGAATTTTTACTACAAACACATCTAATGTTTGCCTTTTATGGTTAAATGTAAAAAAATTATAAAATAATCTATAAAAATACGACTATTTTAAAACCAGTGTTTTATTTAGAAAACTGCACAAAACTTTGCCTCAGAAATAAAGTTAAATAATTACGTAATAGATGGCGCAATAATCAGTGCATTATATAAAAGTTCAAAATTCGTTGCATTGGAATAACAAAGTTCTATCTGCCTCAGGTGCCATTTTTAGTTATGACTGTTTAAAGTTTCTATGTTATGTAGTTAATTTATTATTATCGCCACTTGTATGTGTTAGCAATGTAAATTTTAAAAAAATTAATATATTTTTATTAACCGTAAAAGGTTACTTCAATAGTGAATACAACGGAGTTTTAATTTGAGAAATGATTTAAACGTATTTAATAAAGGTTTATCTTCCATATATACACTTGTTTAACAATTGTTATATAATAAAACCACTTCAAGTTATTTGATAAAGTCTTATTGTTAACTTATAAACACTTTTAGTTCTTGCAGATAGGACTTTGTGTACTTAGTTGAATGTTTTTTATTTCAGTTAGAACCTTGTTAACTTATCAACATTTAAAATTCTCTCAGATAGAACCTTGTAACTTACATATTTCAGCCACCTCTTAATAGATGTCGGTGCTATAGTATCATACTAAGGTTAAGAACATAAAATAGAACCAAGTTAAATAAAAATCTCAGTTTAGACAAAATTGCAGATAGAACTTTGTTATTCTGACGCAATGAATTTATAAAATACATATTTTTTTTTTATAAAAAATTATATAAATCATGTCAGCTACAGAATAAATATCCAAAAAAATTATTAAAAACTAAAGTAACAGAAAAATGGCACTAACTCCTAATAAAAATCCTTAACTACTGACGTAGACTTTGACATGCGGTATGTCATACCGTTGTTTATTTCCTTTGGTTTTCAATATGAATTTGTCTTATACCACTGTATTTGGTTTCTACATAAACTATAGAATAATTCTTCATACTACCGTAGAATAAAATACTACTCCTAATAACAATCATAAACTTTATTTTTTTTTTCAAGAAAATAATTAACGCATGCATATTATTATAAAGTTTCTTACAAGATCTTTTATAAATAGGTAACTAAAAAATGGTAAAATAATGTTGAAAGCAGTTGAAAGTAGAGCAAATATATTATGAACTTCCTATCATTAAAATAGCTGCTGGAATGCTTTTAACTATAGAAACGTAAACACTGATACGCGGTAAGTGGTACCGCAAGAAAACGTTAACGTCAACGTAGCTGAAAGAATAAACCATACTATAAAATTATAAAAATTGCAGCACTTGAGAGCAGGTACAATTAGACACTACTTGGAGGTACACTGATGGTGTTTTAGGAATCTAGTATAAAACATATTTTACAGCAAAATATATTTTCACCGCGGTATGGCGTACCGCATTTAGTGGTTAAGAGTTAACCTTCGTAAACTCGAGCGTGGTGCAGTGGAACCCCAGATATCAGACATTAATATTTTTAGCGATATTCTTAAAAACAATTTTTTTGATTTAAGTTACTTTCAGATAGGTTTTTCAAATACATTTATAATTTGTAAGAAAGTTTTGATGTTTTATTAATTATTAATAGCTGTTTATTGCAACAACCCTAATAGCACACGACGTCCTCTGGACGTTCAAAATAGATCCATTTTTGGTCCTAACGTCCATGGACTAAAAACGGACGTCCGAGGTTGGACGTCCTTCGGTGGACTAAATATATACGTCCTTCGGACGTCCGACGTTGGACGTCCTTCGGTGGACTAAAATGAACGTCCTTTGGACGTCCGTACTGGACGAAATACGAACGTTTTCTGACCGTCCATATTGGACATATTATACCTACGAATTACGGGATCAAATAGCAAAATAATTCAATAAAATATTAACTTAATTATGTTAATAAAATAGTTTAAATCGAAGAGATATTCATATTTCATTCAAAATTTTACAGCTTAATATCCAAAACATGTTTTTGATTTTTTTTGTAAAGTGTGAAAATCTTATTTGTAAATTATTTGTTATAATGTTTTATTATTCTAGTTATCAAGATAACATAAGTTTGCTAATTATGTAATTCTAATAAGCAAAAATATAATTTTTATCAATGAATCTGTACTATACAGATGAATCTTGAGAGCATCTTTTTGAAGTTGAAGATATACGTACCCAAAATAGGTCCAGTTTTAGTCCTAGTGTCTATGGACTATAAATGGATGTCTTTTGGACGTCCGACGTTGGACGTACTTCGGGTGGAATAAATATGAACGTCCTTTGGATGTCCTTCGGTGGACTAAATATGTACGTCCTTCGGACGTCCGATGTTGGACGTCCTTCTACTGGACGAAATACGGACGATTTCTGGACGTATGAAAATCGCCCCCACTACCTGGTTTCTCTGTTCAAAAAAATATAACGATAGGCGATAGATTTTCGATTCACCGATATCAGTTCGAAGTTCGAGAGCTGATCTCCCAGTCGTTGTCGTCGTTAGGGCTCCCGTCTAGAGTTTTATTCATCAACCACTTATTTTCGTAATTTAAGAAATTATATTATACCTATTTATACGAATTGTATAATATTATAAATATACTACATATTATTATGTAAAGAAATGAAGACGCTGTTTCACAGCATAACACAGCGTCCGGATGTCTCATCGGGCCATTTAGAGCATCAATGCATAGGTCCATCCAATGGATTATAATGTGCCCCTATGAAGCGCCCAACATTTTAATCAACTACGCTGAGGGTTCCTGTTCCTGAAGTTTTTCTAAAGTGCCTAAGCAGTCCATGTTCCTGATTCCTCGACCGGATGAGGAGTTTTGGAAGTCATCAACCCCATACAGCTCATGGAGTTTCGAGTTTCCCGGGGTAGCCAGTCACTTTCTGGTAACTGAACGCCGGAGAGCATTCAGACTCTGCTACCACCGTATGGATATAGCCTATGGATTCTCGATGGCCTAGAGGAGGACAAACGCCGAGGAGGATGACATCCAAACATTTTAAACAGTGAGATTTTTAATTTTTGTGTTGTGTTGTGCAAACCTTATTTTAATAAACAAAAAATTTCTTTACAATTTTGTCATTATACATATTGGCATTTTAGCACATTTTTCGATTATTTGATACTTTTTTATACCTCATGTATATGTATTTTCTATCCAATTTTAAATATTTTTTTTTTGATAATTTACGATCTTATACAAAGTTCTATAGTTCTTTTCATGATCATTTTTCAGTGCGTAACAGTTTTTCGATTTCTCTCTAACGCATTAAATTGTGTGTGACAGAAAAAACCGCACGTCGCTGATTACAGACATTTATAACATTTATTCTAGTTATTCTAGTTGTCGATAGATGGCGCCATAATCAAAAAAGAATTATTTATTAAATAAAATAATAATATTATCAATATAATCTGTACAATTTATAAGACTATACAAATCAAAGAAAATACCATTTTATAAATGCAATAGACACAATTGATTTGTTTTTATTCCAAATTGAAAATAAAATGTGACAACTGTCAGATTTACCTAAAATGTCATGTTAGAATAAATGTCATAAATGTGTATTATCACAGACTTACCTTTTTTTCTATAATTTGTGACGCACTGAAAAATGGTCATGAAAAGGAGAATACAGTTTCGTTGAATTTTTACCTCAAAGGATCGTTATTGTCTTCAAGTGCAGAATTCAAACAATTCTCCGTGTTTGGTGGTCAATATCCACCCATAGTTCATAGAATACAATACCCAACGGTATTAAAAGGGCTATTACATCTTCCTAAATTTAGTGTCCGATATTTAGAACTTTCTGAATTCAGGATAGTGTAATCGCATTTAGTCAGTCAGCATCCTAATTAGGATGGTTTTTCGACTTCCCAAATGGCTAAATAGTAGAAATGGAACACAATAGTATTTTTCGGTAATATTTTTTTGTTATTGGCATACACATTAGTGATTCAGCCAGTTACAAGTTAATGTTTTAGCCCTATGCATCACATTCAAACGATCAACCTAGTTGGTAGGTACAAATAGTTTTGTATTTTTAATCTAGAGCAGAGGTTCGAAAACCAGTTGTACGCGTACCACTGGTGGTATGTGGGACGATTTCAGGTGGTACGCGTCGCGTGAGTGAAACAAGCTGTTACGCTGGGCCTCTGTCTGCGGATGTGGCAGAATACAGTATTCCTCGAAATACCTCAAATACCAGATGCAGTGGTTGACATAATTCATAATTCTTCACTTGGAATCTCTTCAAGAAAGTTTTAATAAATATTTCTCTGAAGATTATTCCAAACTTGACTGGATCAGAAATCCTTTTGCAGGAATCTCACCAAATGAGTTATAATTGCAGGAAACATTCATCGATCTAATAGAAAATAGTTCTGTGAAACACAGCTTTAAAGGGAAATCCTTAGTTGACTTCTGGATTGAGTTAAAATCCGAGTATCCAATGCTCTTCTGACAAGCTATGCTGTTTTTGATGCCATTTGTCACTAATTACTCGTGTAAGACTGGTTTTAAGTACTGGACTATGGTATAAATTAAAATTAGACACCACAATTGTGTCTATAAAACAAGCCAATGGACATGTTTCTGATAGTAAACATGTTTCTAAAAACAATATGATCGGGGGGCATTCTTCCATTCCATGACCCCCTACCCCCAAATGTTTGGTGGTACGCCAAAATCTTCAAAATATTTCAGGTGGTACGCAGTTACTAAAAGGTTGGGAACCCGTGATCCAGAGGATGACATGTATTTAATTTGGTTTTTAAATATATTTATATTTATATTTCTTACCATGTTTTTCCTCCAATTCGTAAATCTATATCACAACTAAACAAATTTCTCTTACATGTAATTATTATGGGTTTTTAAATTACCTAAAGTCGAGACAAATGGAAAATGAAGACACTAAGTTATTATAGAAGATAGGATCGATTAGATTATAGTCATATAAATAAAAACAAAATGCGAAAGAGGCAAAATTTTAACAGTTTTAAATGACAACTATATCTGCCATAAATTAAAAATCTGTTACAGCCGTATCGACCTGAAATTCCTTTGAACCCATCACATTAAACAGATGTGAGATGTTGGAATCGAAACAGATGCCGCCGATGCGTTTCTCTATGGTACCTATTCCGTACCTATTTCATTTCAAATCTCTTGCCCGGTCGTTCCGAAAAGTGTACGACCGGCGCTGGAATCGAAACCGATGCCGTCAAAGTTTTGTCACGTGTAATACGTGGAATAGTCGATTGAAATGAAACATATTCCGACGTACCCGCTCCAGTTCCAGCGTGCCATCCCTAATCGAAACGAACGTCGCCGATGTGTTTCCTACTAACCCTATGGTGGCTCTTTCGATGTGGCTGTGCTAAAACCTATTCCCAGCGAGAATCCAGTTCCGAGTTTATTGTAAATTGCGGATTGCGGTCGATGCGGCGCCGTTGAAATCGAAACCGATACCGTCTACTTTTTGGTCACTGGTGCGTGGAATAGACGATTGGGACCTATTCCGAGGTACCTGCTCCAGTTCCATCATGCCATCTCTAGACCGTTTCATTCTTCTTTGGGGCACTCAAAGTTTGGTTGTTGTGGTCTGGGTTAACAATAATGTTTTGGCGCCGTAAGTCATGTTTGGAAACGCACATTAGTCGGACGTCTTCTTTTTCAGATAATTTGGCATGTTCCTCTTGAAGATGTCTGATAGAGCTCCGTATGCGCACCATGCTGAGGTGATCCTACTTTGTAGCTCGGCAGTTTGGTTGTCTGGCAATTTGGAGTTCATGCCCTAAATATTTATATTTATGGACCAAATGCTATTTCATTGAAGTCGGCTTTTGGATTTTCGCTTGGTATTACCAGGTTTGTCATGTTTTGTGTCTTTCCAAAATTTATGTTTAAACAAACTTTGTTACAGGCGGCATCTAACGCAGTAAGCATACATATTTCTAATCTCTCCAAAGTTGTGTGTTATAAGAGGTACCTGCTCCAGTTCCACCATGCCATCTCTAGTAAATCGGATGGATGTACATGTGTACAATCCTGTACCATTTTTTATGCACCCAAAATAATAAAAATGTCACTGGATGTACCCAAAACGATAAACATGTCACGATGCTGACTGAAAGGCAATCATCTTCGAAGAGCGTACCTATTTTACCTGCTTTTAAAAGTTTAACCTGCTTAAATTAGGGCAGTCAATGAGGGTATGTGACTCCGAATTCTATCCTACTATATCGATTTACTTGATATTTTCACAATAAGTAGGGAACAGCTCAAGAAACAAAGACCCTATGCCGATGTGTGCTTTTGTCTTGGGGGCGGTTCCCACCTCTTCTCGGGGGTGGAAAATTTTTTGGTTAAATAACTACGGAAGTTGCTAGAGAACCTAATTCTAAGCAAAAACTGTTCTATATTTTTTTTTCGAAAACTCAATAGTTTTTGAGTTATTCGTGGTTGAAAATTGGTTATTTTCATTGAAACATAACACCTTTTCAAACGGTTTTTTGCGAATACCTTAAAAACTATGCATCTAACTAAAAAAACTCTATAAAATATTTTTGTACCTCATAAAATAACAGAGATTCTTTCCTTTATGGATCTTCTAGTTACTTCTAGAATCTTCTAGAAACACAAAAAGATATATAGTAAGTGAAAGAGTTTGTTTTCTTAGTGCATGCTCAAATCAGTGTATTCAACTTGAAATAACAGAGAAACGGTCGATTTTAGGTGTATAATGCTACCAACAATTTTTGTTGTGCTTGAATATACCTTTAAAATAAGCAATATTAAATGTCGATTACATTCAAACTAAGCGAGATAAACTGCAAAAAATTTGATGACTTACGTATTTTAAGAAAAAAAAAGAGAAAAATATTTAACCCCTCATCCACAAGAAGTTAAATGCATCGTTTTCCTTTTATAATACATTTTACTATAGTGTTATTTTTATGTTCAAATAGTTGGGCGGGTTTAACATGAGTGGTTTTTGAAAAAAATAAGCGCAATTATTGAGCGCATTTATAAATTTTCTTAAAAATCTTCCTGTTCCTCCATGTAACATGTAACATAAATGCCATAAAAAAATGTAGGTTTCTTTTAGATAAACATTTTAATTTTATTTTTCATAACCGTATCTCTAATCATTTTCAAGTTACATGGAGAAAAAGGAAGATTTTTAAGAAAATTTAAATATGCGCTCTATAATTTGATTTTATTTTTTTCAAAAACCATTCATTTCAAAGCCGCTCAACTTTATGACTATATAAATAATACTTTAATAAAATGTATTATAGAAGGAAAACGATGCATTTAAATTCTTGTGGATGAGGGGTTAAATACACTTCTCATTTTTTTCTCAAAATTCGTTAGTCATCAATTTTTTGCAGCATATCTCGCTTAGTTTGAATGTAGTCGACATTTAATATTGCTTATTTGGAAGAACGTTTCAATCACAACAAAAGGTATTGGTAGCACTATACACCTAAAATCGACCGTTTCTTTGTTATTTCAAGTTGAATACACTGATTTGAGATTGCACCAAAAAACAAATTCTCTTACGTATCATATCCCTTTTTGTGTTATAACTAGAAGATTTATAAAGAAACGAATCTCTTTGTTTTTTTATAGGCTACAAAAAGTTTTATATAGTTTTTTTAGTTAAATGCATTGTTTTTAAGGTATTCGCAAGAAACCGTTTGAAAAGGTGTTATGTTTCAATGAAAATGGCCAATTTTCAACTACGAATACCTCAAAAAGTATCGAGTTTTCGAAAAAAAATTATAGAGCAGCTTGTGCTTAGAATTAGGTTCTCTAGCAACTTCCGTAGTTATTTAAGCAAAAAATTTCCCACCCCCGAGAAGTTTCCCCTGGGCGGTGGGAACCGCCCCAAGACAAAAGCACACATCGGCATAGGGTAGACTTTGAAAAAGGAGATAAGTTGAGCCTATTCCTAAAATTTGATTAAAATCCATGCAGTAGGATAGAATTCGGAGGTAATAACATAGTCTTGCTCTCAATGACTGCCCTAAACCGAATCCCGGTGGTTTTAACACTTGGTTGTCAAACCCTGTGGTTTATAATTTACGATCCTAAATTTAGGATAGTGTAATATCGAGCTTCAGTGACTGAATTTAGTGTCCTAAATCGTATCCTGACTATCGGTCCTGAATTTAGGAAGATGTAATAGCCCTATAAATGGTATTTATGTAGGTATATAGAAATTTGCAATTCGTCTTATTTCTGTAACTGGGAGGTATAATAAATTAGGCACCATTGCTTAAAAAATAATATTTTAAACAATGTAGGTACATTATGTCGACATGGTCTTGTTTTGAATACGTTTAATTCAACTATTTTCTTAGTTGGATTATTCAAATTTTTTATATTTATATTTATTATCTTTGAAATATGAACACATTGTCTTTCAAACAATTGGAATATATGTATCAGATTTTTATAGAATTCAAAGTACTCTATTGCACAGTTACTCCAAATATTCGAATTTTTACATAGTGTTCATACATACTGTTCATTTGGTCATATAGATATAAATACAGAGCGGTTAATTACTTCAGATGATTTGTTATTACAGTAGCAATATCAATAATAGTTTTAGGTACTATTTGAAGCACTAAAATGCAAAATGTTACATTGTTTCAATAAATGTGTATCTACTTTATTGTATTAATTTATTATTTTATTTTTATTTATAATTTTATATAGATAGTAATAGGTAATATTTATATATTATGTTTTTCTTTTTTGCTGCATTCGTGTATAATTTTGAAAGTTTGTTTGTCCCGTTTGTTATTAATAAATAAATATCAATAAATTAATATATTATAATGTAATTTGTAATAAAAGTTCCTTTTCCCTAAAGACTAGCATGTCCAATTTACATCCCCTAGGATGTCCGATTAAGGTCCAATTTGCGTCTGATTAAGGTCCAATTTACGTCCCCTCGGAAGTTAGGTGGACGTCCATTGGACGTTTGGCAATGTGGCTTTGGACCAAACTAGGACGTCCAATGGACGTCCAGTTAAGGTCCAATTTACGTCCCCTAGGACGTCTGATTAAGGTCCAATTTACGTCCCCTAGGACGTCCGATTAAGGTCCAATTTACGTCCCCAAGGACGTCCGATTAAGGTGCAATTTACGTCTGATTAAGGTTCAATTTACGTCCCCTTGGACCTTAGATGGACGTCCAATGGACGTTCGGTAGCGCGACATTTGGACCAAAATAGGACGTATAAAGGACGTTCCTTGGACAAAAACGGACGTCCAAGGGACGTCCTTAAAGTCAGCGAAGGACGTCCTATGGACGTCCATTGGACGTCCTTGTGCTATTAGGGAAGGTGTAGTCTTTTTTTATTCCTTGGGGTTCATCGGCACTCCGCTTGGTAAGTCACGATAGGTGTATATATCGCCGGTCTGGAATAAGAATGACGTACCTGCAAATGTTGTCAATTCCTGTTTATTGCGTAATTAACTTCTAAAATACTGTGTACAGATGATACAAAAACGACAGAACTGTTTTACGCCCCTATTTTAAATATTTAAAAATCGTTTTTTTGCTCTTCTGAGAAATTTGGCTTATTGGGGTTACGTCGTTCTTATTCCGGACCGGCGATATGGACCGGCATATATATTGAAAACCCAGCTGGAAACAAATAAAGCCCAAATTGTTTAAGTGATGAGGATTCCCAATTTATTTCATATTTACTACGTAGACCTGGTTATCTTACTGTCTTAGTAGTTTAAGTTCTAGTGTTTCTAAACACTAAAGTTTCGAAATATAACAATGGGAGGGAGAACTGATGAATAACTATTGGCTTTTTCTTCTTCTCAGTGGTGGCTCGTGGCCTTAGAGACAGGGTTGGCAAGGTCTTTTTGTCTCCTCATATAGGTATACCATCTAATTAAAAGGCTTAAAATCATCGTAGGAGATTTTTTTGTTTGGTTTACTTGACATTCTCTCTTGTTTCATGGTGTTTCGACAATAAGTTTTGATTCTTTTGAGACAAGAGAAATCCCGTTCATTTAAAGCAGAAGTTGGTGGTAATAAGAGAATTTATGATCAGTTTGTTGTAATGAATTGCAGAACTTACTATATAAAATTACACATATTTTGTAACTTATCCAACTTTTTCAAAACATTTGGATTAGCATAATTTTTAAGTAATTTGTAATAATAAATATCTTAAAAATTCTTTGCCGAAGGTAACTTTTAAATTTTGAATCGTCAAGGAGGTCAAAAACTTGCAAATCTTCAAAATTCGAAAAACGAGTATCTATTTGCATAATACACAGTAGGTGTCCAAAATTTTAAAATATACTCGTTTCTCGAGATATGTATCATGCCTGTGTTTTTTTGGGGTGGTTCGGAAATATCAAGCGACCCAAAAAACGTCACTGGGTATATATTTGAAACTACTATCATTACGAAAATCTCTGAGATTTTGCACCAGCTGTCGTATTCTATTTTTGGAATTAATAATGTCAGTTGACTGATTTTGAACAACAATGAATATCAAATCGGTTTGGGCAAACACTTTCTTAAAAATATTTAAAAGAATATTAAAAGAGTAATCATTTAATAAAGTTCTCAAAGCTATTGCTTCACGGATCAAGATATCACATCAAAATTTCAAAATCGTCGCCTTCGATAATAAATTAAAAAACTTCCAAAAGCTGTTCAGGAAAATCTGCTACAGTGGAAACTAACCGGGGTTTAAAATTTCATCGCGTCTAACAAACTGTTTGCATTTTTTTCGAAACAAATTGTTCTAAAACAGTAGTCCGTTTGGGCGAGCTAAACTGGCAAGAAAAGACGATATTCTTTAATTTTTTTTTGCACGATTGATCATTTTTGACTGTTTACCGTGACAGATTTTACGTCAGTAGGTGACATTTACTAGCAACTCGACGGTAAGTAATCCAACTCGACGGTAAGTACTCCAACTCGACGGTAAGTAATTCACTTACCGTCGAGTTAAAAAATCTCTTAATTTTAATTTATTTTTTGAAAGAATAAAGAAAACTAACGAATTAATTATTAATATTGAAACTTCTTAGACCTATAGCCAACATTTTTTCTTTTCAAATACGCGATCAAAGTTGAAAACTTGGAAATATCAATGCCATCATAAAGAAAAACGGTGGATTTAATCATTGAATATTCTGCCCAGAGGCTTCCAGGAGCTTTCAACTGCATATGTCTTTGAACGAAATATGCCAATAGAATCTTTTCTTCGATTCTTAAATTCTTGCCTTCGCACCATTTTTTTAAACTTTGGTAGGTATTTTGATAACGGATTTTGGATTTTTTGGGAATACTTGCGGAACACCCTTCTTCCCAAGCCCGTTCAATTTCTTCAAATTCACTTTCGCTCATATTTTAATTTATAATAATCAAAATTGTACTTAAAATTATTGACAACTAAATAAAAACTCAATTCTTCATTGTTGTTATGCACCCTAGTTACTACCTAACAACCAAAGTATCTATCTTGATAAAATGAATGAAACTAGTCAATATGACGAAAATGTTTAATTTTATAATTTATAATGGTATCAATCGTGCAAAAAACGTTATAAGCATGTCGAAAGTTAAGGGTAACCGATCTCAAACAATTGTCTTCGATCGGTATAAAACCCTTACCGTTCTCCATACGTAATATAATATTACACGTATCTATCCTGAAAAACTCTATTCATTATATTCCCATAAGAGTGAGTAAATAAAGCTTGTGGTGCAATAGTTTTAACTTTTGCCTGGAGACCGTTCAATTCACCAGACATCACGACAGCGCTGTCATAAGTTTGCCACAGTTTTCCCTACCAATTTATTTTTGATATAAAAAAAATTTAATCTCTTCTTTAAAAAACCAAAAACATATTCTGCCTTATTGCTTTTACTCACGTCTGTAAAACCTAAAAATCTCTCATAAATATTATCACGTAACGCGTAGCGGACAACAGTTGATAATTATTGTAAATGACATGATAATCATAAGTTTCATCTACTTCTAGCGAAAAGCAAATGGTTTTCTGATTCTCAGATAGAATAACGTTATTCAAAATGTAACTAATTGATTATATTTGTTATTTTATTCTGTACTGTTTTAGACATGCCGCTAAATCTTAGAATCATAT
Organism: Diabrotica virgifera virgifera; assembly: GCF_917563875.1. Classification (NCBI taxonomy): domain Eukaryota; kingdom Metazoa; phylum Arthropoda; class Insecta; order Coleoptera; family Chrysomelidae; genus Diabrotica; species Diabrotica virgifera. Next base: position 173,627,139 of record NC_065449.1, on the reverse strand, counting down.
ATGTAAAGTAAATTAGAAAATCCAAATCGTATTTCTTAAACAATTTTATTAGTTATCTATAATTATATGATATAAATATTATACAATATTATATATCTACAAACAAATGATAATTCCTGACAACTTAAAAAAATTTACAATATCAATTAAACGACGTAAAACGGCGTAATTATTTTTTACAATTTCTGCCGATGCTTCCAAATGAAACCGGCAGATTTAAATGTGCCGTACCTGCCGTTTAATGCCTACCGAGAATTGTATGTTTGGTTGCTCATCGACTTGTATTTTTCGTTGAGTTTTACGTGTAAATCGTCAAGCTACGAATGAGCTGGGGACGGCTAGCCGAACAGTCAGATGAATGGCTCGGATCATTCATTTTTTGAAAAGTCTCTTATGCGCATGAATCACTTAACACTAGAATGTCTGGCTTAGTATACCTACCTAGAAAGCCGGAAGGGATCATTTTGGCCCCACGTTCTTTAATCAATTACAACTCAGTTTAAAGAAATTAAATCAACTCTAGACGGTAGAATCTAATTTTATTTTTTACTTTTATTGTTTAACACATTCGCTGCCCATCAAAAATATTCGGAACACCATACAATTTGCAGTTTTTGATATTTGCCACACATTGCCTTGTTACAACCGTGGCAACGATTTGAAGTATGATTTCCTTTACAAAATATTTTCAACTGATATTTTTTTCGTTTTTGGATAGTAACAGTAATAGTTGTTGGTAGACCTGGTGTTGCTAGACGTAGTTCCAGATTTCGGGAGACAAGGTATGGGGCCCATAAGTCTTCACACAGCCGAAGAATAAACTTACGGAAACTGAGTCTACTTCCAGTTATTTCTTTATAAATAATCCATGCATTTATTGCTTCCAAGTCAAGAATATGATAAAACACGTACATAGGCAATCGTCTTGAAGTTGCTTTTGTAGTATAAAGACGCGTCATTTGGTCCTCTACTCCAAGAATTGCATCTTTGTGTTCACTTGTGTTCGCCAACAATTGTATCTTTATTACGTAGATGATCAGTACCAGTATAAGGGTAACCATTTACAATAAACATACATAAATATAATTTTACCCATTCGACAGGAATTTAAAAGAAAGGATCGTCAAATTTACCAGAAAATGATAATAACTTACACGGGGCCAATTTGGCCCCTTTAGACTTCTATGGTAGATTTGTTAAAAAAACCATTAAATAAATTTAGTAAACAATATTTTTTTGTTTTAAATAAGGCTTTGTATCATATTAAAAGTCATAAAATATGAAAATATTATTGCCTCAAATGAAAAAACTACAATAACTTTAAATTGCAACAGGGGCCAAATTTGCCCCTCCGGCTTTCTAGTGTTAACGCTCGGATTGGTCGAATCCTTTTAAAAACCAAGAATAAAATTTAGTCTGTATTATCTGACATTTTTTTTATTTCATAGATACAAAAAATGACACAAACTCTGATTAAATTGAATAATAAAAAAATCTGTAATATCTATAAATGTGCGGGTCGGCACTGCCGACCCTGACCGGCCGCCACTGCTCCTTCTCTCTCGCTGGGAACTGTCCCTTGCTGTCCTGACTACTCTATTTATTGTCATTCGGCTTATGTGGTCACTTAGTCAATTAATCTATGTAAAAATTCCATCGAAAGTTGTTTCCGTGTACTCACATGAGTAGTCTATGTCATTTTGTTTCAGAGGCCACCATCGTCCTTCTTTGCGCTCTTTCAAAAGGCCTGTCTTGAATCAAAAAGAAAGCAAACTGTCTCCCTAAGCAAAATTATACAAATAATTCGCTTTCAGACTCTGTATTTGCTAATATCGCTTCAGCGACATCTACTAATATATTGAGAAGTCCTTGATCCGAAAATCTAAAGACTTTTACCCTGGAACAAACTTTACAACCTCAATCCGCGATCACCGAATCAACTTTCGATGGAATTTTTACCCAACGTCAATATTCAGAATATTTTTAATTTTATTAATTCACTGTGTCTTAATTATTATCTCATTCAAAAATGCGTCAATAATTACATTGAAAAAATCTACCTTGAGTATATAATATTTTCATTAACAGATTATTCAATTTTTTTCTTTTATTTGGTATTGTTTTGTTCAGCTGTCATTTAATACAAACAGTTGTGTTTTCTATTATGTAACAAACAAAAGATTACGCCCATAGAAGTCCTAAAGATAAAATCTGCATTTAAGTAACGAGATTGACACTATCTGGATAGCGGTTTCAATGTAGGTTTTAAACTTAGGAATTTTATGTTACAGCTAAACCTAAATAAAAATTGTAGATAAGTATAATATACAAGTCACAGAGGGCAAACACTATTTAGTTGTAAGAGTTTGAGCAATGAAGAAATGAGTCTATTTTCTTTGGTTTGGGTGAGTTTTTTGTTGTATTTATTTTTCCATATTATTTTGGCAGGCGAGCAAAATATGCTAAATGTGCAGTCACTCGAGCGCTTTTGGGACCTATTGGGTTGTGAAGAGTAGGTCCTAAAACCGAAAAAAGTTAAGTAAAATTTTCCAATTTAGTGGGTGCTTGCCATTTTTTAATTTAATTTTCCATTTCCAACAATCGCTTTTTCTGATTATAACGCCATCTATCCATAATTCGAAAAAATGTTTCGACTAAAAGTTACTTATTTTTAGGTAAGGAATCCAAATCTGCAATAAAAAATGAGAGCTCCTATTTAAGATTTTAAAGTAACCCCCACACCACCTCCGTGAGGGGTCGTGTTTGGTGTCATTCGACAGATTTTTCAAAAATATTGAATAAGTGTATTTTACAGTTTTTCGATCTGATGCTTATTTCGCGAAATATCGCGGGATTCGTATTTAAAATATTAAATTTTTCCCCCACCCCTTTCCGTGGGAAATCGTGTTTGGTATCATTCGATAGATTTTTAAAAAATATTGAGCACGTATGTTTTAGTTTTTCGATCTGTCAATTATTTCGCGAAATATTCTCTATTTTCTTGTGAAATTTTGGGACTCGCCCATTTCCTTACGCCTGGCACAAATCGTCAGTTTTTTGAAATATACACTCTTTTGCATGTACTTAACTTACCTTATCTTAATCTGACAATTTCGAGTTTTTTTAAGGATAGATTTTTTTTCGGCCCCCCTTAATGAACTTACCTGTGTTGAACAATAAAACTAATAGAAGGCCTTCTATTAGTTTTATTGTTTACATAAATAATAATGTCAACAAGTAGGCTATTGATTATGTTCAAAATAAGAGAGCTAAGAGGAACTACAACGTTAACAGGGTTTTATTGTTTCATAATATGGTCAATGAACTTCTAAATTACTATGAAAAAACCGCGGAATACTACAATGTAACGGGGTGCGTTTTTGAGACAGGGATGAATTAGTCCCTAGGTATAGGGTGAATTAGGGTGGGTTCTATGCACTTTTGGTACAAACACGTCTACAGAAAAATGGTTCCAGATTAAATTTACTATCGAAATATTACCTTTTAAAGTCAAAAATATTTTTTTTACACAACTAATAATAATATACGGGGTGTCCAGAAACTCTACTGACAAACGAAGGAGATTCTTCAGATGATTTTAAGACAATTTAGCCTTATTCATCTAGTCCGAAAATGCTGCCTATTTGTAGAGGTAGAGCTCTTTGAAGATGGCGTCTTGTAATTAGTCTTTCGTAAATACCTTCAGAACGCTTCTAGTTAGAAAAACGAAAATTGGTACGCTTATTTAACTTTCAGAGATAAATCGATTTCATTCATTGCGAATTTCTAGTATTGTCCTTTTCATGAGCATTTTTCAGTGCGTAACAAATGATAGGAAAAAGGGCAAGTCCGTGATAATACACATTTATGACATTTATTCTAACATGACATTTTAGTTAAATCTGACAGTTGTCACATTTTATTTTCAATTTGGAATAAAAACAAATCAAATGTGTTTCTTGCATTTGTCAAATGGTATTTTCTTTGATTTGTATAGTCTTATAAATTATACAGATGATATTTTTAATATTATTATCTAATTAAAAAAAAATTATTTTTTTTATGGCGCCATCTATCGACAACTATAATAACTAGAATAAATGTTGTAAATGTCTGTAATCACGGACGTGCCTTTTTTTCTGTCACATACAATTTAATGCGTTAGAAAGAAATCGAAAAACTGTGACGCACTGAAAGATGATCATGAGAAAAAGAATACCGGTCATAGGTGTCCGGTTTGGGTAGGGCGGCGGTGAATTTATTGAATAACTTTTTTGTCTTTAATTTTTAAGCATTTTTGATTCTGGATTATTAAATTATGAGGCATTTTAGTACTACAAGGTACTTTTGCTTTAAGTCGATAGGATACACCGTTTTCTAGAAAAAACGATTGAAAATTTTTCGTATTTTGAATTCCGAAAAAAATTTCAAAAAAAAACTATTTAGAAAACGAAAACTGGTACGTTTATTTACATTCCAGAGATGAATCAATTTCATTAATTGCGCATTTCTAGTACCGGTCATATAAGTCCGTTTTGGGTAGGTCAATGGTTATTTTATCGCATAACTTTTTGTGTTTAATTTTTAAGGTTTTTTGGCAATAGATTATTAAATTATGAGATATTTTAGTACTAAAAGTTACTCTTGCCTTAATTTGTTGAAATACACCGTCTCTTTTTGAAACTTTTTTTAAATTTTTTGTTCAAATTCTAGAGACGAAAAATTTTCAAATAGATTTTTCTAGAAATCGGTGTGTCCTACCGACTTAAAGTAAGAATACGTTTTAGTACTAGAATTACAATTTAATAATCCAAGGTCAAAAGTACTTAAAAGTTAAAGACAAAAATTTTAGGCGATAAAATAACCGTTGTCCTACCCAAAACGGCCGCCTATGACCGGTACTAGAACTTCGCAATATATGAAATTAATTTATCTCTGAAAGATAAATACGCGTACCAATTTTCGTTTTTCTAACTAGAAGAGTTCTGGAGGTGTTTGCGAAAAACTAACTACAAGACGCCATCTTCAAAGAGCTCTAGGAAGCTCCTTAGGAAGCATTTTCGGATTAGATTAATTCAGCTAAATTGTCTTAAAATTAGGTGAGAAATCTCCTGTCTTCGTTTGTCGGTAGAGTTTCTGGACACCCTGTATATTCAAAAAAAAAGGCAAAAAAAAACATGAAAGAAAGCAAATTTGTTTTTTGCCCCATAACTATTTTCCACGGAAATATAGCTACAGGCTTTGCTTTAGAGAAAAATTCGTCCATCCTTCCTCTTTAAAATGAAATTAGGTAGAACTGTCTAGGATTTACAGGTCCCAAAATATAATTTAAGTTCGCCGCTCACAGCATTTTTGGGCCAATTTTCCCATTATTTCGCCAACATTGTTCTGTAACTTTTTTCTACTCATTTCGAGGTATATGCATATTATGCAATGGTGCATTTAGTAGGAAGACAAGTCAATTTCTTTTAAAATGGTCTATTGGATAAGGTTGTATGAACATTTTTAAGCAAGTTATGGTTATTATAATTTTTCTGGTACGTTTTGATATATACATTGTGCAATAAAAAAGAAAGCTTATTTTCTTTACTGTAAAATGGTGTATTGTAAAAAAATCGAGTACTGTTTTTAAACAAGATATCCGTAGGATATCCAAGGGTATCCGTAATTTGAGAAAAAGTAAATTTGTTAATTTTTTTTTCATTACAAAAATATAATTGCATATTATAAGGTAATTTTAAATTCCAAATAACTTTTCTTAATAACATTTTTCGATATTGTGAAATATACCTAAATGTACTTTACTCTTGCGCGAAATTCATATTTTTTAACATACTTACCTTAGTCTAGGCGCCAAATAGAGGTCACCGTGTCCTTTTCAATTCTGATGGACAAACTCAACGGTTTCTTATGGATTTTTGGCTGCTGATTACGAATTTCGAGGGTGGAATTCGATCCGAGTGGTCAAAAAATTGTTATAAACAATTTAATTGTTTATAAATTGTTTATAAGGCTCTGACTCATAAACTCAAAGAGATAAAAAAATATTGTTTCAAATAAAATTTGTTCATTAATGAAAAACGAAGAAAAAACATTTACTAAACTTAAATCCAACAATTAGAACTCAACATATTGTAAAATTAGTGCACAATGCAAATTGAAAATTGCAAAATAAGTATTTTTCGAAGCTTTATCGATCGTAACTCGACTTCTACGCATGAAAATGAGCCTTAGAAGGTCTCATTTTAAAGCTTAATGAATATGCTTGCAAACAAAGCTTGTTAAATTACCTTTTCTTCATTTGTTTTAAAGTTATATCCGTTTGAAGTTAAAATTTTCTTAAATAAATTGCACATTAATTTGTTTATAAGGGTTTCAAGCAAATTTGAGCTATAAAAATTTATACTTTAATTAACAATAATGATAGAAGAACTCAAAAGGAACATTTTGAGCTTAAGGAAATGCTCGTATGTTTATTTTTGGCTAATATATCGATATTTTAATAGCGCGCTCTTAGGCGCGAGATTGGCTCACCGCGTAAAGGTTCACGCGCTAACTTCTCGATGAAAATTATAATTTCTATGTAGGTATATATGTGTTATCTTCATTTTTTATTTTTGAAGATCCTAATAAAATTTTATTATATAATTCTTATAATTAAATCATCATACTGTACCTCGTATCACATTTCATTCTATTTACTTTGTCTTCTATTTTTTGTACTGAATGAGAAAAAAAAATTAAAAACTAATATTTCAGAAATATTACTAAAAAGTAAGTTGACATTATTTATTAATATTATTTTTACAAACATTATCTTTCATGCATCTGCATCGAGATATACAGAAAATCTCAACTATTTTAGATCAACTTATCTGCATAAGTTCTTAGAGCAATTTTTACAGTTACATGGTGCTACTAAGTCTGTTCTTGTAGGCAGTAAAAGTAAAAGTTTCTGGGGCTTCAGAGTCTAATTATCTATATGATATCTATATAAAGTGGATCTAGTTCTTTTGCAACATCATCAAGGCACGTCAATTGTGTGTATGCCGCCACAACATAAATGCTCGTTTTATATGCAATGATGATGCTGTAAAAGAACTCGATCCATTTTGATATGGATATCACATGTTGGCTCATTTGCATGCGTAGAAGCCGAGTTACGATCGATAAAGCGTCGAAAAATACTTACATACTTGACGACTGTGAGCCGATTTTGCGCCTCATTGCGCGCCATTAAAATATCGATATCTTGACCAAAAATAAACTTACCAACATTTTAAAAAGCTCGAAATGTTGCTTTTGAGTTCTTCTATCATCATTGTTAATTAAAGTATAAATGTTTAGAGCTCAAATTTACTTGAAACCCTTTTAAACAAATTAATGTACAATTTTTTTAAGAAAATTTTAACTTCAAACGGGTATAATTTTAAAACAAATGAAAATAAAGTAATTTAACAAACTGTTTTTGGAAGCTTATTAATGAAGCTTTAAAATATACCTTTCACGGCTCATTTGCATGCGTAGAAGTTGAGTTACGATCGATAAAGCTTCGAAAAATACTTATTTTGCAATTTGCAATTTGCATTGTGCACTAATTTTACAATATCTTGAGTTCAAACTGTTGGATTTAAGTTTAAAAAATGTTTTTTTCTTCGTTTTTTATTAACGAACAAGCTTTACTTAAAACATTCTTTTTTATCTCCTTTAGTTTATGAGCCAGAGCCTTATAAACAATTTATAAACAATTAAATTGTTTATAACAATTTTTTGACCACTCGGATCGAAATCCACCCTCCAAATTCGTAATCAGCCGCCAAAAATCCATAAGAGACCGTTGAGTTTGTCCATCAGAATTGAAAAGGACACGGTGACCCCTCTGGCGCCTAGACTACCTCGCATTCATATACTATTGATAAAATTTTATATCTGATGATTTATCTTAGTTAATACAAAAGTTTTCCATATGGCTCCAACTTAGTGGGACATATTGCATGTATATGTCACACTTTGAAAAGGCATATCTTGTTTAAAAATAATAGTCCTAGAAATATATACAGTACATAATTATAAAGTAAATAAATAAGCTTTGTTTTTTATGGCACATGTATATACCTAAATGTAGAAGAAAAAAAGTTATGATGAGAAATTTAAAAATACTCGTAAAATATATCAAAAATCATCAAACAGGAAAAAGTTACAAAACAATGTTTGGAAATAATGAGGAAAATGCGAAATAATGGGGAAAATTGCCCAAAATCGCTTTGAGTGTCAAATTTTAAAAAATCATATTTCGGAAATTGGAAATCCCAGAAATTTTTACCAAACGTCATTTTAAAGAGGAAGAATGGTAGATTATTTTCTGTGAAGCAATGCCTATTATACCTATATCCCCGTGGAAAAAAGTTATGGGACAAAAAACAAAATTGCTTTTTTCGTGATTTTTTTTGCTTTTTTTTAAATTCATTTTTATAAAAAAAATAGGGTTGTGATTTTAAAGGGTGATATTTCGATAGTAAATTTAATCTGAAACAATTTTCCTGTAGAAATATATGTACCAACGGTGCATAGAACTCACCCTAATGCGCCCTGGGCCTAGAGGCTAATTCACCCCTTTCCCCAAAACGCACCCCTTTAAATGGTAGCACTCCGCGGTTTTTTCATATTTAGAGGTCCATTGACTATATGAAACAATAAAACCACGTTAACGTTGTAGTCCTTTCTAAAATACATAATCAATAGCCTAACTAGAGCGTTGACGTAGAGGTGAAGCCTCCATTCTTTCTTCTTTGCGAACCTCTTAACTCCTTTTATTATAAGTATCGCTAGGGTTGGAAAATCACCCAACATTTTTTGTACAGAAGTAAAGTCACCAACAAACCATCCATTTCTCGAACTGTTTATAAAATCGCGCAGTAATGCCATAATAATATAAAAAAAAATTATTTTATAATAAAGTGTAAGGTTTTTAAAAGCTTATTTATTTTTCTAAGCAATCTAATATCACATAAAACAATATTTAAAATATCATTTTATGTCCTACCAGATTAAGAAAACAATGAAAACCTTCTCTGGTTACACCAACCGAGGCTTCTAAAAATGCAAGCCATACGGATTCTGAGACTAAAGAAAAATGAGGGAATTTTAGAATTTATAACTCACTTATTTATTGTTTATTGTTTTGTTTATTTATTAGTTTATTTTGTTTACTAAATGTTATTTACATATTTTACATATTTACGTTTATTTACATATTTACATTATTTATTTATTATTTTGTGTTGCTTCGTAAGCCTATTAAGCCCAAGTTCATCTTTCGACTTAATTGAGTTAATCTGATGAACTAACAGTTTAAAACTTCAATCTTTGCTCGATCAGAAGTTACAGGAGAAGACAGTAACAAGATACTATACTTTCGATACATACGGTATACGGTCTCTTCCAACGAAAATTTGACTCCCTTCCTCCCCCCACAAACTCAGAAATCAAGAGATTCTTCAAAATTTAAAAAATACAACAATTTATATCGGGAAGGGGACGAATTTTCATGCAAAATTCATGTTTTCAAATGTAACCCCCTACTGCCCCGCATCAACACCCTCCTTTTTTTAAACAGCAAGTGTGTTTGAGTGGCATATCATTTGGAAGGTAATTTTTTTCTCTACACGACACTCTATTTTTTTAAGTTGACATAATAAGTTAAAGGATAATTTTGGACTTAACAAATTTATTATAAATTAGTTAAATCCAAAATTATATTTAAAATTATTCCGCAAATTGGGAAAGAAATAAAGGGTCTTGTAGAGAAAAAAAAATACCGTTTAAATGAAGTACCACTCGACTACACATGCTGCTTACAAAAACTGGGGGGCAGTATGGGGTTACCTTTGAGGGCATGAATTTTGAATGAAAATTCGTCCCCTTCCAATACAAATCGACATGTTTTTTAAATTGTGAAAAAACTCTTGGTGTCTGAGTTTCTAGGGGAAGGGTCAAATTTACGTTGGAATACACTGTATATTAATAAACACTATGCGTATTCTGTTTCTGTTTGTATTGAGAAAATTTTAAATTCAAGTCCTTTATTTTAATTAACAATGATTACTAACACGCAACTAGTGACTTATACATAAAAAATGAAGTGCTCAATTTATAGTTGCATCTCGATTACAAACATGAAAGTTTTATCATTATTTTATTTATTTTAGTGTGCGGCTAACTTTCATAAAACAAAGGCTTAAGACTGTCAATAAAACAAAATTATATCTGGTCCTTTGTCATAACAAAAGGGCTATTTTTACGTACTCTTACTCCCGCATACTCTTAGTATACTCTTACTACCTCAAGATTAATTATGTATAATTTTTTTACTAGGTATTACAGTGATTTAAACGACTAAATAGGTTTGATATGTATGTCACTCTATAATAATTATTATTATGATTAAGATATAAAATATTTTTTCTTAAATCATATGTGTGTATAGTGTATAGTTATAATTAGAGCTCGGGAAATATGCACTTAAAAAACCTTAAAATATACATGCAAATATGCACAACAAACAGTTGAAAAATGCACTAAAATATGCTTTTATACATTTAATGCATATAAATAAGAAAACGCAGTAATCCTTATTTTGATGGTATTTAATTATTTATTTTATGACAATGGCCTTAGCTGTCGAGGCATTTAAGCTAAATAAAAAAGATATTTATTTTTTGTCAAAGTCACAAAATATACTTATTGAAATTTCTATTACGTACATCATTATATTCATTTATTCTTTATATTTATCACCATCATTCTTGATTATATTATTATTACCATTAAAATTATACATACTAAACGTTTTTCTAATTTTTTTACAGAAAAACTAAGCCATCTTTCTGACAATAATAATTGTTTATACACGGAAAAACTCCTTTCTACTTCACATGATGTTAAAGGAGCAAACTTAAAATATTGTATAATTGAGGGTTCTACCTAACTTATATCACTTTATCGTTATATCACTTTCATCGTTATATCACTAACGTTATATCACTAACGTTTCATCACTAACGTTATATCACTTTCATCTTCACATTTCCCCATCATAATAATATTATTTATTTGAATTATTTTTTGATTTCCCTCATTTTTCTTTACCACCGTTCAGAATTTTTGATACACTTTGTTGGTATCCCCAAAGTGTTTAATTTTTTCATTTAATAAATTGATATTTTCAATACTTTGGTCTAATGAATAGTTTCGCTTTTCTAAATTATTGATTGGTTTAGCAATATTTCCAAAATTGGTTTGGATAATATGTGTAGAATTACTTTTTAAGAAGGGTTTTTTAAAACATCCTCACGTTTTTTATAGCACCTGAGTTATCTATATCGAAACTACAAATGACGTCTTTAATTCCCTCAAAATTATCGGTTATGAAATTTACAGAATTTAACCATGTTCCCCATCTAGTTATCACAGGTTCAGGTGGTAAAGGCACATTAGGTAAACGATCTTTATACACCTCTACTCGCAGGAGGGCCTTTAAAAATATTTTTTTATATTTGATACAAAGGTATTGACCATTGGAAATTCTGTTTTTCCAGTTTCTGCGACTCTATTTAAAGCGTATGATAAACAAGTAACAAATTTGAAAAAAAAAAATTTAAACGTTGTCCACTTTTGCTCATATGGCACAGTATCACTTAACAATAACAAAAATTTTTCACTAACAAACTGTGACTGCATATTGTAGAGTCCCCTTTGTCTGCTTTATTCGTCGTCTCCTTGCCTTATGCATTGTAAAAGGCAGAGATAAAGGATTTTACCAGAAAGTGGTTCCACGAGAATTTTACGATTTATTGTTTAGATCTGAGACGTCTCATTTCTCTTTAAAATATTTTCTGTTGGTATCGTTTGAGGCAAAAATAAATCTGAAAATATGCAGTTTTAATAAATACATTTATTAATTATTTATAAATTTATCCAAAATATGCAAATATGCACTTAATATGCATTTTGCATATTTCCCGAGCTCTAGTTATAATATAGGTATAAGTTAGGTTTGGTTAGGTTCGGATCGGCAGGAAATCAAAATAGTGCTGACTAAATGTGTCAAATAATTAAAACAATCACAAAAAATATACAAACTACAGTATGAAAAAGAAAGAAGACTAAAAAGAAGGACTAGTTTCGATGAATGTGAGAGAGTATCAAATTTAATCAGCCTGGCTCAACAAAGAATGCTTTTCCAAATAAGCAGAATATTCAGAAACAGAGAGAGTTCATATTAAAACCTAAAACGGTAATAAAAGATAAAAAACGACACACAAAATATATCCTCCAAAGATTAGAGTATATTAGAATAAACGACAGAAGTAGAGTTTCAAGAATTGAAGAGAACTAAGTAGGTACCAACATCTTGTAAAAGCAAATGTTGTCATACCCATACAGAAAAAGGCGAGAAAGTTTATTGAGCAAACCTTAGCGGTATAGGGGTATATGGTATATACTTACAGGGGTCACCAATTATATTTCCTGAGGGTCCGTTTCGAAAAACTATGACATTTCCTGGGTCCGGTGTTAACACTACCTGTCTGGTTGTTCCAATTCGGTAAACAAATCAGAAGGGTGCAGTGCGAAATTTTTAGGCAGAAATTGTTTTTAACAATTTTTTAATAAATCCTTTAATAAATCACCTTCTTTGCTCCCGAAAATATGTTTTTAGCATTTTTGGGTCATCTTAAATAAAAATGATTTTCTGTCAATTTTCTCAAAACTTGATAGATTTCAAGTTTTAAGCGATTTATAAACTGAAAAATGCAAAAATAATCATTTTCGAAGCTTGAAAATTCATGTCTACATTATTAGTTTTGTGGTTGTTAAGTGCATAAATTAAAGTTTAAACATTCAATTTCAAGATTCTGATGGAGTTATCGGGGTTTATTTCAATTTTGACCATTTGTTTTTATTGGCTTATTTAATTAGCACATTGGCAATAATTAATTGAATAAATAAATCATTAATTAAAAATTTATGTTAATAATAAATTATAAAATTTTAAAAAATGTGGAGTATTTGTTGGGCATTTTTTGCATAAGTACGTATAATATGTATAATAAGTGCGACAGAGGCGCACCATAAATTGCGATGTGCGGCGACTTAAAAATCGAGTGGACTCGCATAATTAACAATTAAAAAACAACGGTCTATATTGAAGTAAGTCCCGATTACTCCTTAGAATCTTGAAACTGATATTTAAACTTCAATTTAGGCACTTGGCAACCTGGAAACTAATAATTTACATAATATGAGTTTTCAATTCTCGAACCTGCGTACGTATTTTCACATTTTTTCAGATTTTAAATTGCTTATAACTCGAAAACCATCAACTTTTGAAAAAAATGACAAGAGACTTTTTTAAATACAAATTTTCGGGACTAAAAGGTAATTTTGAGTTTGTATAAAAAGATAGGTTGGCCCGGCATCCCGGGTCCTTTCTGACTTGTTAAAGTGGACATTTTTGAACAGGAATCCACAAAAAAAACCGAATCAGAAAATTTGTCATTCTTTACCAAATTAAATTATCAGTGAGAAAAATTACATTTTTTATTATGTACAACCTGTCTAAAGTTTGGAGTGAGTTTAGTGCAAATGATTCTAATTGGGGAGTTGAGATATTCGTCTGTTAGTTGAGATCTGTAATGAGTTTTAATAGAGTTCATTCTTGATAAAGCGGCTTCGCACACATAAGTTGAGTCAAACATAATATACAATTTCATGGTCAAACATTTTCAAAATTGCCAAACGCTATATTCTAAATTTAATGACGGTCCGCACAAAAGTAGCTCACGGTCCGGATGCGGACCGCGGTCCGCTCATTGGTGACCCCTGGATATACCTTATTAACACATGATATCAAGGATTTTTCTTCCTAAAGCAATTGGAATTGAGTGTGTGGAATATTCCATTGATGTTAGTAATTGTTTAAGAAAAATGATGATATACGTATACTCGTACACAATTCATTATTACCCCAGGCTGTGGGTGAAAAATAGGTCGATTTCAGGATATAATTTAGGAATTTTTGAAACCTATCAGGTGTTGTAAAGGACGATGCCAGGAATAACTTCTACTAAAATGTAACCAAAAATATTGTGCGCTTTTTTTTTTAATTGCGATTTTCATTTGTTAAATTTGCAATTTTTATTGATTTTTAATTTTGTAGCTTAGGATATTGATTTTAGAAAAAAACTTTTTAATAGAAAGTTGTAGTAAACTAAAAAACCTACAATTTGAGCTATGGTATGTTTAATTTTGTTAATTGGTTATTGCAAAACAGCCTGCGAAAATCCAAAATGGCCGTTTTTTACAATTGCATTATTTATTGTACAAATATATTTTTTTATTTTTAAAGCTTTAAAATGAAGATCTTTCAATTCCAAACGTAAAAAAAAATTGTAAAGCCAGATTAACGAATTTGTTGCTTAGATATTATAAATTGTTTATCCCAAGAGGTCAAATGTCGAAGGCTATAACTTTTTGAAAAAAAATCGTATAGAGTTGGTGAAACATCTAGTTTCCTTCTAAAGAGTTATACTTTCATATTCTGATGTAAATAAATGCGTAAAATATTTTTAAACCTCTAATTTTTGGGTTTGAAAATAAGGGGACAAATTTCGTTATAAACATTTAGAGCTGAAGCGGCCCTGTACATCCTATGAATTTTTAACTTACAGATTATTGTTCCTAAAGATGAAACAAAGATTTGTAAAAAAATAAAAAATTTCTACGACCAACTGAAGCCGAGATAATTTTTGGGTTTGAAAATAAGGGGGCAAATTTCGTTATAAACATTTAGAGCTGAAGCGGAGCTGTACATCCTATGAGTTTCTAACTTACAGATTATTGTTGCTGAAGACAAAGCGAAGATTTATAAAAAAAATAAAAATTTTCTACAACCAACTGAAGCCGAGATAATTGTTTTTTTTTTCTTAAGTCGTAGTGCCTTTATTTATAACAATTAAGAAATTATTTTACAGTCGTTGACTAAAGAAAGACTTATATTATCTTAAAATAAAAATTATTATAAACTATAGTTACATTTAATTATTAAAAATTATTTTTAAAATCGGTGCTTTTGCGAGAGGCCGAATTTTGCAAATCGCCCGGCTTGCTTCAAATCCTCGCGGTCGGAAAATTTTTACGTAACTTGTATTAAATTTTGACAGAAAACAATTTAATAATATTACCATTATAATATACAGTCTATTTACAACTGTATTTGTTTTTCTTGATAAACTTTTATATGTGAAATTTCATTTCTGAAGAAATAATATTACAAAAATGATACATATATATGAAATGTATAACTATATTTTTAATTTTTTCATTGTTATATAAATATAATAATAATAATGTTACTTCTTACTATAATATACAATATAAAACTTTTTCTTCTTGTAGTGACTATTCTTTTTGGATTTCACATATAAAAGTTTATCAAGAAAAACAAATACAGTGGTAAATAGACTGTATATTATAATGGTAATATTATTAAATTGTTTTCTGTCAAAATTTAATACAAGTTGCGTAAACATTTCCCGAGCGCGCGGATTTGAAGCGAGCCGAGCGATTTGCAAAATTCGGCCGCTTGCAAAAGCACCGATTTAAAAAATAATTTTTAATAATTAAATGTAATTATATTTTATAATAATTTTTATTTTAAGATAATATAAGTCTCTCTTTAGTCAATGACTGTTAAATAATTTCTTAATTGTTATAAATGAGGGCACTATGATTTAAAAAAAAACAATTATCTCGGCTTCAGTTGGTTGTAGAAAATTTAAATTTTTTTATAAATCTTCGTTTCGCCTTTAGCAACAATAATCTGTAAGTTAGAAACTCATAGGATATACAGGGCCGCTTTAGCTCTAAATGTTTATAACGAAATTTGCCCCCTTATTTTCAAACCTAAAAATTATCTCGGCTTCAGTTGGTCGTAGAAATTTTTTATTTTTTTATAAATCTTAGTTTTATCTTCAGCAACAATAATATGTAAGTTAATAACTTAGAGGATGTACAATTGTACAGGGCCGCTTCAGCTCTAAATGTTTATAACAAAATTTGCCCCCCTTATTTTCAAGTCCAAAAATTAGACGTTTAAAAATGTTTTACGCATTTATTTACATCAGAATATGAAAATATAAATCTTTAGAAGGAGATTGGATGTTTCACCAACTTTCTACGATTTTTTTTCAAAAAGTTATAGCCTTCGACATTTGACTTCTTGGGATAAACAATTGATAATATCTAAGTAACAAATTCGTTAATCTGACCTTACAATTATTTTTTATGTTTGGAATTGAAAGATCTTTATTTGAAAGCCTTAGAAAATAAAAAAAATATTTGTACAATAAATAATGCAATTGTAAAAAACGGCCATTTTGGACTTTTCGCAGGCTGTTTTGCAATAACTAATTAACAAAATTAAACTTACCATAGCTCAAATTGTAGGTTTTTTAATTTACTACAACTTTCTATTAAAAAGTTTTCCTCTAAAATCAATATCCTAAGCTATAAAATTAAATCAATAAAAATTGCAAATTTAACAAATGAAAATCGCAATTAAAAAAAAAGCGCACAATATTTTTGGTTACATTTTAGTAGAAGTTATTCCTGGCATCGTCCTTTACAACATCTGATATGTTTCAAAAATTCCTGAATTATATCACGTTTTTTCACCCACAGCCTGGGGTATATCCCCTTCAACAAAACATACATTGGCAGCATTTCGTAGTATGTTGCATAGAATAACAGAAATTCCTATGCCAAAATAATTTCGAGGTAGAATTTAATGTTATTAATCAAATAGCAGTAAACAATGGGTACAACGAACAAACAATAAATAAAAGTTGAAACTAAAAACTGCATAAAAGATCTCTGAAATTAGTTTTTCAACCACAAGAGAAAAAAAACCCAGTGTTTTCTTGTCGATTAAATATATGGGCAAGATATCAACTAAAATAGCCAGACACAGAAGAAACGACAATATTAATTAAAGCAAATATATTATGAACAAAAAGTGCCCAAAGAAAAATAACTTACACAGTGAGATATCCAAATTTGCATACATGTGGAGACTGCCCAAAAACTTCCATCGTTCAAACTGGTAGAACCTTTAATAAAGGTATATCAGAACACAAAATGGCTTTCAATAATAGAAAACCCGATTTTACGTACGCACTTCGCCTTCTAGTTCAGTGATTCCCAACCGGGGGGCGATCGCCCCCTTGGGGGCGAGTTGAGATTTTCAAGGGGGCGATAGTGCGAAGGGGCGATATGGGGGGCAATAGAGAAAAGGGGGCGATAAGGTGGGCGATTAGCATCTGAGAAAAGAGAAATGGGTAATAGAGAAGAAAAAACAATACTTTCGATCGGATATCCATAGGATAATAAAAAGTAATTAAATGTACACCAATGCAGGTAATAATAACACAAACATCTCGTCTTGTAACAGAGGGCTATGAATCATGTTACAATTTAATTCTATAGGTAAGTAATACATTATAATTAATTCTGCATTTTCCTTTTATCGAGCTTTCGTATTGGGCGAACATCCGCACAAAAGGGAAAGGGATAGAAGTGGGATAAGAATGATGAGAGTAGGTACCGACCCTGCCGATCTGACTCCAACAAAAAGTGTACGGCCAAAATTGTGGTCGTTTTGTCATCTATCTATCTTTTGCCCTTCATTTGTCCAAAGTTGAACGTAGGCCTCCCCCTTATTTTTCCACTCTTCTTCGTTCAGTGCTAATCTTGTCCATCTGGTCCCAGCGTATCTTTTTGGGTCATTCGACCATCTCATCTGTGGTCTGCCCTTTCCTCTTTTACGGTCCCAAGGTCTCCAATGGATTGTCGCTTCATTCCATCTTCCGTCTTTTTGTCTGTTGTTTTATCATGTTTTTAACTAGAGAGTAGCTGCATGTTTGTTTAGATCTTTCACTTTGGTTTTATTTCTGATCCATGTATTTTTATTTTTGTCACTTATCTTGATACCCAGCATCTTTCTTTCCATTGCCCTTTGAGTATTGGCCATTCTTTCCATATTTTCCTTCGTGAAGGTCCATGTCTGTGCTTCATATGTAAATATTGGTCTTGTCATAGATGAGGTAAATAAAATTAAAACAAAACCAAAGAATGATGGAATATTTCGTACACTCTGACACTCTGTAAAGAAAATGCTGAAATATTTAATACATTGCTACTACAGTACTACATACGGAAGTCCGCTGGCTTTCGAAAGGGAATTGCTTACGGCAGTTCTGCAGTCTCATGGATACTATTATCGAATTTCTGATAACTACTGACCCCACACTGAGTACAGCACTACAAGAGAAGCGAAATGACATTGCTTAACTATCAGATATTTCTGAAAAATTAAATGGAACGAATCTGGAATTACAAAGGAAGAACATAAATATGGCCAAAGCGAAGGGAGTAGTCGCAGCATTCATTGACAAACTATTTATTTTTGAAGAAAATATACAGAGAGGAGGTCTGAACAAATTCCCCAGAAATCATAATGTGGTTATTCTGAGGATCTTCAAACATATTGCCTCCACCTTGGAGGGGATTTGAGGTAAATAGCTATTAACCAGCATTGAGCCAGACATAAAGAAATTATGTGAGTATCACCAGGCCCAAGGGAGAAATTAACAATTATTACTAACCATGTTCACCAACACGTGGACAAGATGCAAGAGGCACAAGATAGAAATAGAGGGAAATTTATGAGAGAGATCTATGTCCAGCAGTGGACAAGAGAAGATTGAATGATGACTTACCATGTATCGTTTTACGAAATGTAAAAATAAATCAATATTGTACTGATTAATTTTTTGTTTCAATTTAATTGGGGAGGGGGGCGATTATAGTATTCACAACTGGTGAAACCTGTCTAAGGGGGCGATCATGGGAAAAAGGTTGGGAACCACTGTGCTAGTTCATAATCATTCTTTGATGACCAATTTTATACACTTAATGCAAAACAAATGCCTTAAATCATCTCTATTAGAATCTGTTGAAACTAGTAAATTAAAAAATACAGATGTATTTCTGGATGACCAGTTTTAGACAAACAGCTCTCCACCTTTTTCAAGGTATTCCCTTAAAGACTATTACCCTAAGAGCTAGTGAACTCTCCGACTAACGGTCTTCCTGTAAGGCTAAAAATTTGTATAGTGATAATTCATGGC
The DNA here is from genome assembly GCF_917563875.1 of Diabrotica virgifera virgifera. Classification (NCBI taxonomy): domain Eukaryota; kingdom Metazoa; phylum Arthropoda; class Insecta; order Coleoptera; family Chrysomelidae; genus Diabrotica; species Diabrotica virgifera. Next base: position 173,607,892 of record NC_065449.1, on the reverse strand, counting down.
ACACCAAGACTAAAAACCATGACCTTGCAGGCATCAGCCCTGCACGTCTATCTACCAGGTGAATAGAAAAGTGCATAGTTTAGGGGAAAAATAAACTTTCTCCTGTAAAGTTTAAATTTACGTATATGTTTGAGTAAGTCATTTAGAAGAAATATATACAATGACAGGCGATTCTGAAGAGCATAAGACCTTGCAACGCGAGGGGAAAGATTAGGGGTTTTTCCTAAAATTATTTTTTTTTGCACCGAACAATTTTTTTAGGGTTTTTAAATCATTCCAAACAAAAAAGGTCTTTAATGATATTTGACTTAGGTTAACAGTTATTGTTATATAAGCGATTAAAAATTTTGAAAATTGCGAAATCGGCCATTTTTAACCCTAAATCGAACATGGACATTTAACTAAAAATTTTAATGTTGCCAAGACAGGAAGATATTCTTTAAACATTGATTGATGAAATCCCAAAGAGTTTTTTGCAATACAATATCGAACACCCCTTTGTTTTTTAATTGCTAATCAAGCGGGCGCGACACTGTACAGAGTTACGCAATTGAACTGTTACCTATTCAAACGACCATAATTTTTGGTGTGAAATTACTTTTTATTGATTCAAATGACAAAAATGTGTGAAAATAATCAAAATTTCAGAATCCACTCATTTTAGCTCGATGTGGCCACCTTTTGCCTTGACTATGGCCTTCAAACGATAAAAAACGAGTTGCATGCTGCACGAATGTGATCGAATATTCCGGTATTTTGGCCACCGTAGCTACGTCAAGGTTGGCCTGATAACACTTCAGTATATTGTTTAATAAGCCGTCAAAAGCATTTGCATCTATGTTTTATACATACAACAAAAGTTATTCGCAATGGAATTTAATAGTGTGATTGCGTTATATTTGGTGAGAAAATCACAACCAGCTAATGTTCGTCAGCTCAAATACCTCAAAGTGAATAAAATGTTTGTGTATCGCACCATAACTCGTTATAATGATACTGGTAGCATTGCCAAACGCTATGGTGGTGGACAAAAAAAACAGCAACATCACCTGAAATGGTTCGGAAAGTGAAGGCTCGACTTGAGCGAAATCCACGTCGTAGTGGTAATCAAATGGCAAAAGAACTGAAAATATCCCAGCGAAGCACGCAACGAATATTGAAATAGCAGCTCAAGGGCAAGCCTTACAAGTTCCAAAAAGCACACAATCTTACATCAAAGCAAAAAAAAGTTGGGCTTGAAAGATCAAAGGAGTTGTTACGCCTGCACGAACGTGGCAAATTTCCGAACATAGTGTCCTCTGATAAGAAAAATTTCCCTTTTGAGCGGTTCATAAACTCAAAATGATCATGTTTACTTGACCGAACGCACCTACGAAAGTTTGAGCCTACGAACGGCCATCCGAAGTAATTTCTCATCTCAAGTAATGGTATGGGCAGCTGTAACCGCCGATGGACGCTCTCCAATCGTTTTTATTGATTCTAGTGTCAAAGTCAATGCAACTTATTATCGAAAAAATGTTTTAGAAGCTGCTTTAGAGCCGTGGGCACGCAAACATTTCGGTTGTAGACCATGGACGTTCCAACAAGACTCGACACCGTCTCATAAAACTAGTGTGAACCAAGAATGGTTAAAAAACCATGTTCCACGCTTCATTTCATCCACACAATAGAAGCAGAAGATGTATAATGGAAAAATGTGGTGATCAACTTGGATAGTCCATAGCGGCCAGCTGCAGCTTTTGAACTGAGTAGAGAGCTGTGGAAGAGTTTGCTATGGAACTCTAACGACCTCATCGCCTTCTTTATGTATGAATAGAAAACAAAAAGTTGTTACTGGCTAATTGACACCCAAGTCTATGCCATAAAACAAAACAAAACAAAACGATCATTTCCATCTCCACTAGTTTCATCTCTTTTTGTTTCGCAATGTATTATGTTTTCCGTCTTTGCGCTATTTTGCCGGTTATTACCATGCTCATTGCTCATCACTGAATATTATAATCTATAAAAGAAACGTTGATTTGATATATTTTTATGGCTCTAAAATGCGGAAAATCTAAAAAAAAAAACACAGTATTTCGTGCTTTTAATGAAGGCGCACCATACGAAAAAATCTATAAAAAGTCAGAAATATATTTTTGCATAAAATACAAAAATACAATAAAAATAGGCTGCAGCGATCTCAAAAAAAAGTTATACGCATTGTTTGCTACGGTTGTAAGGTCTGCATCTACGGTTATGTACGCTCAATATACCGGTCTATAAAAAATTTACAAGTTTTTTAAAAGCCTCAACAACGCGCGTTACTTTTTTGAAATTCTTAAATTCATGGAACCCCACTGAAAAAATAAAATAAAATAAACATGGGATAATGACCTTTTTGAGTTTAGGGTAAGGTAAGAGGGCGTGACGAGCTAAAAATTGAGCTGAGTCTTATTTTTTAATCACATACAATGTAAAAAATGAATTCTGGTAGTGGGCGAATTTTTCCTATCTTAACGGCTTATAACATTTTTATTAAGGAATTCTGTTTAAGTCATGTGGAAGATCAGTATAGATGCTCTATCTACATCCAATAGATCTTTAGTTTAGCCCTGCTATATCTTTTGTATTGAATCTTTTTATAAAGATAGCTAGTTTTGTTGGAGTAGCCTTATAACGCTTAAGATTTACCTGTAGAGCCACGATTGAGGTCATTGAGACCTCTGATTTTTCTGGTTGTATTTTATTACCATAAGTAATACGGACTTCCAACAGGAAAGTACTCCGGTTAAATTTAAACACATTCTTTTTATTTCCTTTATATACAGGGTGATTGATTAGTAGGGTAAAGCTCAATAGCTCCGCTATAGTAATAGATAACAATAAAAGTTAATAACAAAAATTTTAGCCGCCTTTGAGCTTCACATTACAAAATTAGTTAGAATGTTACAGGGTGTTCGATAACACAGTGGCAGACCTAATTTATGTTTTTTTTAAGTAGAACTCCCGATATTTTATTTTTTATTCGAAATCCTGTTAACTTTTCCATCACAAAAATATAAAGGTTTGTAATGTTATACAGGGTATTTACAAAGTTATAACCAATTTTGTATGAAAATCGTAACAAGTTCAACTCCCTCTATAAATAAAAATAAGCACAACAGCAATGGTTTATTGCTGCCATATTTTTTTATTTATTGTCAAAATTTTTAAGAATTATTGATATTGCTAATTTTCTTTATATCAAATACAGGGTGAGTCAAAACGCAAGTACATTATTTTCTCAGTAATGTTAAATAGAACACCCTGTATTTTATATCATTTTTGAAAAGTAACATTAGCGTACTTTAATTTTTATATAACATTCCCTCTGCCCAAATTTATTAGTTTTCGAGATATTTTCATTTTCAGAGCAAATTATTTTAGATGTTTAAATTTATTTAAATTTTAAGTAAGCCATGACAGAATTGGAAATTGAAGATTAGCGATTATCAATCCGGTAATCAATATAACACTGTAGAAAATAAAGAAATAAAAATAATTTATTAGTAATACATTTTACAAACAAAAACACAACAACAACGTGCAACATTTTTGAAACAATTAAAAACTATCTTTTTATGTAAATGCAACAAATAAACAATGAAAATTAGTAATAAATTTTACAAAAAAACACACAAAAACAAAATACAATATTTTGTGAAGACAATTAAACACTACTTTTGAATGTAAATGTAACAATGTAAAAAATAAAGAACGAAACATAATTTATCAGTAATACATTTTGCAAAGAAACATGTTTGAAAAAATTAGAAGCTACTTTTAATAAAATATTTTTAATATCTCATTACATAAGGTGTTCAAAATTATCTCCTAACACATTTATGTACGCCTAAAAACGATCATTGAATGAGCTACTTACTCTACGGAGCATTTGTAAATTAACACATCGAAATACACTTTGTATTCTATTTTTTATCTCATCCCTTGTTGTTGGAGGTATTTTATAATCTTCATTATTAACGTAACCCCAAAAAAATCAGTCCAGTTTATTAAATTTTGGTGATTTGAGTGGCCACGCTACTGGTCCATTGAAAAATTAAAATATCTCGAAAACTAATAAATTTAGGCATAGGGAATGTTACCTAAAAATTAAAGTACGCTAATGGTACTTTTCAATAGTGATATAAAATACAGGGTGTTCCATTTAAAATTACTGAGAAAATAATGTACTTGCGTTTTGACTCACCCTGTATTTTATATAAAGAAAATTAGCAATATTCACCATTCTTAAAAATTTTGACAATACGTTAAAAAATATGGAATTAATAAACAATTGTTGTTTTGCTTATTTTTATTTATACAGGGAGTTGAACTTGTTACGATTTTCATATAAAATTGGTTATAACTTTGTAAATGCCCTGTATAACATAGCAAACCTTTATATTTTTGTGATGAAGAAGTTAACAGGATTTCTAATTTAAAATAAAATATAGGGTGTTCAATTTAAAAAAACAAAAGTTTGGTCTGCCACTGTGTAATCGAACACCCTGTAACATTCTAACAAATTTTGTAATATGATGCTCAAAGGTGGCTAAAATTTTTGTTATTAACTTTTGTTGCTATTACTATAGCGGAGCTATTGAGCTTTACCTTACTAATCAATCACCCTCTAGGTACTTATACATTCTATTAATTTCCTCATTTAATTTAATAAATTTTTTCTTGCTACGATCCTGTACTGTCTGCTTGCTTTGAACTTGCTTTGATTACTATAAGAAATAATACTAAAATTATATCTGTACCGATATAATGACAGTTGATGGGTTAAACAATAAACATTTAACAAAATGTGTTTTCTTGACCGACATGTCACTAGATGATATTATTACAACCTGACAATGTTGGTAGGTGAGAAAAACGATAAAGACGGAACTTAATTCCTGAATAATAAAAATATAAGTAGATTAAAAAATGAATTATTTCCGAACACTAATCACTAACATTCTCTGTTGCAGCGGATAATGATAAGAATGCAAAACACGATTGTTTTAACATCTTCACAGTATCAATTGCTTCGACCAATAATTTTGATTTGTAAATATTGTTGTATATTACCTTTTACAATTAAACAAACTGGTAATGACTGGTGGATTTATTGGTCATGGAGAAGCGTCATTGCTGGGGCTATTGGAGTTGTAACAATAGGTACATTTTAAATATATGTATTATAACAAATTAATTAAATTAAGTTTTAAATATACATATTTTTTAATTTAATCAGTTAAGCCCATTTGTACCTTTCGGTGTTGGGCTTAAATATACATACATACATACATAATCGGTTGCCTCTTTTACCATTAGGTGTCGAGGATTGCTCCTTTATATAATACTCTCTGCAAATTTACGCCACTTCTTCCTATCTGCTGCTAAAACTTTTGCTTCTTGCCACGATGTTCCTCTTTTCTTGAGTATTTCGTTTACACTAGTGTTCCAGCTTTTCCTTGGTCTGCCCCTCCTGCTTTTACCCACTGCTTTGGCGTCCCATGTCATTTTCACTTGTCTCTCACCACTCATTCTTATCATGTGTCCAGCCCATTTTAACTTCTTTTCTTCAACTGTTTCGTTAAGCGATTTTACCTGTAATTCATGTCTTATATCTTCGTTTCTTCATTTGTCTAATCTTCTTGCTCCCACCACTTTTCTTAAGTATCTCATTTCTGTAACTTGTAATCTTTTTCTTAATCTGTCATTAAGTACCCAGTTTTCTGCCCCATATATTGTAATTGGCATATATACAATTTTATATACTGTCATTTTGATTTTCCTCGATATTTCTTTTTTGTTTAGGAAATTTTTATACAGTGAATAATAAGTTCTCGTTGCCAATTTTATTCTGTTTCCAATTTCATCTTCTTGTGTACCTTTGTTGTTTAACATTATTCCCAAATACTTAAAGAGGTCTACTTGCTCGATTTTTTGCCCTTCGATTTCAATATTTACAGTTGCTTCTTTGTTGGCTATTGTCATTACTTTAGTTTTCTCCATATTTATTATTAAGTTGTAGTTTTTTAGTTCTTCAGCCCAGATTCTAATGTTATCTGCGAGAGCCTTTTCAGTTCTTGCAACTAATACAATGTCATCAGCAAATGCACAGCCTTCAATTTTTATTTGTGGCAAATTTCTATACCCTATAGCGCATTCTTTAGTTTTTTTCCAACACTTTTTAATAACTTCATCCATAACGGAAATAAATAACAGTGGGCTCAACACTCCACCTTGTCTAACCCCGTCGTTATTAGAAAATTCGCCGGAGATTAAGTTACTTGTCCTGACCTGGTTTTTTGTGTTGACATACAAACTCTTTATTACACTTACAAGTCCTTCATCTACTTCCTTGTTTATCAGGCTTTGCCATATTCCTTCTCTATTGACCATGTCAAACGCCTTTTTCATAGGTAAAAATGCCAGGTACAGTGTATCGTTTTTAAACAGTGTTTTTTCAGTAATTTGCTGTAGTGTGAATATATGATCTTGTACGCTGTGTGATGGTCTAAATCCACTTTGTATATCCGCCAGTCGAATAACTATTTCTCGTAGTTTTTTTCTAGGATAATTTCGTAGATTTTCAACGCTGAGCAGAGAAGTGATATACCCCTATAATTACTGCACTCTTTCGTGTCTCCCTTTTTGTGTATAGGCAGTATTATTGAAATGTTCCAATCCTCTGGGATTTTTTTGTTTGTCCACGCTAAATTTAGTAGGTCATGTAATTCTTGTTTACCCTGTTTTCCCAGATATTTCCATAATTCAGCATCTATTCCGTCGATCCCTGCTGCTTTACCAACTTTTAGTTTTTCTAGTGCATCTTCAACTTCTTCCATCTTTATTTTAGTTTCATAAACGTCTTCTTGCCCTCTTTCAGGTGTTTCGTGTGTTATCTGTGTGCGATTCTCTGCTGTTGTATTTTCATTGTTTAAAAGTTCCTTGAAATATTCTCTCCACCTTTCTATAATGGGCTCATCCTCAGTTATTATATTTCCGTTTCTATCTTTTATCTGCTGTAGTTTAATTTCCGTTTTACTTCTCATATTCTTTAATACTCTATAAAATAATTTTGTATTTTGGGTACTATTTTCTTCCATAGTTCTTCCAAATTCTTCCCAGGCGTTCTGCTTTTCTTGTTTTATCCTTACTTTAACTTTGTTGCGCTGTTCCTTGTATTTATCGTATGCCTCTTGATTTCTTTTTGGTATGTACATTTTCCATAGCCTTTTCTTTTCTCTGACTTCTTTTTTAATATTGTTGTTCCACCAGCTTGCCTGCTTTTTATGATTATTTCTTCTGGTATACCCGCAAACTTGCCCTGCTGTTTCTAATAGTATTGCCTTAAATCTGATACACTTTTCTTCCACATTTCTACTTTGTCTTCTCTTTTCAATCCTTGCAAACTGTTTTTCTGTTTTTTCTATATACTCATTTCTTGTTTGCAAGTTTCTTAGCTTATAGGTTCTTATTCGTCCGCTATAGTTTTTGTTTTGTATCTGTTTTCGGTCCTCGACTTTGTTGTTATTCTTGAATACTTCTTCTAGTAGATAATGGTCACTACCTATACCATAGCTTCTTTTCACTCTGACATCTTTAACTTTACTCCTTTTTTCTCGAGGAACAATTATGAAGTCTATTATTGATTTTTCATTTCGCTGGGGCATTGCTCTTGTTATCTTGTGTATTTCCTTGTGTTCAAAGAAAGTGTTGGCTATAACTAAATCATTATCTATACAAAACTCTAGCAATCTTTTCCCGTTTTTATTAATTGTGTGTTCTCCGTGCCTACCTATAGCTCCTTGCCATTTCATGTTTTCGTTTCCCACTCTAGCATTGAAATCTCCCAATATTATGAGTGTTCTCTCATAATCTTCTACTGTCTGCTGAAGTTGTTCCCAAAATTGATTTTTGTCGTTTACTTTGTCACTTTCTCCAGGTGCGTATATTACAATCAAAGTTATAATATCGCTTTTACTACAATTCATTGATACTTTCATTAGTCTCTCATTGATGAGCTCCCAATTTCTTATACCTTTTACTTTATCTTTGGGTATCAAACAGGCTACTCCTGCTCTGGCCCATTCAGTTTCCTTTACACCACTGTATATTAATAGATTTCCATCTCCTATTATTTGTGTCCCAGCTCCCTTTTTTTGTCTCAGTGATGGCTATTGCAGCATAGTTTGTGTTGCTAAGTGTTTCTACTAATTCCAACTCTTTTCCACTTATTCCTCTAACATTCCATGTCGCTGTTCTCCATACCTCTCCTTTCTTATCTATAACTTTCAGTTCCATTTCTTTTTCCGTTTTCATTGCCGAATTTGTCATCGTTTTGTCCGTCTCTGCTTTTATTAGTTTTTTGGATTAGTTCTGTTGCTCTCTTTTTCAATTGTGCCAGTTTCCATATTCCATTTCCATATTTCATCATTTATAATGATCTTCTGGTATTTAACTTTTACAACATTACCTTTTTGCCTCTGTTCATTTGCATATTCTCTTAGTTGTTTTTGAATTTCTCTTTCTTGGATCGTATAGTCATCATAAATAAAAAGTTTTCTTCCTTTAATATGTCTTAACTTGTTCTTATTTTTCATTATGTCTGCTTTATCACCATACGTACTCAATTCTAACTTGCACATTCTCTTATTTAGTTTCGTTATCTCTTTTATCTCACACTTTGTTCCAAGAAAAGTTTGCAACTGATTCTCTATATCTTCTTTTAGCTCTATAGTATCTCCTGCAGTTTCAAATCCGGTGATAATAATGTTATTTCGACGTTCTTTCTTTTCCATAGCTTCAAGTTTATATTCTAGCACCCTGATTTTAGTTTTCATTACTTCATTTTCTCTTCTAATTTTCTCTTCTCTATTTTTTAATTTAATCAGTTAAGCCCATTTGTACCGTTCGGTGTTGGGCTTAAATATATATATATATATATATATATATATATATATATATATATATATATATATATATATATATATATATATATATATATATATATATATATATATATATATTCTATAACACTATAAAACAGTGTTGAAATTATCGGGAATTGCGGTCTGTGGCTTAGATTGAAACTACATTTAATTCTGTTGAATTCGATATTTCGATGAGTATTTATTAATTTTTCATCTTCATCAGGAACAAACTGCAAAATTAACTAACAGTTAGGTACAAACATAATACTACAATGATATAACTTACGAATTGTTGTAGGTATGTTATATAAAGCAATTTAACTTAAAGCTATGCATGTCGCTTCACGAGAACGTCGAGGGCGGCACTGAGTCAGGTATCTTTTCTCACATGTGTTAAGGGTCAAAAGTTCCAATATCGAGCCATCTGTTTAATATTCTGCTATTTTTCGAATTTTAAAACATTGCAGTAAATTTCGCTTAATCTACTTGTGTCTGATTTGTAATTAATTGAACGTTTATTACTGTTTATGTGGTACATCTCGAGGAACAATCTTTTCTTATAATTGCTTTCTGAATCTAAGATCTTGATATCTGACAAATTAAATTGGTGTCCTGTTGTTATGGAATGGTGTGCTACTGCACAAGTATTTTTGTGTGTTTTACAATCACTTTTGTGCTGCGTTATTCTTTGTTTCAGCCATTGCGATGTTTGTCCTATATACTGCCCATCACATTCGAGACAAGAAAGTTGATAGATGATATGACTCTGATTTAGAAGCGGTGTCTGGTCTTTAAGCTTCGAGAATAAGCTGTAGTTGGATATGCTATTGTATTTCGCTATTTTGATTTTAGGAATTCCGTTCAGCAGCTTGATTATATTGTTGGTTAAGCCATTTATGAAGGGCAACTTTTTGTAAATCACGGGATCTGATGGTCTGTTGTCACGTTGCCCGTCGTATAAGTCTGAGTTATATATCAGTTGCTTAAGAATTTTACTTGGATAGCCGTTGTTCAAGAATATGTTGTAGAGTGTTTTTAAATTCTTTTGTGTGAACAGGTCATTGCTGATGTGTAAAATTCTGTTTTTCATTGCCACAACAGTGTTGTGTTTTTGGCTTTTCGAGTGCTGAGAGAAATAATTTATATATCTTCCAGAGTCAGTTGGTTTCTGATACCAATCCAAAATTATCTTGTTCTCTGTGGTTCTTATCACCTTAGTGTCTAAAAAGGGCACACTTTGTTCTTTCTCCTCCTCAACGGTAAATTGTAGGTGTTTGTGAAATCCATTGAAGAGGTCCAGTGTAGTTTGAATAGAGTCCTCGGGGATCGCACTTATCACATCATCCACATATTTGTATATGAACGGTAACTTGAACGGTAGTCGTGGAATTACTATATTAAATAGATGATCTAAAACTATGGTGGCTAGAATGGGGCTGATAGGAGAGCCCATGGGAGTGCCAAAGATTTGTGAGTAAAAAGTTCCACCGAAAGAAAAGTAAACATTAGAAAAAATAAAATCGATTAGTTTGAAGAAGTTATTCTTACTTAGTGTGGTGTTGGGTTCTATTAAGAGCCAATTTTGCTCTAAAATTTCAATAATCAAGTTAAGAGGAATATTCGTGAAAAGCGATACCGCATCTAAGGATATAAGTACATAGGTTTGAGGAATTGTAACATTCTTAATTAGTTCTACAAACGTAAATGTATCTTTCACATTATAATTAGTTTGATATTCAAAAGTGGCAGTTAGAATGTTTGCCAAGTATTTCGAGATGTTGTATGTAGTGGAGTTGATTGAGCTGATGATAGGGCGAAGAGGAACATTGCTTTTGTGAATTTTTGGTAGACAGTATAACTTTGGAAACATCGAGTTGTAGATCATTAGTTGTTTTGCAGCATTAGCGTCCATCTCACCTATGGATTTCAGGTTCTTAATAATATTGTTGTATTTGGTTTGTATTTTCACCGTTGGATCAGTGTTTAATTTGGTGTACGTGGAAGAATCCTGTAGCATTATCTCAGTTTTATCCATATATTCTGATTTATCCATGGCAACCGTACACCCACCTTTGTCTGATTGCAAAATGTATAGATCTGGATTTGATTTCAAAAACTTGCGTGTTTTTTCAAACATCCTGTTGAAGTGGTTTGGTTTGTTTGTTGTAGTGTGGTTCACATAATTAGTTATGATATTGGTTGCTCTAGCTCGTACGACATCCTTTGATTCATCTGGAATATCATCCACTATATTTTCTAAGTCTGCAACAAACCTATCTAGTCTGATATCTTTACCAACACAGGGCACACTAAATTTAGGTCCCAATGATAAGAAATTTGCGACTTTTTCCGGTATGGCTATGCTAGAGATATTTTTAAACCATTTGCTGTTGTCTTTAAATACACGGTTGTGTTTTTCGTTATTGCTGTATAGTCGTTCAAATTTGTTGATGTTCGTAAGTTTTATTTTCTTAAATTCAGATCTAAATTTTCTTTTCAGACGATTTTCGTATTCACGTATCATATCAGCTGGAAGAATCTCAGAAAGTTCGGATTTGATGTTACATATAAGTCGATTATATCTCGAGATGTTATTGCAAGTAATTTTTATTTCTAATGATAATGTTTTCTTGTTAGTGCTCGACATAAAACTGTTAATCCTATTAGTCATGCTAAAATTGTTACCTGTTGTCAATAAGTAATGTAGATTTTTGGTGCCGTCTTGAACGTGTCGTGGAAACGTGTTTGATGTTCTACACCTCAATAAGAAAATTCTTCTATTGGTGACACTTGCTAGCTTGATGTTGATGCTTGACCATTGCTTCATTAACTTTGTTGTTGTATAGCCATAGGTGTTTGATATTTGTTGATAGAAACCCATCATTTATACAGAACTGGATTCGAAATCCGATGTATTTATCGACCGTGCAAGTATATTCTATAACACTATAAAACAGTGTTGAAATTATCGGGAATTGTGGTCTGTGGCTTAGATTGAAACTACATTTAATTCTGTTGAATTCGATATTTCGATGAGTATTTATTAATTTTTCATCTTCATCAGGAACAAACTACAAAATTAACTAACAGTTAGGTACAAACATAATATTACAATGATATAACTTACGAATTGTTGTAGGTATGTTATATAAAGCAATTTAACTTAAAGCTATGCATGTCGTTTCACGAGAACGTCGAGGGCGGCACTGAGTCAGGTATCTTTTCTCACATGTGTTAAGGGTCAAAAGTTCCAAAATCGAGCCATCTGTTTAATATTCTGCTATTTTTCGAATTTTAAAACATTGCAGTAAATTTTGCTTAATCTACTTGTGTCTGATTTGTAATTAATTGAACGTTTATTACTGTTTATGTGGTACATCTCGAGGAACAATCTTTTCTTATAATTGCTTTCTGAATCTAAGATCTTGATATCTGACAAATTAAATTGGTGTCCTGTTGTTATGGAATGGTGTGCTGCTGCACAAGTATTTTTGTGTGTTTTACAATCACTTTTGTGCTGCGTTATTCTTTGTTTCAGCCATTGCGATGTTTGTCCTATATACTGCCCATCACATTCGAGACAAGAAAGTTGATAGATGATATGACTCTGATTTAGAAGCGGTGTCTGGTCTTTAAGCTTCGAGAATAAGCTGTAGTTGGATATGCTATTGTATTTCGCTATTTTGATTTTAGGAATTCCGTTCAGCAGCTTGATTATATTGTTGGTTAAGCCATTTATGAAGGGCAACTTTTTGTAAATCACGGGATCTGATGGTCTGTTGTCACGTTGCCCGTCGTATAAGTCTGAGTTATATATCAGTTGCTTAAGAATTTTACTTGGATAGCCGTTGTTCAAGAATATGTTGTAGAGTGTTTTTAAATTCTTTTGTGTGAACAGGTCATTGCTGATGTGTAAAATTCTGTTTTTCATTGCCACAACAGTGTTGTGTTTTTGGCTTTTCGAGTGCTGAGAGAAATAATTTATATATCTTCCAGAGTCAGTTGGTTTCTGATACCAATCCAAAATTATCTTGTTCTCTGTGGTTCTTATCACCTTAGTGTCTAAAAAGGGCACACTTTGTTCTTTCTCCTCCTCAACGGTAAATTGTAGGTGTTTGTGAAATCCATTGAAGAGGTCCAGTGTAGTTTGAATAGAGTCCTCGGGGATCGCACTTATCACATCATCCACATATTTGTATATGAACGGTAACTTGAACGGTAGTCGTGGAATTACTATATTAAATAGATGATCTAAAACTATGGTGGCTAGAATGGGGCTGATAGGAGAGCCCATGGGAGTGCCAAAGATTTGTGAGTAAAAAGTTCCACCGAAAGAAAAGTAAACATTAGAAAAAATAAAATCGATTAGTTTGAAGAAGTTATTCTTACTTAGTGTGGTGTTGGGTTCTATTAAGAGCCAATTTTGCTCTAAAATTTCAATAATCAAGTTAAGAGGAATATTCGTGAAAAGCGATACCGCATCTAAGGATATAAGTACATAGGTTTGAGGAATTGTAACATTCTTAATTAGTTCTACAAACGTAAATGTATCTTTCACATTATAATTAGTTTGATATTCAAAAGTGGCAGTTAGAATGTTTGCCAAGTATTTCGAGATGTTGTATGTAGTGGAGTTGATTGAGCTGATGATAGGGCGAAGAGGAACATTGCTTTTGTGAATTTTTGGTAGACAGTATAACTTTGGAAACATCGAGTTGTAGATCATTAGTTGTTTTGCAGCATTAGCGTCTATCTCACCTATGGATTTCAGGTTCTTAATAATATTGTTGTATTTGGTTTGTATTTCCAAGTAAAATTCTTAAGCAACTGATATATAACTCAGACTTATACGACGAGCAACGTGACAACAGACCATCAAATCCCGTGATTTACAAAAAGTTGCCCTTCATAAATGGCTTAACCAACAATATAATCACGCTGCTGAACGGAATTCCTAAAATCAAAATAGCGAAATACAATAGCATATCCAACTACAGCTTATTCTCGAAGCTTAAAGACCAGACACCGCTTCTAAATCAGAGTCATATCATCTATCAACTTTCTTGTCTCGAATGTGATGGGCAGTATATAGGACAAACATCGCAATGGCTGAAACAAAGAATAACGCAGCACAAAAATGATTGTAAAACACACAAAAATACTTGTGCAGCAGCACACCATTCCATAACAACAGGACACCAATTTAATTTGTCAGATATCAAGATCTTAGATTCAGAAAGCAATTATAAGAAAAGATTGTTCCTCGAGATGTACCACATAAACAGTAATAAACGTTCAATTAATTACAAATCAGACACAAGTAGATTAAGCGAAATTTACTGCAATGTTTTAAAATTCGAAAAATAGCAGAATATTAAACAGACGGCTCGATATTGGAACTTTTGACTCTTAACACATGTGAGAAAAGATACCTGACTCAGTGCCGCCCTCGACGTTCTCGTGAAACGACATGCATAGCTTTAAGTTAAATTGCTTTATATAACATACCTACAACAATTCGTAAGTTATATCATTGTAATATTATGTTTGTACCTAACTGTTAGTTAATTTTGTAGTTTGTTCCTGATGAAGATGAAAAATTAAAAAATACTCATCGAAATATCGAATTCAACAGGATTAAACTTAGTTTCAATCTAAGCCACAGACCGCAATTCCCGATAATTTCAACACTGTTTTATAGTGTTATAGAATATACTTGCACGGTCGATAAATACATCGGTTTTCGAATCCAGTTCTGTATAAATGATGGGTTTCTATCAACAAATATCAAACACCTATGGCTATACAACAACAAAGTTAATGAAGCAATGGTCAAGCATCAACATCAAGCTAGCAAGTGTCACCAATAGAAGAATTTTCTTATTGAGGTGTAGAACATCAAACACGTTTCCACGACACGTTCAAGACGGCACCAAAAATCTACATTACTTATTGACAACAGGTAACAATTTTAGCATGACTAATAGGATTAACAGTTTTATGCCGAGCACTAACAAGAAAACATTATCATTAGAAATAAAAATTACTTGCAATAACATCTCGAGATATAATCGACTTATATGTAACATCAAATCTGAACTTTCTGAGATTCTTCCAGCTGATATGATACGTGAATACGAAAATCGTCTGAAAAGAAAATTTAGATCTGAATTTAAGAAAATAAAACTTACGAACATCAACAAATTTGAACGACTATACAGCAATAACGAAAAACACAACCGTGTATTTAAAGACAACAGCAAATGGTTTAAAATTATCTCTAGCATAGCCATACCGGAAGAAGTCGCAAATTTCTTATCATTGGGACCTAAATTTAGTGTGCCCTGTGTTGGTAAAGATGTCAGACTAGATAGGTTTGTTGCAGACTTAGAAAATATAGTGGATGATATTCCAGATGAATCAAAGGATGTCGTACGAGCTAGAGCAACCAATATCATAACTAATTATGTGAACCACACTACAACAAACAAACCAAACCACTTCAACAGGATGTTTGAAAAAACACGCAAGTTTTTGAAATCAAATCCAGATCTATACATTTTGCAATCAGACAAAGGTGGGTGTACGGTTGCCGTGGATAAATCAGAATATATGGATAAAACTGAGATAATGCTACAGGATTCTTCCACGTACACCAAATTAAACACTGATCCAACGGTGAAAATACAAACCAAATACAACAATATTATTAAGAACCTGAAATCCATAGGTGAGATAGACGCTAATGCTGCAAAACAACTAATGATCTACAACTCGATGTTTCCAAAGTTATACTGTCTACCAAAAATTCACAAAAGCAATGTTCCTTTTCGCCCTATCATCAGCTCAATCAACTCCACTACATACAACATCTCGAAATACTTGGCAAACATTCTAACTGCCACTTTTGAATATCAAACTAATTATAATGTGAAAGATACATTTACGTTTGTAGAACTAATTAAGAATGTTACAATTCCTCAAACCTATGTACTTATATCCTTAGATGCGGTATCGCTTTTCACGAATATTCCTCTTAACTTGATTATTGAAATTTTAGAGCAAAATTGGCTCTTAATAGAACCCAACACCACACTAAGTAAGAATAACTTCTTCAAACTAATCGATTTTATTTTTTCTAATGTTTACTTTTCTTTCGGTGGAACTTTTTACTCACAAATCTTTGGCACTCCCATGGGCTCTCCTATCAGCCCCATTCTAGCCACCATAGTTTTAGATCATCTATTTAATATAGTAATTCCACGACTACCGTTCAAGTTACCGTTCATATACAAATATGTGGATGATGTGATAAGTGCGATCCCCGAGGACTCTATTCAAACTACACTGGACCTCTTCAATGGATTTCACAAACACCTACAATTTACCGTTGAGGAGGAGAAAGAACAAAGTGTGCCCTTTTTAGACACTAAGGTGATAAGAACTACAGAGAACAAGATAATTTTGGATTGGTATCAGAAACCAACTGACTCTGGAAGATATATAAATTATTTCTCTCAGCACTCGAAAAGCCAAAAACACAACACTGTTGTGGCAATGAAAAACAGAATTTTACACATCAGCAATGACCTGTTCACACAAAAGAATTTAAAAACACTCTACAACATATTCTTGAACAACGGCTATCCAAGTAAAATTCTTAAGCAACTGATATATAACTCAGACTTATACGACGGGCAACGTGACAACAGACCATCAGATCCCGTGATTTACAAAAAGTTGCCCTTCATAAATGGCTTAACCAACAATATAATCAAGCTGCTGAACGGAATTCCTAAAATCAAAATAGCGAAATACAATAGCATATCCAACTACAGCTTATTCTCGAAGCTTAAAGAACAGACACCGCTTCTAAATCAGAGTCATATCATCTATCAACTTTCTTGTCTCGAATGTGATGGGCAGTATATAGGACAAACATCGCAATGGCTGAAACAAAGAATAACGCAGCACAAAAGTGATTGTAAAACACACAAAAATACTTGTGCAGCAGCACACCATTCCATAACAACAGGACACCAATTTAATTTGTCAGATATCAAGATCTTAGATTCAGAAAGCAATTATAAGAAAAGATTGTTCCTCGAGATGTACCACATAAACAGTAATAAACGTTCAATTAATTACAAATCAGACACAAGTAGATTAAGCGAAATTTACTGCAATGTTTTAAAATTCGAAAAATAGCAGAATATTAAACAGATGGCTCGATATTGGAACTTTTGACCCTTAACACATGTGAGAAAAGATACCTGACTCAGTGCCGCCCTCGACGTTCTCGTGAAACGACATGCATAGCTTTAAGTTAAATTGCTTTATATAACATACCTACAACAATTCGTAAGTTATATCATTGTAATATTATGTTTGTACCTAACTGTTAGTTAATTTTGTAGTTTGTTCCTGATGAAGATGAAAAATTAATAAATACTCATCGAAATATCGAATTCAACAGAATTAAATGTAGTTTCAATCTAAGCCACAGACCGCAATTCCCGATAATTTCAACACTGTTTTATAGTGTTATAGAATATACTTGCACGGTCGATAAATACATCGGATTTCGAATCCAGTTCTGTATATATATACAGTCGAACCCGCTTATTAGAATACCGGTTAAAGGAATATCCCGGTTTAAAAAATAGAAATTTGAGGTCCCGAAACGTTTAAACCAGTAAAAAATGATCGGTTATTAGAATATCCCGGTTATAGGAATACTTTTGCTTGGCACGAAGGCTATTCTAATAAGCGGGTTCGACTGTATATATATATATATATATATATATATATATATATATATATATATATATATATATATATATATATATATATATATATATATATATATATATATATAAAGCAGTTAGGTAATATTGACTGACACTATGTAAAATCTTGTTAATTTTGAGGTTGCAGTCATAAATTTTAGGGGGCAGGATAAGTAAAACTCTTAGTTATTATCAATCTTTCGCAAAATTTATTTGCTTCTTCAAGATATGCTAAAAAAGTTTTAGTAAATATAATGAAATTAAGACGATAAAAAATATTGTATATAAAAGCATAAAAAACTTACAACGTGAGGTTAATCCATTAAATTTTTGGCGTACATAACAAAAAAATATATAAAATTCTTAATCTAATTTCTAATCTTCTACAATGCCTTAATTTTAGATAATTTAAAAAGAGAAAAATAATTTGACAATTTAATTTGAAATTTAGTATGTCAGAAAGACATTTTGTATCTGTTTATTATATTTTATTTTAAGTTGCTAATAACTAGTTTTTTATTATTTCTTATCTGCGTACTTATTATAGAATTTATGGATATAAGTAATTTGTAAAATATTAGTTTTAGCAATAAAGTGGCGCCAAATTTGAAAATTTAATTTTGAATTTAGTCAGGCAATTTAGTATTTTTAAATTAAAATATTAGTTTTCGTAAGATAGAATGTAATTATAGATGGTGCTTAGTTTATCTATGTCACTTTTTTTATTAACACATTGATATTTGTTGATGCATACCATTTCGAGAAATTCCCTTTTAATTAAGTTGTTTTCATGTTTTAGGATCGTTGTTTCATTAAAATTGAATGAATGATTTTTATTGATTGCATGATCTATTAATGCACATGTATTTTTGTTAAGTCTGAGGTCGCTTTTATGTGATGTTAGTCTGCCTATTAGATTTCTGGATGTGTGTCCGATGTATGATTTATGACAACTTCCGCATGGTATATTGTAAACTATATTTGAGCTTTCCATAAACTAACTAAAGTATTTTCAAACTATTCTCAAATTAAAATTACAATTAAAAATATAAAAACATTGGCATCATTGTATACAAAAACTAAAACTCCTATTAGCATTATGGAAAGCTCAAATATAGTTTACAATATACCATGCGGAAGTTGTCATAAATCATACATCGGACACACGTCCAGAAATATAATAGGCAGACTAACATCACATAAAAGCGACCTCAGACTTAACAAAAATACATGTGCATTAATAGATCATGCAATCAATAAAAATCATTCATTCAATTTTAATGAAACAACGATCCTAAAACATGAAAACAACTTAATTAAAAGGGAATTTCTCGAAATGGTATGCATCAACAAATATCAATGTGTTAATAAAAAAAATTGACATAGATAAACTAAGCACCATCTATAATTACATTCTATCTTACGAAAACTAATATTTTAATTTAAAAATACTAAATTGCCTGACTAAATTCAAAATTAAATTTTCAAATTTGGCGCCACTTTATTGCTAAAACTAATATTTTACAAATTACTTATATCCATAAATTCTATAATAAGTACGCAGATAAGAAATAATAAAAAACTAGTTATTAGCAACTTAAAATAAAATATAATAAACAGATACAAATGTCTTTCTGACATACTAAATTTCAAATTAAATTGTCAAATTATTTTTCTCTTTTTAAATTATCTAAAATTAAGGCATTGTAGAAGATTAGAAATTAGATTAAGAATTTTATATATTTTTTTGTTATGTAAGCCAAAAATTTAATGGATTAACCTCACGTTGTAAGTTTTTTATGCTTTTATATACAATATTTTTTATCGTCTTAATTTCATTATATTTACTAAAACTTTTTTAGCATATCTTGAAGAAGCAAATAAATTTTGCGAAAGCTTGATAATAACTAAGAGTTTTACTTATCCTGCCCCCTGAAATTTATGACTGCAACCTCAAAATTAACAAGATTTTTTTTTTATATATATATATATATATATATATATATATATATATATATATATATTATTGTGATATTCAAAGATCGGTGTGCTCAAAGCAATTGATTAGATAATTAATTAATTAATTAAATTTAATTTTAATGATGCACTTATGATTTAATCACACTATTTAATGCTCTAATCTCAGGGTTTTATATTCTCGTGCTTCAATATCTCCTTTGCTTTACATATGATAAATAAGGTCAAAGACTAACGGAATAAAACACATATATGGTACAAAAACATCTATTGAAATAAATTCACCCTCAAAATATCCTCTAAAAATAATATCTCCTATTCTGATTATTGAAATACTCCTACCACTATCTAAAGTACTTATTGAAATTTGCGTTATGAATAATTCTACAAAAAAAAATAAAACTGTCTCTCAGATGATGAGTTGTCCAAATTCTTGTCTCTGGTCGCCTACAATTTACTCTTAGCAGCCCCCTATGTAGTCAGCAATCTCGCAACAAACTATTGCAAGCCTATTGTCATCAATGACCCCCTACAGATGCACGTATCTTTCAAAAAACAATGCTAGCCTTTTCTCCTCTCAATAAACTGAATCTATTTCTCGTTCCGGCATGCAAAGGTGACTCTTGGAATATAAGTAGAACAATATAACTTACAATGCTTTACGTGATGAGCCTCCGTCAGGACACTTATTTCAACAAACTCACAGCTATTCATTTATCTGCCTTACTACTTCAGGAGACTCTCAGAGATCACCACTATTCGACTTGACGATCATTTAACAACTATCGTCTAGAATCACATTCGTTTAAAGGCCAGCGCTAAACAGTAACGTTGAAAAAATTATTCTCCCGTAAAATTAAATTATGTAAAAAATTATGAAAATCCACTGACAACGATTCCAAAAAAATTAAATTCTAAATTGTCAATCTCAGATTCAACACCAACTTTTCCTACCATTAGAAATTTCCTAAAACTAATTACATGCCAATCGGTTTTTAAGGAGATTACATTCATTTATATTTCTAAATACAATTGTTCCCTAACCCGGTCTCATTGTCCAAACACATAACCTCTTCCTTATCATACTAACTGTACAAAGAAAATACTTAATCCCTATTTAAATTTTGTTTACCTACGGCCATCCAAAGATAATTGACTTTCATTTCTTCGAAATGAATTTTGGTATATTTTTATTATATGTTTTAACTTTTCTAAAATATTAAGATCGAAACCATATTAATTCAAATTTTACATATCTTAACAACTCCCCGCCATTTGATTTGCCGAAAAACTCTGTTATTTATTTAAATGACACAAGTTTTTTTTAGGATCAAATTATTCCATTATGTTACCAAACTCTACTCATGATACTTATAAATGTCGTGAATGTTAAAAATACCCCGTATCTTGCCTGTCTCTATATGCGCTAATTCATAACTATTTACCCCATTTTCCGTATTGACCCTATATGGACCTTCAAATACCGCCATCAATTTAGCACAAATACCATTTTGTAAATTGGACACCCTTAGTGCCCTCACTAAAACTTTATCCCCTTTCTGGAATGTAACCGGCCTTCTTCTTCGGGTCCTCTCTTGCCTTTGGAGATATTTCTCTCCACTTCGTCTCAATCTTCGTTGAACCACCTCGATCACTTCTTCGTATTGTCTGGGCGCGGTGTCTTCCCACGGTCTCGTAGGCATTGTTCCTTTCATTACATATAAAGGCGTCTCCTTGGTAACCGTATTTGGTGCACAGTTCAAATACGTCTCTATTTCAAACACTTTTCTGTCCCAATGTCGATGATGTTCTTCCGCAGCAATTCTTAGAAATTTTGTGACTTCTTGTATAAAACGCTCTGATGGGTTGCTCTGTGGATGTCGGATGCTTACAAATTTTGTATTTATGCCTCTCTCTCTTAATTCCCCTTTAAAACGGTCGTTCCTAAAGTATGTTGCATTGTCCAACAAAATATTGTCTGGTCTTCCCACTGTTTCGATAAAATCGTCTATCTTCCGAAGTATTTCAGCTCCTTTCGTGGTTCTACATGGGTACAGTTTTAAATACTTTGAAAAAACATCCACCATAACTAATATGTGTTTATTCCTCTGTGTTGTTGTTATTAAATCGCTCAACATATCAATGGCGACAATATCCAGTTTCTTCCGAGCTATGACGTTTTTTGTGATGTTTTCGTTTTTGAAATTCTTACTTTTACACTTTCGGCATGTCTCGCAATTTCGAGTCATCTCTTTGGCTATTGTATAGTCCTTTCGACAAATGTAGTTCTCCCTGAACATAAGCCACACCTTCCTGCTTCCAATGTGTCCGTTGTCACAGTGTAATTTTGCTAAAACTTCTTTTGCTATCTGTTCCTTGATTACATATAGTTCTCTACCATCGACCCTCTTAAAATATAAGTTATCCTCTTGTTCGACCCTTTGCTTTTCTCTTTCATCCAGTTGTTCCTGATTTTCCCTGATCTGAGCCAAAGAAAATAAGCCTGCTTCTTCTCTCATTATGTTCATGCCAACGTGGAGAGTTTTGTGGTCCTCTTTGCGGAATTGTTCATCTCTCGTCAACGCATCAGCCAAGATATTGTCAGTTCCTTTGATATATTTAAATTCAAAATCATACTCTTGAAGTAAAAGAATGCCCCTATGAATTCTATTATTTACCAGCCTATTTTTCATTATATGTATCAAAGCTGCATGGTCTGTTTCAATGGTGAATTTTGCCCCTAGTAGGTAAAACCGTAATTTATTTACACAAAATAACACACTGGCGAACTCTAATTCAGTAACGCTGTACTTTCTCTCATATGTTTTGGTTACACGGGAGACAAAACAGATTGGCACCTCTACATCGTCTTGGATCTGTGATAACACCCCTGCGAATTTTGTTATGGAACCATCGGTCCGGAGAATGAAAGGTTGATCATATCTTGGGTGGTGTACTCTTACAGCTGTGGAGAAAGCTCCTTTTAAATTTTTGAAAGCCATTTCTTGTTCCGTTCCCCATTTCCACCTAACATTTTTCTTAAGTAATGCTATCAACGGTATTTCTTTTGTGCTGATGTCTGGTATTAGTTTTTTGAAATAGTTTACCATTCCCAAAAATCCCCGCAATGTTTTTAAATTGGTTGGCCTAGCGTAGTTATTTATAATTTCGATTCTATCTTCTGCAAGACTAATCCCTTTTGTGTCTAATTTGAATCCTAAATACAGTATTTCCTTTTGGAAAAACTGACACTTTTTAATATTTAATTTCAATCCCGCTTGATCCAGTTCTTCTAGCACAGTGTGAATATGTCGTAGATGGCTTGTTATATCTGGTGAGAAAATTAATAAATCATCTATGTAATGTACAACAAATTCTCCATGCCTATTTAAGATTGTGTTCAATGCGCGAACCAAAGCAGCGCATGCACTCTGTAGGCCAAATGGTACCACCCTAAATCGGTATACCACTCCGTCGATCGAAAAAGCGGTATAATTTCGACATTTCTCTGCCAAAGGTATTAACCAAAAACTATGTTTCAAATCGATTTTGGAAAAAATGTGTGACCCTGTGATTCGTCCAAATATGGCTTCGATGTTCAAAGGCGCTTCGTATTGCGCGATTGTGTGTGAATTAATGTTTCTTGCATCTAAACATAATCGCAAATCACCACTCGATTTTTTAACGCATACTATCGGGTTGATATATGGAGAGTCACATCTTTCTATCACCTTGTCTTCGATCATTTTTTCAATTTCCTGTCCGACGCTTTGCCTGTATTTATACGGGATTGGATATGTCTTGGATTTAAAATTTTCTAAGTTTTTAACTTTAAAAGAATGTTC
The DNA here is from genome assembly GCF_917563875.1 of Diabrotica virgifera virgifera. Taxonomy (NCBI): domain Eukaryota; kingdom Metazoa; phylum Arthropoda; class Insecta; order Coleoptera; family Chrysomelidae; genus Diabrotica; species Diabrotica virgifera. Next base: position 173,584,327 of record NC_065449.1, on the reverse strand, counting down.
ATAATTTTTAGCCACTCGGCTTTCTTCATTAATCAAATCTCCATAATTTTCTAGAATCTTCTCTACTTCCTTTTCCATGTTTTCTCCACATTTTAATTTTCTTTCATCCTCATTTTGTTCGCATGTATTCACTGTCCATAATATTTCTTCATAAAATTCTGGATTCTCGTCCATTATTGCCATTTCTTCTCTGTCCTCATCCTTTATTTCTTCTTCTGTTTTTTTTTATCTTCAATTTCCATTTGGTATCCCGAGCACCATGTTTCTACTGCTTTCATTTCTCTTATGAGAACTTCCTTTTCTTCCTGCTTCCTTTCTGTTTTATCGTCGATTGCCGACAATTCTTCCGTACCTTCGATTTCCTGTCTTTCTCTTGTATCCACCTTGTTTTCCTTCTTTCTTTTTGAACTCTTCTTCTTTTTCTTCCTTCTTTTTTTTTCTGGTTGATTTTTTTCTTGTACTTTCTGTTTTTCCTCTACAGTCATATTGATTTCTTTATGTTTTTCCTGTTCATTTATCTTTTCAACAATTATTTTCCTATCTATTTCCATTTCTTCTTCTGTGTTGTCTGGTTCTGCTCTGATTTCCAGTTTATTCTCCGAAAAATTTATGGTGATATGTTTTTCACTCAATTCATCAATTCCCGCTATCATATCATGGTTTAAATCTTCGATCACCACACATTGCATAATATAGTATTTGTCTCCCACTCTGATCCGCACTCCCAAACCTTCATTTACTGTCGTCAATTTTTTGTTGTTTGCACCCACTAAAGCAACCCTAGGAATTTTATACACAAATCTGTCCAAATTTAATTCTTTTACTAGTTTCTTATTGATTAACGATATCTCCGATCCAGAATCAATCAAAATTTTAATCGCTTTATGTTTTATAAATGCATCTAAGAATATTAAATTTGAATTAGAACTTTGTCTTTCATTTCCCGCCAACTGTATAAACTCTCTCGGATGACAAAATATACCGGAGAGTTGTTTATGTTTGTTCAGTGGATGCTTTATTGAAAATCCTGTCTGGATTCATTGCATACATCTTCTTCCTCGTTTTCTATTGTTACATGATTCATCTCCCTTCTATTTTGTCGTTGGAAATTCTGATTGTTTCTACCGTCCCTTTGTTCGTTCGTTTTCCTAGACGGAGGATTTTGTGCATCTCTGTTTCTGTTGTGATTTTCATATGTTCTATTTTTTGCGTGATTCCTGTTATCATAATTTTGTTGTCTATTGTAATTTTGGTATTCTCTCGGCCTATCTTCGTTTGTTGATTGGGCATGTCGGTTTCTCTGGTCATAATTTGATTGATACCTTCTTGCCGGTCCATTATATTGTTCATGTTGTCTTCTGTTTCGCATTTCTCTTCTTTTTGCTTCCCTTACTTGAAGGAATTGGCACAAACTATCAATATCTTGATAGTTTCTCAAAATCACGTGGTCCTCCAGCGTTTCTTCGAAATGTCTGCTTATCATTTCTACCAGTTGTTCGGTAGAGTATTTGTAGTCTAGATATTTGGAATTGTTATATATCTGCAAAGCATATCTTTCTTCCGATATTCTCATTTTCTCGTGATATCTTCCATTCTGTAGCTCTTGGTTGATTTCCCTCTGTTTAACTTTCCCCCAGAAATAGTTGAGAAATTTATTTTCGAAATCTGTCCAATTTTCAAACTCATCTTCTTTACTTTCATACCATAACGCTGCTCCTTCTTTCAGATGGTTTCTAATTGTTTCTTTGCAGTCGTCAAAATATCTAATATGTTGCAATTTGGTTTTCAAATTTTTAACAAATGGTACTGGGTGTGTTTTTCTAATATCCCCTCCAAATTGTATTTTCGCGTCGCTTGTACCAAGGATAATCATTTCCCTTCTTTCTTCACAATTCTGTTGATTCTTGAGTTCCGCAATTTGTTTTTCGTTTTGCTTAAATTTTTCTTCTATTTCTCGCCTGTCTTCTTGTATTGCATTTTCAAATTTGCTTTCTAACTGTTCTAATTCCATCTTCTGCACAGTCTTAATATCCTTCATTTTAGTTTCTATTTCTTCTCGTTGCATCTTCAGTTTCCTTTCTGTTTCTTCTCTAACTTTTTCTAAACAGGCTTTCACTTCATTTTCATATTTTTCCAAACGCTTTTCCAATTTGCCATCATTCTCTTCCAATTTCTGTTCTATTCTCTGTGATATTTCTCTTTGTGTTTCTTCCATTTTTTGTTGTGTTATTTCCATGGCTCGTTTTGCTTCCTGTTGATTTTTCTCTATTTTTTGTTGTGTTTCTTCCATGGCTCGTTTTGATTCCTGTTGATTTTCTTGCATTGTCCTTTTTGTTTCCTGTTGATTTCTATCCATTTGTTGTGATTGGAGTTGCATCAGTTGCAATAGTTTCTCTATTCCTGTTAATTCCTGTTCTTTTCTCTCCATAATCGTTGTATCTCCTTCATTACCCAATCCTTCTTCAACAATTTTTTCCTCTTCTCTGTTATTCTCTCTGCTTTCTTGCATTTTGCTTTGCCTCCTTGTGGTCGACATGTTGTTTCTTTTTGTTACTGTTTTCTTTGTCCCCGCCAAAATGTGAAATTTTACAACACTCTATAAGTTGCAGAACACGACAAATATTTCTCCCCAAATTTAATAAATTTTCGACACAAATATCAAATATGCAATCAGTAAATTTCAAAATAAATATCAAATGTACGATTGGTAAAAATATTAAATAATTCAATAGCAGTAAATATCAACTACCTACGATCAATCCATAAATCAAAAATATTTTTACACCTGGAAAAATTGTCAAATTATCTCTGGATCACCTGTAGTTATTCCTTATCTCTTTCCCTACCATCAAATGCAAAGCTCCGATATTTTTTAAGCCACCACGTTCTGGGCTCCAGTTATTGTGATATTCAAAGATCGGTGTGCTCAAAGCAATTGATTAGATAATTAATTAATTAATTAAATTTAATTTTAATGATGCACTTATGATTTAATCACACTATTTAATGCTCTAATCTCAGGGTTTTATATTCCCGTGCTTCAATATCTCCTTTGCTTTACATATGATAAATAAGGTCAAAGACTAACGGAATAAAACACATATATGGTACAAAAACATCTATTGAAATAAATTCACCCTCAAAATATCCTCTAAAAATAATATCTCCTATTCTGATTATTGAAATACTCCTACCACTATCTAAAGTACTTATTGAAATTTGCGTTATGAATAATTCTACAAAAAAAAAATAAAACTGTCTCTCAGATGATGAGTTGTCCAAATTCTTGTCTCTGGTCGCCTACAATTTACTCTTAGCAGCCCCCTATGTAGTGAGCAATCTCGCAACAAACTATTGCAAGCCTATTGTCATCAATGACCCCCTACAGATGCACGTATCTTTCAAAAAACAATGCTAGCCTTTTCTCCTCTCAATAAACTGAATCTATTTCTCGTTCCGGCATGCAAAGGTGACTCTTGGAATATAAGTAGAACAATATAACTTATAATGCTTTACGTGATGAGCCTCCGTCAGGACACTTATTTCAACAAACTCACAGCTATTCATTTATCTGCCTTACTACTTCAGGAGACTCTCAGAGATCACCACTATTCGACTTGACGATCATTTAACAACTATCGTCTAGAATCACATTCGTTTAAAGGCCAGCACTAAACAGTAACGTTGAAAAAATTATTCTCCCGTAAAATTAAATTATGTAAAAAATTATGAAAGTCCACTGACAACGATTCCAAAAAAATTAAATTCTAAATTGTCAATCTCAGATTCAACACCAACTTTTCCTACCATTAGAAATTTCCTAAAACTAATTACATGCCAATCGGTTTTTAAGGAGATTACATTCATTTAAATTTCTAAATACAATTGTTCCCTAACCCGGTCTCATTGTCCAAACACATAACCACTTCCTTATCATACTAACTGTACAAAGAAAATACTTAATCCCTATTTAAATTTTGTTTACCTACGGCCATCCAAAGATAATTGACTTTCATTTCTTCGAAATGAATTTTGGTATATTTTTATTATATGTTTTAACTTTTCTAAAATATTAAGATCGAAACCATATTAATTCAAATTTTACATATCTTAACAACATATATATATATATATATATATATATATATATATATATATATATATATATATATATATATATATATATATATATATATATATATATATATATGTCTTCATATCAAGACGAGATCCGTTTGTATCATAAGCTATACAAGATGAGATCCGTTTTGCAAGGCGAGATCCAGTTTTGGATCTCACCTTGTATTCACGTGTATATAGTGACATCTCGATGTGACAATGGTTGGGGCACAAGGAAATCGATTTTTGTCTGGACCTCATTTTGCACCCCTTTTGGTGAATTTTATATTGCAGTGGTTCCACTAAATCCGCTGTAGAGGGCAGCGCGCGCGATCCGTTGTGTATATGGTAAATATATATTCTGCAGACAACCCGAGATCCGGTAAATTTGGAAACATCGCAAATAAATTTCACGGTCAGCTCTCTCACTCGGTTTACTTGAATAAGAATGTTTACATTATTTAAGGGCTCTGTCCAGAAAGGCGATTGTCAAATATCTCGAGAACTAAACGGCATATCGAAAAAACTTTGGAATGCTTTTTTAATGGTTTTTCAAAATCTATATACTTAAGCAATAGCAGGGTTCTTATTCTGCCTGCGAAAGCGGTGGGTGTAGCAACTTTGAATTTTCAACTGAAACACTTTATTTTTAATTAAATAGTTGAAATTTAGAATTAAAAATACACAACTTCTGTTTGAATCGATAATAGCTTCTTTAATCCAGTCGGAAGAGCTTCAAAATCGTCGTTTTGATGACATTTTTAGGGTTTAGGGGTACCTAAGGTAGTTAGCTTAAAACGTAAGAAATAAATTTGAATAGTTAATGTTTATTGATAAACAAAGCTCCAATTCTATTTTACTTCAACTCATTTTAAGGCTATTTCAATAAACTAATCGTTCTTTTTTCAGTTTTTTGGTAAAATATTGTAACTTATAGACGAAAATTCTTAAAATCGGCTATTTTTCATTTAAATTGTCAATAAATAATTAAATTCAGAAAAAATTGGTCAGATTTACATAAATTTTGTTATTCCGTCCATATAGAAACTAAAATAATTGTTACGTAGTTACACCGAGTGTCATAAAAACCGTGTATTTTTACTCATTTCATTGAGCTATTTCACGTAATATCGAGATATAAGTTGTATTTTTTACATAAGTTATATTAACGTTAAACTGACTTAATTTATAGTTTTATAAGCAACAATTAAGTATAGCGAAATTTATAAAACCTTGTTTAAATTGTTTTACATGCTCTATAATGCGGTTATCTTAAATTTTGTTTTGAATGTTTTTCTTCTTACTGGTAGACAAAAAATGGCAAAATGTGCATTTTTGACATCAAATTGTTGATAACCAACATAGTTACTACTCAAAATATTAAAAAAAACTAACCGTCGGTATAACAGGTTGCCTGGCAACCAGATGTAGAACAGTACCATAAATGTTTTAGACTTTTTAGCACTTTCTTTAAGTCAAATTTAAAATCAATTGCCACCAATAACTTACACCCATGTTCACTCATTACGAAATCTGTTACAAGAATTTCAGCGATTTCAGCCATTTTTTCAAAATTTATTTGGATTTTCTCTAGTAATCCTTCCAAAAGACAATACATAAATGATGAATATCAAGCTTAAGTTGCCTTACACCAACTTCAAGGAGGGTAATTTATACAGGTACATACCTGGAATTATTATATGGACCGTTCACTCTTGTTAGAGTATAGTTCGCTCAAATATGAGCTCTTTTAATCCATTTCACGCGGTAAATTAGTCCGCTTTTCCTTTAGGTCGTAGTTCATAGGTTGTGATGTTTTTTTGCCTTCTCTACTATCTTCTTCCACTCTCTCCGGTCCTGAATCTTTTCTCTCCAGTTTGCAATTTCCATCTTTCATATATCGTCTAGCAGTTGATCTTCCCATCTAATTTTTGGCCTTCCTCTTGGTCTATTTTTTACTGGTTTCCAGTTCATTATCTTCCTGATCAGTTCTTCTACCCCTCTTCTTTGTGTGTGCCCAAACCATCTGAGCCTTTGTGCTTTAATGAATTTTACTATAGCTTCTCCTTTATTTATATTTATTATTTCATGGTTCATCAGCTTTCTATATTCCCCTGTTTCTGTCTTTACTGAGCCATGTATTCTTATAATTTTTCTCTCAATTATTTTTAAATTTTTCTTCGTCTTTTTTCGTAAGGCACATTACTTCTGCTCCATAGGCTATCACGGATCTGATTGCTGCTGTGTATATTTTTGATTTTGTTTTTTTGCTCAGGTTTTTGTCCTTGAGTAGTTGGTGATATTTCCAATATACTCTATTACCTGCTTTAATTCTGTCGTTTATCTCTATACTCCTTCCGTTTTTGACGTCCACCATCACCCCCAGGTATTTGAAGCAATCTACTCTCTGGAATGTATTTTCACCTATCTTTATTTCTGCTATTCTGTTTACATTGTCTCGTGTGCTTATAAGATATTTTGTTTTATTCTGATTGATTATTAATCCTCTCGTCTTTGCTTTTCTTACCAGGGTTAAAAGTGCCTCTTCTAGTCTTTTTTTTTTATCTCGTGCTACCAGTCCCAGGTCATCTGCATATCCTATGATCTGTGTTGAGCTTTGAATAATTGTCTTTTTCAGCCCTGTGTCCCTAATTACTCCTTCTAGAACGATATTAAATAGTGTCGTTTGTCGTTGACAGACTGTCTCCTTCTCTTACTTCAAGTTCTATTTTGATGTCATTTGTATCGCCCTCATTTGTTTTAACTTTTGCTGTTGAGTCTTTTATTGTCATTCTAGTTAGTCTTATTAATTTTGCCGGTATCTCCATTTTTTTCATTTCGTTTAATAATTGTTGTCTGTATATGCTGGCGAAGGCCTGTTGGAAGTCGATGAATAGTATGTGTAATTCTATGTCATGTTCATAGCTTTTTTCAATTGTTTGTGTCAGTACGTGTATTGCATTTATTGTTGATCTTCCTTTTCTAAAACCCTGTTGGTATGGTCCTATAATTTTTTCTGTGTATTGATTTAGTCGGTTTCTTATAATTGTGGTCAATATCTTATACGTTGTATTTAGTAGCATAATTGGTCTGTAGTTACAGCACTTAGTTGGATCTCCTTTCTTAAAGATTGGTGCGATGTGTCCGTTTTTCCATTCTATGGGCATGCTTTCGTCCTTCCAAATTGTAACCATTAACTTGTGCATTCGCTTCGTGAGCTCCTCTCCTCCGTTGATGATCAGTTCGTTGTTGATTTCATCTGGCCCTGGCGTTTTGTTTACTTTTAGTTGTTTTAATACCTCCATGAATTCCTGATAAGTAGGTGCGCCTTCCTCTTCATCTCTGTTATCTCTTATATCCTCATCCTCTGAATATGCCTTATTGTCGTTTTTGTATAGGTCCGTGAAATGTTTTCCCCAATATTTTTTATTTACTTTTGTGACAGATTTTTTGGTATTGTATTGTTGTTTTATCTATTCGAACAATTTCTTGTTGTCTTTATTATTCGTTTCTAATTCTTGCATTTGTTCAGAGATCCATGTGTTCTTCTTTCTTCTATAGAGTTTCAATGCTTCTTGTTTTTCTTTTCTATATTGGTCCAGTTGTTCCTGTTCGGCACTTTGTAGCCATTTGTTTCTTGCGAGGTGCTTCAGTTGACTTTTTTGGTGACATTCCTCATCAAACCATTCTTTCGATTCTTTGTTTTTTTGGAATCCTATTATTTGTTCTGCTGTCTCTATTATGCTGTTCTTTATGTTTTTCCATTCTCGTTCTATTTCTATGTGCTCGTACTGACCCAATTTCTGTTCCAGTTGTTCTGTATATTGTTTCTTTGTTTCTTGCGTTTTCAGATTGGCTATATTCCATTTCCTCCTTTTTCCTTCCTTATGATTATTTGCTTTGATTATTTTCATCTTAAGTTTTGCTATCAACAATATGTGGTCAGTGCCTTCATTTGCCCCTCTATATGACCTTACGTCTTGTACTATTTGTGTCCACTTTTTCAAAATTAGAGTATGATTTATTTGGTTTCCATCCATTCTTCCTGGTATCATCCATGTTATTTTGTGTTCTTTTTTATGTTTATGCCCAGTACTAACTATATATGTATTTGTTGCTGCTGCTAGGTTGCAGATTTCTCCTCCATTATCATTCGTAGTTTCATGAATGGTTTCTTTGCCAGCTACATTACGATTATAGTCCTCCTTTCCGATCTTTGCATTGAAATCACCCAATATTATTAATATGTCATTTCTCGGAATATTTCTCAGGTTTCTTCCAGGATGTCGTAGAATTCTGCTTTATCTTCTTGGTTTGCTTCTTCGGTGGGTGCATAGCAATTGACTATCGAGATGTTGGCTTGTTTATTTTTTTATGTAAGATATCCTTTCATTAACTGCTTTGAATTGTATCAGTTTTTCCCTCATTTTTTTGTTCACCATAAATGCCGTACCATTCGTTCCCTGTTTGTTTTCTCCCGAATAATGCATGCTAAAGTTTTTCTTCTCAACTTTTTCTGCTTTCTTCCATCATATTTCCTGTAGGGCTAGGATTTCTAGTTGGTATTTTTTCATTTCAAGAGCTATTTCTTGCATCTTACCTACTGCCAGCATGGTTCTAATTTTCTAAGATCCCATTCCAATGGGTTTTGTTCTTTTCTTCTTATTGAGATTCTGTCTTTATTTTGTGTGCGTTATTTTGTTTTCGTTAACCGTTTGCATTTCCGAGTCTTTTTTTGCCATGTCAATATCATATTTCAGCCGCTGTTCTTCGTTTATTAGTTTTTTGAATTTTCTATCAGCTGTTCTCTCTCTTCGTCCCATATCTAGATTTTGCCATTCACTATTAATTTCTTGTAGCCGATTTTCGTTTGCTTACCTTTGCTTCTTTCGTCCTTTGCTATTTTAGTTATTTCCTTTTGTATTTCTTTTTCTTTCGATGTCCAATCGTTGTTTATATAGATACGATCTTTATGCTGCTTTAGTTTACGTTTCTTGTTTAGGATTTCCATTTTATCCGTGAGGGCTTCTGTTTCTATTGCGCATACTGTTTCTCCTATTTTTTTGCACTTCTTAGTTTTATTTGTATTTGCAACTCTTGGGCTCTGAAATTTTCCATTTCTTCTTTTAATTTCTTAAAATCATTTGTTTCTACTTTCAACCCAGTTACGATCAACTTTTTCTTTTTGCTAAATTTCTCCAATTGCTCCATTCATTCATGTAGCGGTTTTACTTCTTTTTTTAGTTTTTGTTTCTCTGCTTTTACACCCATTAACTCTTTATTGGTTTGTTGTTATTCTTTCCTTATTTGTTTTATTTCCTGAAGCATTTCATCTTTTTTATTCATTAGCTCTTTCATTATTGTAATCATAACATTTTCCATGTCTTCCTTGTTTTCGTTGCCTGCTTTGCTTGGTGACCGTTTTTTAATTTTACGTCTATTAAAACAATCATCCAAGTTTTCTCTTTTGCGTTTCGTTTCATCATCGGTTTCACTTCCTGTGCCATTTTTTCCATTTTCTAGGAGTGCAGCGCTAAATACCTGGAATACCGATATTAGATTATCAACAATACTTAAAAAATTAAAGTTACCAATTCACCGGTAGTTAATGGGTTATCTAAAAATTACCTGCGCACCAGAGTTGCCAGTTGGCCTGTAATTAGTATGGGGGATTAAAATAGATACGAATTCACCGGGACCCGGAAATATGCACACCCTGATATTCTAGTTACGTAAGCTCGTCCGATTGGCGCATGACGTCAGCAACAGAGTAAAGCATAGTCCCGTCTATATTCGTAATACGAACGCGAATGAAATTTGAGAATAGTACAAATGAATGAATTATGACTAAAAGAAACTAAGTGATTTTTATAGTTTAGAGGAAAATTATTAAACTATTTACTTTTATTTAAATTGATTTTCAGTTATTTGTAAAGTTCCCAGTTTCTTGATTATATTGGTATCCGGAAAATAAAAATATTCATATAATCGATATCTAATAAAATTATTATATTTCGTTAGTTGGCAAAAATGATTAGTGGCCTACACATTAGTAAATATAATTTTTACCAAGGGGAAGAAAAGCCCCAAAATAAAACCATAAATTTAATGGATTGATAAAAAAACAAAATTTTTTACTTTTTAAATAATGTATTTCATCAGATTTAAGTAAGAGGCTTGGAAAAGACAAAAATAAGTGTTACGGTTTTCATGCCATGCACTTTATTTTAATTTTGTGCATGTGAAATAGACGTACATACAGCAACTATATAGCAGTTTTCATAATTTTTCTTTTACGCAATGTCAGGTTGTTAAGAGATTGTTTAGTTCTTTAATTCGGAAGTACATCCGAGACCTAAAAAATAACTTGTTCGCTTTGTTAGAACAGTCTACAGTTACACTTTTGGACATAAGGTTTTCTAAATAATTTTTAGTTACCAAAATGGAATCACCATTCATGTGGAAGGAAAAATTGTCTCCAGTTACTTAATATATGACAAGAGAGTATCTGATGGTTTACATAAACCACACTTACTCAAATTGTCAACCCACGTGTACGTTGAAACATCTTCGGATTGAATACTGGAGTCCTTCAATTTATGGCAGATATAGCCAGCCAAATTCTCCAAACCATCATACTCGAGGTCACTAATGTTTTTTCATTCTGACTCTCATTGAAAACTTGAAAATCCACAACTGTTTCGTTGTTAGAATCCAGCCTTTGGATCAATTGTCCAGAAATTGGTAAATCTGGGATGTCGTCTGTTTAAACGTTCGAAAATTCGTTCCGTTGTCTTTCCTACTCGTATATAACTTTTATAAAATATAATAAAGCTTTTTGTAAACACTTTAAAAAAATTTTAATGGGTTTTCCCCGAAAAGAGCTTTATTTTTTGGTACTATGTATCACGTTAAAATATTTGATTTGGAATTCGAAGGATAAGATCGTCTTTTTTATGAGCTACAAATTTACTATTACTGGTTCTATAGACTAAGAACATACCATTTTTTCGTTTTTTTTATATGCTACATTTTTTCCAAGAATATTTTTTCGATAAAATACTTACTTTTTGAGTATTTGCGAAAAACCGCCGAAAAACGTGTTTTTTTTGTTGAAAAGTAAATATTTTTAGTCGCAAGTGACTCTAGTACATACTACTGAATTAACCTAGTACCTAAGATAAAAAACTCTATAGAACAAAAGTTGCTTAAACTTAGTCAGATCTGTTTTCGGACTTATTTTAAACGTATATTTTTTCACCCTCCAAGTAAAAGTAATCAACGGCACAAATTCAACTTTGAAATGGGGTATGGGTAGAATCTGAATCCAAATTTTCATGCAATTAGGAGTTGACCCTGAAAATTATGTGTGTTTCTTTTTATCTTTTAAATCATTTTACTTAAAATCATTTTTAACTATCAAATAATAATTACATATATTGAGTTATTTTATTTTTTAAACTTTAATAATATTTATTAAAATTTTTACTTTTTTGTAATGTATTTTTAAAACAAGCACTCATTTAAATAATTATTTTGTAACAATTTGTATTATTTAAGAATATAGTAATTACATTTTGGTTTCGTAGTAAGTGTTTTTTAAGAATATTAATGTATAGTTTTAAAATATTGTATTGCAAATAATTATCATTATTAAATGGTTATTATTTGTGAAGTATTCTTTTTCTTTTTCACACCCTTATGTATGTAACAAAACTAAGGGATTTTCTGAAAGGTCAATCGTAGACGTTAAAGACACAAAAGAAGCGATACTTAAAAGTTACATAAAGAATTCGAGACAACGCTGTTACTGCCGTCATTGACTCCGCCCACTATATATCTTTATATCGTGGGAAATATACAATACAACACGAGCTCCAATCGCTCGACTAATACTCTTTAGAGCTGGCATCAGTGTGTGATCTCGCGTTGATCGGTAAATATCTAAAATTTCGTATATAAGTCCTCCCCTTTACTTTTCAGAAATTTTTACAGAAAATTTTTACAGAAAATTTTAAGTACAAAAATCTTTTCCCCTCTAAGTGTGCCATGATTAATATGTTAATTATAAAGATACTTATGAACAATATACTCCAATAATTAATTTCCTATTGGTGGATCTCGGGTTGTCCTCGATTTAGTCGGATCTCGCCTTGATATGAAGACGTATATATATATATATATATATATATATATAATTGTTAATATGTAATGACTGTTGGAATGTAATAAAAATTTTTTATTGGGGAATGCAGTCAATAAATATTTGGGCTATTCAGTGAAACACTTTGAACTTATTAGTCGAGCTTTCGAAAATTTTATTTTCTTTATCAAGACTATCTACAAATAAAAATGTTTAAATTTAGATAAAACTCGAAACAAAACTTAACTTACTGCTCGTGGTTACAAATTAATAATTATACAACTTATATAAAAACATGAAAATTTCTTAAAAGTAATATGTAAACGTAAAAATTTTGATAGTATGTCAATTCGACATCACTCAAAAAAATGTCGTTGGACTACTATAATAATTCGATAGGTTGGGAAAGAAATTAATGACATAATTTGTTGTAATTTATGATAGAAGAAATAAAAAAAAAAAATTTATTTTAGGTAGAATTATTAGTAATATTTCAACAAATTTTAATAAGACAAAATGTTATTATAAATGATACTTAATTTATCAATGTCAGATCTCTTATTAATGCAATTTGATTTTTTTATCCAAATCATTTCTTTAAATTCTCTTTTGCGTAAATTAATTTCCCTTTCTAAAATTGTGGTTTCTTGAAACATGAAAACATGATCATCATTAATCACATGTTCTGCCAAGGCACATTAATTTATCCCTTAGATTAACTTCACACAAAAGTGATATTAAGAGAAATGTCCCATCTTGTGCCTTGGCAGAACATGTGATTAATGATGATCATGTTTTCATGTTTCAAGAAACCACTATTTTAGAAAGGGAAATTAATTTACGCAAAAGAGAATTTAAAGAAATGATTTGGATAAAAAAATCAAATTGCATTAATAAGAGATCTGACATTGATAAATTAAGTATCATTTATAATAACATTTTGTCTTATTAAAATTTGTTGAAATATTACTAATAATTCTACCTAAAATAAATTTTTTTTTTTTATTTCTTCTATCATAAATTACAACAAATTATGTCATTAATTTCTTTCCCAACCTATCGAATTATTATAGTAGTCCAACGACATTTTTTTGAGTGATGTCGAATTGACATACTATCAAAATTTTTACGTTTACATATTACTTTTAAGAAATTTTCATGTTTTTATATAAGTTGTATAATTATTAATTTGTAACCACGAGCAGTAAGTTAAGTTTTGTTTTGAGTTTTATCTAAATTTAAACATTTTTATTTGTAGATAGTCTTGATAAAGAAAATAAAATTTTCGAAAGCTCGACTAATAAGTTCAAAGTGTTTCACTGAATAGCCCAAATATTTATTGACTGCATTCCCCAATAAAAAAAAATTTTTATTATATATATATATATATATATATATATATATATATATATATATATATATATATATATATATATATATATCGTTGTATTTAATACGTAGATCGATTTTGTTGGTGTGTCAAATCAGTTTTCTTTATCTAGTTAGATTCTAGCACGAAGCAAATTTTTGCCTCCAACTAATCTAACAGCTTCACCTTACCTATCAAAATTCGAATTTTCAAATGCTACGTATTTACGGTTTTGTTATATGGAATGGAGGCGTGGAAAATAATCGCAACATTAATGAAGAAAGTAGAGGCCTTCAAAATGTAGATATACCGACGTATATTACGTATATCCTGGACTTAGCACGTGACCAACGAGGATGTACTACGCCGGATGCCGCCGGATGGTAAGGATAATGAGGTAGGAATAACTATAAAGAAAAGAAAGTTGGAACACTTGACTCATGTTATCAGTTGCAGCAAATATAGTGGTAGGGGAGCAAAGTATGCTAAATTTGCAGTCACTCGATTATGGGGACCTATTGGATTGTGATTATTAGGTCCTAAAACCAAAAAAAGTTAAGTAAAATTTTCCATTTTAGTGGGGACTTTCCATTTTTTAATTTAATTTTCCATTTTCAACCATCGTTTTTTCCGATTATAGCGCCATCTATCCATAATTCGAAAAAATATCTCGAATAAAAGTTGCTTATTTTTACGTAAAGAATCCAAATCTGCAATGAAAATTGGGTCACATTTAATATTTTAAAGTAACCCCCTACCCTACCTCCGTGGGGGGTCGTGTTTGGTACCATTCGATAGATTTTTCAAAAACGTTTTGAAAGTGTATTTTGCAGTTTTTCGATATGATGTTCATTTTGCGAAATATCGAGGGCGTTTGTATTTAAAATTTTAAATTTACCCCCTACCCCTCTCCGTGGGGGTCATATTAAGTACCATTCGATAGATTTTTAAAAAATATTGAAGACGTATTTTTTAGTTTTTCGGTCTGACGTTCCTTTCGTGAAATATTCGCTTTGTTTTTACGCCCCGCTCAAATCGTCAGATTTTTTAAATATACTGAAATATACTGCGTCAATCATTAAACTTAAAAATGTCTTTGTTGTCGTGATATAAGGTTAGAACTACGCCTAATGGACACTACATAAGGAACTACTACATAAGGATGATTCAGTATAAAGTGTTCTCTACTCTTCTTGAAGGCTTGGAAGCGTGGACATTAAAATAAGTTCACATGAATAAGTTAGACCTTTGAATTATGGTGTTACAGAAAGATTCTACGAATATTATGGATTCAAATAATCTCAAACTTCAAAATAACTAGAAACAATAGGAATTTAAGCGGAAATAATATTAAGCGTCAACAGAAGTAAACTTGAGTAATTAGACATATATGATTTTGTGGCGGATATTCTTGAGTTGGGGTTCATTTCATGTAATCAAATGAACTATCTTTCAGTAAAGTCGTCCAAGAAACGCAACTCATAAAAATATCGGCAATATCATTTTAAAGTCTTCTACATTAAAATGTAAAATATATGTCTGAATATAAATGAGTCAGATTAAAAATAAATTATTAGAAGAATTTTTTACTAAGCAACAACATTTTTGTTTAATTTAGTAATATTTTATATTTTGACAACGATATCCGATTTGGGCGTCGAAACGTTAATAAAATTAGATATTCAATTTAATTGTGGCTTATTTTCCAATCAAAATACTTAATGATTATAGGGCCCAAATACTTGTTATTACAACTAGTTATGCAAGGCAAAATAAAAGGAAAACGACATGTGGGAAAGGGTTTACATTAGACAAATTGGTATACATACATTAAAATAAATTCATATAAAGAAGTTTTGAATCTTGGTCGCCTTTAAATTTTGGTGATACAGAACACTACAAATATCGAAAATTTTAAAAATTTCAAACGTGAAAGTAGCTAGAAACGGGAAATTAAGATCAAAAATGAATAACCATTTTTGATTTCGTTGCAACATGAAACTACAGCCGCATCATTATTTCAGTTCAATCAGAGAGTGCAGCAAGCACCTCTACCGGTTTCGAAACTTATTAGTCTCTCATCAGGAGGCACATATGCTACTCTCTCTGACCCAACTAGGACAAACCCCGGCGTGCAGTTACGGATTGCAACGAACGAAATGGCAGGGATGCCCTAGCGGCAGTTGCTAGCAAAAAACTAAGTTTTCAATCTAATAGCACATAAAACAACATCCAAAGATGTTACTCTACATCTTTCCAGACTGAAAACAATAAAAACCTTCTCTGGTAACACCTCCGAGGCTTCTACAATTTGCAAGCCATAACGGATGCTGAGGCTAAGGAAGATGAGGTAATTTTACATTTTATAATTTACGTCCCATCTGCTCAGCGCGGTAAAGTTCCAACGAGAATGGCTCCCTTCGTACTCTAATCAGAGTAAACATGTAAATAAAAAATTAATAACCATTTTTAATTTCCTGATGAGAGACTAATAAGTTTCGAAAGAGGTGCTTGCTGTACTCTCTGATTGATCTGGAATAATGGTGCGGCTGTAGTTTTGTGTTGCAACGAAATTGAAAATGGGTATTCATTTTTGATTTACATGTTTACTCTGATTAGAGTACGAAGGGAACATCCAACATCCGTAACGGATAGGCACCATAAGAAGAAGAGTAAGAAGGGAACCATTCTCGTTGGAACTTTACCGCGCTGAGCAGATGGGACGTGAATTATAAATTGTGAATTCCCTCATCTTCCTTAGTCTCAGCATTTTATTATACAATGTAGTTCAGTCTCGTGTAGAAATAAGATTTCTAAAATTTTACAGTTTAAAACCTCATAATAAGTTAGAAACACAAATTTAAAATTTTCTGTGTATTTAATCATTTCAAACGATCTGTGTCGTCATTTCATAATATTTACAATGCAAATTCTCATTATGACAATATAAAATATATACCAGTTTGATTAGATTGGAGTTTAATACAGTTTTTGAAAAGTTAGTGTGGAATTGTGTACTATGTACACTATGATTAACTATTTAGATGCTCTTTTTTGTGACGTATATTCTTGAGTTGTGATTGATTTCATGTAATCGAATAAACTAACTTTTAGTAAAGTCGTCCCAGGAACGCAACTCATAAATATTGGGCATATCATTTTAAAGTCTTCTACTTTAAAATGTATAATATACGTCTGAATTGCCAATATAAATGAGTGAGATTAAATAAATTATTAGAAAAATTTTTTTACTTAGCAACAACATTTTTATTTAATTTAGTAGTATTTTGTATTTTGACAACGAAACCCGATTGTGGCTTATTTCCCATCTAAATAGTTAATCATAAAAATGCCACAAGGGAATAGCTTCAGAACAACATTATGTAAACTATGAATTTATTATGTAAACTATGAAACTATGTAAAAACACATAAAAGTAAATACTATAAGTGTTGTTTAGTACCATTGTTTAAAAGTACAACCATAAGAAATTCCAATAAAATATTTATTAAGTTACTAGTCGATAAGAAACCGCCTAATAAGACGTTACGTTCAATTAGGAAGGACATTAAAGACATTTTAGTTAATTCTCAAGGTCTTCATCTATGTGAAAATTAAATTTAAGTAAGTATTTAATATCTACTTGCTTTAATATGTTGAACAAAAAGGAAATATAAATTTTGGTATAATTTGGTAGATGAGAGTTACATATTAAATGATATTTACCTGTACAATATCTTTCTGGAACTGTTTTTACTATGAAATTAAAATAAACTAATCATAGTAATAAAGATTGATGTTCGTATTGGGTAAGTTATTGTACTGCCCTTTAGAAAAACCCTCTTCGGTCATTTTAAAAAAATTGTCTTAAAAAAACACTCAAATATTTTAAAATACATCATGGTTTACAGCAACTATCTGAAGATTTATAAAACTGAGATACACCATAAAATGATTATTTTACAACAAGTAAACCAATATCAAACGCAATGAATTACAAATTCCATATTTAAAATGGATCTGACGGCACGACCAGGGGTCGTATTTTCGAATTCAATCGAATATTTTCGCATGTGAGTTAACTCTAATGCAAAAATTTCGTATACGAAAGTGAATATGTATTTTTGAACATCCTTCGAAATGTTATACGTATACGAGGAGAATTTGCACCGGTAACAATGCAAATTCGAATAACATTGAACTTATTTGTCATCTGAAGAGTCACAATGTGGCCATAATTTTTTGTCTATTTCTTGTATAATTTCAAACAATGGCATAATCGCAGTATTAAAAACAAATCTTGTTATATTTTTTATACAGTGAGCACGTAAAGCTTGGAATAAATTCATTTTCTCGAGAATGAACAATTTTGGAAAAAATCCCAAAACAGGTCAATTTTTATTTTTAAATGACGACTTTTTGGCATACATATCATACTAGTGACGTCATCCATCTGGGCGTGATGACGTCATCAATGATTTTTTTAAATGGGAATAGGGGTCGTGTGATAGCTCATTTGAAAGGTAATTTAATTCTCTATTTAGTAATATAAACATTGACATAATTATTTATACAGGGTGTCCACGAAAACATTTTTTTAATTTAATTTATTGGCATAAAAAGAAGAATGCATGTAATTTATTTAATCCAAAATACCTTTTACTGCTGTCAGAAAACAGAAAAAAATGTTTATTTGAAAAATATTCATTGCTTTTCGCTTAAACTAAATGTTCAAACTGTCCAGAGGAAGGTGGGTGGCGGCTTTAATATTGAATTTAACCCTGCTGTCCTGTTCGGGTCTATTTGACCCAAAAAATAATTTATTTCTTATTTTACAAATTATTACGCGGCGTAACGATTTGGTGTTTCGTGGCTTTATTACCTAATATGAGGTCTTTCAATTGCATATGAGATAAACATTCAACTTCCGGATTTTTTTGATTAAAATGAAATTGTTACCTAGGGTACGTTCGGGTCAATGTGACCCGCGTATATAAACCGTTAAAAATTACCTGTGTATGTGTGTTTAGTTGGCAGTATTCTATATTAGCAGTACCTGTGTGTTTGTCAGCCGGATACGTCTGTAAATAAAAACAGGTTTCTGCAAGCTAAAACTTGTAAAATAAACTGTAGTATAGCTGGACGATATTGCAAACCAAATTATAAATATGACCAACATGGACGGACAGCATGTATTTGGAACCAACTGGAAAGACATGAATAAAGTTGGTTTCCAAGCATACATTGGTCTTTTATTTTTAGCTCGAGTTTATAAGTCCCATGGACGTATAAATAAAGAGTCCATAATAAGTCCCATGGTGGTCTTGATATATTTACAAAAAGTTTACAAGTAATACGTTTTGATAACAAAACTACTAGACAGGATAGAAGACGTGTTTTGATAAACTTGCGGCAATACGTGAAATTTATGAAATATGGGTAGAAAATGTAAAAAGAACTTTTAACCCTGATTGAAAATGTTACCGTCGATAAGCAACTAGTTGCCTTTAGAGGCCGCTCTCCCTTCAAATGGTACATTCCAGCAAGCCAGCGAAATATGGCACAAAACTTTAGGGTTTATATAATTATGAACAGTAAAACTTCTTATGCTCTAAAATTGCAGATCTATACAGAAATGCGTGTGATGTATGACTTGAATAGTGATTTGGAATGCCACAATATTACGTGTATAATAACTTTTTTACATCGTAAAATTTAGGAAAATTTCTTCTAAAACAAAGTAGATACAATGCCGGGGATTATAAGTAAAATAAACCGGAGCTTTCAGCAAAAATCGCGAATAAAGAAGTTCATAGCTCGTCTTTTTTGCTTCATGCAAGATTTGACAATATTCCCAAAAATAATAAAAATGTTTTTCTTATGAGTACTTTGCATCTTGAATCGTTGTATCATGCATCACTTTCATCAAATGAAAAAACCCCAAATTATTTTAGATTACAATTCCAATAAGGGAGCAGTGGATACTCTAGATTAGCTTCTTGGCTCGTATACATGTGAGAAAAGATAAATCGCTCGCCAATGATTGTTTTTTATAATCTACTGGACATTTCTGCCTACAACGCGTTGTTATGGGCATCAATAAATATCCAATGGAATACCAATCAATTGGGAAAACGGCGAATTTTTCTTGAGGAATTGGGAAAAAACTAATGAAACCAGTAATCATTTCCAGAAAAAATATACCAATAACTAAAGGCTCTTACGAACTGGCAAAAAGGACACGAGCAGGAACAAGTAGACAATATGGAAATGCTAGTGAACCGTCTATCAAATCTAACTCCGCCTGCTAAACGACCACGCTGTAAACTTGCCGTAAAAACGATAACAAGACAAATTATTATGTTGGATTATATCACAAACATATTTGTAAAATCCATTACTTTTATTAATGTCCCAGTTGTAAACTGAATTAAATTTTTGTAGATATTTGTTACTAGGCTTTTTTGAAAGAAAAAATGCCTTTTGTTTTTGTTAATAAGGTTAATTTACATTAACAACATAATTTTTGTTTAATTAACCATAATTTCTTGTTAATAACGTTTTATTTATCACCATTAGCTTATTTTATTTCGATTAAGGAGCTTAAACCATAGTTGGGTCATATTGACCCGAACAGTACATATGTGTAGTTGACTCGAACGGGACAGCAGGGTTAAGCAAAAAACGATATTTATTTGTCAAATAAACATTATTTCCTGTTTTCTGATAGCAGTAAAATGTATTGTGAGTTAAATAAATTACACACGATCTTCTTTTTATGTCAATAAATTTAATTCAAAAAAAATTTTTTGGACACTCTGTATAAATAAATTTGTTAATGTTTATATTACTGAATAGAGAATTAAATTACCTTTTAAATGAGCTATCACACGACCCCTATTTTTATTTAAAAATTTTTAAGATGACGTCATCACGCCCATACGGGTGACGTCACTAGTATGATACATATACCAAAAAGTCGCAACTTAAAAATAAAAATTGACCTGTTTTTAGATTTTTTCCCAAAATCTTCCATTCTCGAGAAAATGAATTTATTCCAACCTTTACGTGCTCACTGTATATTTATTATATGTACTTACAAGAATAATATTGTATAAGAACGTTTAATAGGTATATAAAGATAACGACTTATAGTCTGAACAAATTATAAAAAAAGGTAATTTTTGGGAAAAGTTATTTAATAGCAGTTATTTTAAGCGTAATCGAATCTTAAGATTGCGTAGGTATATTAGTAATATCGATTTGCAAAGACCGCAGAACGCAGAAAGTATGCTATTTTGTTTAATATTATTTTTGTATCCAGTATTTACACTGATATTTTACTATTTGCTTTTCAAAACTTCACTTCAAAGCGATTTTTTAAATTCACCTTTACCTAATTAATGTGATAGTATAAAACAATTGAGGATATGGCAACGGTGTCATATGTCAAGTTTGGAGCTTAGATCCAATGTTAAAATGCAAATGCATACATAAAGTTAGGTTAGGTTGGGTTATACTTTCAAGACATAATCGTACAACATGTTCTTTCTTTCTATTAAAGAATTATTTAAACCAGCCATTGAAAATAAATTTCAATGTAAAAATATTGTATACAACAACACAATTAACACTATTATCGGCTAAATCTATCATGACAACTGAAATGACCTTGAAATGACAACATTAGGTGCGTTCGCGGGTACAGTTGACAAATTGTCGCCGACAATTTCTAACCTCATTTAATATAAATAATATCGTTAATAGATAAATAAACAAGGTATATTTACTTTTAATTAATATTAATAACTAATTATTAAATTATAATATTAAAATATACCTTGTATATTTATCTATTAACGATATTAATTATATCATTTTAAAGTGCGCATGCGTTTTGCTGCTAATTTGTCGCCGACTAGTCGTCGACAGGCTCCCGCGAACGCACCTAATAATTCGTATACGAACATCACGATTCGAGTGGTTTATACCCATTCGAGTCGTCGTATACGTAAAAATTCGTACACGAAGTATTCGAAAATACAAGACACCGGATTTCAAGTGAAATTCTTCTAATTTCGTATGCGAAATATGCTCGAATGAATTCGAAAATAGGACCCCAGTGACGGCGCGTTTATGGCTGGCTGCTATAATTTGAATAATCTCTCGGCTTTAGGGGCTAAAGAGAACAAAAAAACAACTTTGTTATATCTGATACATGTTTTAAATTATGTTCTGTTGTGATTTCATCATCATCATCATCTTGGTGCTACAGCCCTTATAGGGCCTCGACCTTCTGAAGCTTTCTACGCCATTCTGTTCTGTCCCTTGCTTGCATTTTCCATTTGCCGACTCCGATCTTCTCGGCATCCTGTGTTACCCCGTCCATCCACCTCAGCTTTGGTCTACCCCGTCTTCTCATTCCCACGGGTTGCGCTGTTAGAATCTTTTTTATCTGTTGTGATTTATAACATTTTTTTTAATTTCAAATTTTATTCAAGTTACCTATTACATAGGTTTACAAAAAAATTGACTATTTGACAAAACCATATGACTAGGGGGTTTTTGGGGTCACTGGTCACGAATCGGGGGTCCGCTAACCGTTCTGACGTCTAGCTCAAGGTCATTTCATGGTCAAATCAAGATAAATCGACACACTCGCTCTGAAAAAGTATATCAAGTACTGGGTTTTTGGAGTCGCTAATCACAAAATTTAGGGTTCGTTGAGCTCTACCATGTCAGGAAAAGGTCATTTCAAATCAGGACAAGTGCACAAACCTGATTTGACCTTGAAATAACCTTTACCTGACGTGGTAGAGCTCAAGGAACCCAAGTTTTGTGATCAGCGATCCCAAAAACCCCCTAATATACTTTTTCAGAGTGATTGTGTCGATTTATCTTGATATGCCCTTTAAATGACCTTGAGCTAGGCGCGAGAGAGGTCAGTGGACCCGGATTCGGGATCTGCGACCCCAAAAACGCCCTAGTATACTTTTTCAGAGCGATTGTTAATTTATCTTGATTCGATCTTGAAATGACCTCTATCTGACGTGATAGAGATCAGCAGACCCCAAAACCCCTAGTCATTTGGTTTCGTTAAATTGTCAAAAAAATTTTTTTTTGTAAACCTGTGTTATTATTGTTATTTGCATTTTTTAAATTGTTTATAACTTTTTTAGCCACATCAGCTTTATATGGTCTCTATATTAATTTTGGTATTGAAGCAGTGTTCAAATTAAGATTGAGTAGTGTTTCGAGTAAACTTATTAATGGTGCTGATATCTGTACACTTATTATAACATTGCTTATATGTTCTGTGTCTTCGAATGTAAATTTTAAATATTTACAAGAATATTTTCTACACCTTACTAAGGTAAGTATATAAATTTAAAAATGAATAACCATTTTCAATTTCGTTGCAAAACGAAAATACAGCCGAACCATATTCTAGTCCAATCAGAGAGTGCTGCAAGCACCTCTACCGGTTTCGAAAGTTATTAGTCTCTCATCAGGAGGCACATATGCTGCTCTCCCTGATCCAACCAAAACAAACCCCAGCGTGCAGTCCCGGATTGCAACGAACGAAATGGCATAGATGCCCTAGCGGCAACTGCTACCAAAAAGACTAAGTTTTTACTCTAATGGCATATAAAACAACATAATGCTATTCTACATCCCACCAGAATGAAAACAATGGGAACCTTCTCTGGTTACACCTCCGAGGCTTCTACAATTTGCAAGCCATACGGATGCTGAGACTAAGGAAGGTGAGGGAATTCTACAATTTACAATTCACGTCCCATCTGCTCAGCGCGGTAAAGTTCCAACGAGAATGGTTCCCTTCATTCTCCACACAGAGTAAATGTAAATCAAAAATGAATAACTATTTTCAATTTCGTTGCAAAACGAAAATACAGCCGAACCATATTCTAGTCCAATCAGAGAGTGCTGCAAGCACCTCTACCGGTTTCAAAACTTATTAGTCTCTCATCAGGAGGCACATATGCTGCTCTCCCTGATCCAACCAAAACAAACCCCAGCGTGCAGTCCCGGATTGCAACGAACGAAATGGCATAGATGCCCTAGCGGCAACTGCTACCAAAAAGACTAAGTTTTTACTCTAATGGCATATAAAACAACATAATGCTATTCTACATCCCACCAGAATGAAAACAATGGGAACCTTCTCTGGTTACACCTCCGAGGCTTCTACAATTTGCAAGCCATACGGATGCTGAGACTAAGGAAGATGAGGGAATTCTACAATTTACAATTCACGTCCCATCTGCTCAGCGCGGTAAAGTTCCAACGAGAATGGTTCCCTTCATTCTCCACACAGAGTAAATGTAAATCAAAAATGAATAACTATTTTCAATTTCGTTGCAAAACGAAAATACAGCCGAACCATATTCTAGTCCAATCAGAGAGTGCTGCAAGCACCTCTACCGGTTTCAAAACTTATTAGTCTCTCATCAGGAGGCACATATGCTGCTCTCCCTGATCCAACCAAAACAAACCCCAGCGTGCAGTCCCGGATTGCAACGAACGAAATGGCATAGATGCCCTAGCGGCAACTGCTACCAAAAATACTAAGTTTTCACTCCAATGGCATATAAAACAACATAATGCTATTCTACATCCCACCAGAATGAAAACAATGGGAACCTTCTCTGGTTATACCTCCGAGGCTTCTACAATTTGCAAGCCATACGGATGCTGAGACTAAGGAAGATGAGGGAATTCTACAATTTACAATTCACGTCCCATCTGCTCAGCGCGGTAAAGTTCCAACGAGAATATAAATTAAAATTTTGTAACAAAATAGATACTACAACGTTTGTTCTACTCCATGGATATAAAACCTGGAAAGTTACAAAACCCCTTACAGACAAACTTAAGGTCTTTGTTAATAAATATCTACGAAGAATTTTTCGTATTTTGTGGCCTAACATCATCAGAAATGAAGATCTGCTACTCCTAATCGAACAAAAGAGGGTAAAAAAAATGAAATAAAGCCTAGAAAGTGGGGTTGGGTCGGTCACACACTCTGAAAAAATAGCTCCAGCATTGCAAAGACTGCCCTAGAGCAGTTGTCAATGTCGCGTTTTTACTGGAGCTCTATGCCTCACCTAGTAGTTCAAGAAACAAGTAAGCGCCAAGCTAGTAGACACACGGGCCCTATGTCTTAGTGTACTTTCAGTACTTTTAGTGACTTTCATGTCTGTAATATCATGTGACCGTCATGTCATGTGTGTCATGTATTTTACAAGTTTTGCATAACACATGACAATAACAATAACAGCTGTAAACTTCAAATACAAGTGTTCTATAAACTAGCAACTCTCTATGTTATTGTATATTTCCTGACATGCTAGACGTCACTAGAGATTTCTAGGTTATTCGATGATATCTTGAATATTCTTCAACTTAACACTCCTTCTTTTACGTTAAGAGATTTTTCTATGTAGGATCAATCTATTTACTTCTTGGCATAAACGTATACAATAAAAAAAAAATGAAGGGTCCAGTACTGTATTATCTCAAAGTGCCCTTATGTCTATTAGCGTGTCCACTGTGTAGCTGCAATCCAGTTTGTCGCTATTCTTTTAATGTCGTCGGCCCATCTAGTACGTGGTCTTCCACGACTTTGTTTGTCTGCCGACAATCCCAGCAAACAGACCGACGTGTTAATTACGTGAATTTTGGGTACATTTGTCACTAATATACGTAAATTGCTTACGTGATTTTCACGTGAAAATTTGGTTGGAATGTCACATTGAAAATACGTCTTTAAATTACGTGAATAACTCGTCTTCAATAGACGTGTTATTTACCTTAAATAGCAATAAAATTATTCGGGAAATTCACGTTGCAAATACGTGTTTATTAACGTATCTTTTAGGGCATCTATATATTAGTATTCTCGTGAAAGATACGTCCTCGGTTTACGTAAATAATTCGACCTTAATTAACTTATGAATCACGTAATTATTATCCTTATAATATGATATAAATAAAACAAGCATAATTGCTGTATTAACAATGTATTTATTTAGAGACTTTAAAACATTTGTCTTGCATAATTATTATACAACATAATGAACCAAAAATGGTACCGACCTAAAGACACATTAAAAAATTTGCCAACACAACACAGGTCACTTTTTATTTCTAGGAGGACACTACTTCGACACTTTCTTGATCGGCACTTCAACCCTCGAGCAGTGAGGTAAACGTTAATACGAAAGACATTATTATAAATAAACCCGCCTAAAATAAAACGAAGGAAATCATGAAGGAAATAAAGCTCTTCACGTTTCACTTTCACTTTTTGTTGTGAGAAATGTGAGAAGCTGATATTAGTGGTTTTGATCATTGATTTTAAAAATCGATTATTTTTAAATTACAGTTAAACTATTCTACTTACTTTAAATTATTATTACGTATTTTCCTTTTGTTTTTAAGTTTCTTCTACTATTAACTAATTGGTCTTACTAAAAATTTATTTCAATACCAGAATAATATAAAAAAATAATCCTATCGAAACGTATCTATTATTCGATAAATCGATTAATTTAGTTTTCGAACCAACTATGTTAATCATGTACCGTGGTAAAGTGATAGTATTAAAAGGAGGAAAAAGGCTTGGTAGTACGTCATCACCGCGCGCGATTTGAAAATTAGACTCAACATCATCTTAGCTCCTGTGATATTTTTAAAGAAAAAAATAGCAAAAATAGCGTCAAATCAAGGTGGAATTGAAATAGTTATGCTAAGTGATTTTAAAAGCGAAATCATAAACTTTTGTTTAAATATTGGTATTATTTACATTACTTTTACGTGAAATACATCTAATTTTTCGACGTCCATAAAATACAGTGAGTAAAATTCAAATGATAAGGATTTAACCAACACCGTTGTAAAATTTTGTTTTCCAAAACATTTCTCAAAATTTAACCAAAGGAAGTTATTTCTGTTTCGTGATTATTACGTGAAATAAACGTACCTTTTCGATGTAACCGACATTCACACCTATTATAAAAAACATGTACTATATTCGCCATTATGATTTTATATTATTCTAATGTCAAACATGTATAAAGGAAGCCCTAATATATAGATGAATGATTTGGCACTGAAATACGTTTTTTTCCCGTCATAAATCACCGAGTAACGTATTCGTTGAAATTTGCCGTAAATTTAACTTAATCATCACGTAACTGGGCTCAAACCTGTTTGCTGGGATGGGTCTAAAAGTAAATAATAACACAACTTGTTAATAAATAAGTAAATAACAGTAAAAGTAAGTAGATTAATAATAATCAGCCGTAGGAGAATCCTTTTCTACAGATGGATCAACAGTATATTCAGAGATTTCAAAGTAAATATGCGATTATTATTACAAAACCACTCGATCCAAGTAATGAGATCAAGTGAAGCATTGAAGCAACTCGCTTAACGTTTCTGAAAATGAAATTGTTCTTCTGTAACAGCAATTTTAACCTTAACTTGCGTCAAAAAATGATTAAATGTTATATTATACATAGTAAAACAATTCGAAGTTTGAAATCCGAGAATCTAAAGATTTCTACTTGCACTGTGGTCTGGTGACAACCCAAATCCGTGTCTAAAATTTGCAAGGCAAATGAACCATAAATCGGAAAAAGACTAGAGGAAAGATTGCATTTCACAACCTGCCTATTTATCTAGGTAATATTCGAAACTTGGTTCCCTGTACTCAGATAGGAGTAAAACTAATAGAAAATGAAAGACAGTTAACATTTTATTTTATTTTAGAGGTAGACTATCATCCCCGTACGTACGTTTCACATTTTGAACTCTTTAGAGGAGCCTATGGTCCGCTCTGAACCAAAAAGAAAACGAACTCTCTCACTAAGGACAATTTTAAATACAGTCGGAAAAATTAAAGAATACCCATGAACGATCACATCAATCATTTATTTTGTATTTGATGTCCTTTTGTATAACAAAGGTTTGTTATTTATAGAAAAAGACAGCAAATACAAAATAAGTGATTGATGTGATCGTTCATGGGTATTCTTTCATTTTTCCGACTGTAATAATTATATCGTTGTCCTTGGTCGATCTAATTAAATGGCACCGAAACCTGGACTCTAAAGGATGATGCGATAAATTATCTTGGGGCATTCAAACTGTGGTTGCATAGAAAAATGCTTTAAGGGGGTGGGTACGTAGTTTCGGCTCTAATGCTATTTAATGGCATTCATTTTTTTTTTAATCCTGAGAAAACATAAGTATTTTTGAAAAAATTTAAACCGAGAATGAAAGATTACGTTCTTATCGAGGGCCGAAACTCCCTGAAATCTTCTGTATTTTTCATTTTAATAAGTTACAGCGGTGAAAACTAAGAGAAAATTAGGGTGACTTTTAATTTCAAATATCTCGTTCAAAAGGAACTTCTATTTATTCTAAGGGACTTTCTGCCCTCGATAATAATTTAGTCTTTCATTCTGCGTTTAAACTTTTTAAAAAGATTTATTAGTTTTTTCAGAATTCGAAAAAAATGGTGATATTTTCCAAATCGAACATCCGCTATCTCTCGCATACAACGCACTGAGTCAAATAGAATATGGAATTGACCAGAATATATTCTGTGAACTTAGTATTTTGTTGTTAAAGATGTCCAAAATTGTAAGCGTTCCATAGTAACAATATATTACTAAAAAGTGACTCTAACACTTTTACTCTTTTCTAGATTGAGTATTAGTTTTTGTTGTACAGTATTTAAATTATTACAATCACTTTATATATAATTAGTGAAAAAATTATCAGTAGTAATTGCACAAGAGCTCTGAAATGATTGAACTTTTTCCCGAGTGACACTTCGACAGTTTTAATTTCACGAGCCGAAGGCGAGTGAAATTATGTCAAAGTGTCACGAGAGCAAAAATTCTATATTAATTTCAGAGGTCGAGTGCAATTTGTTGCGATTATTCCATGAATAAAACTGTTCGAAACCAAAATTTTATTGTAATTTATTTATGTAAGTATGTACCATTAAACACACAGTTTTTATAAATATTTGACGATTGAAAGTCATCACTTTTATAATTTTTAAAGCATTAATTGTCATTAATGTCACTGAATGTATTTTTTCGTAGCAACGAAGGGCATCTGACGTAATATACTTAATGACGGGATATTATCAAAAATTATCGATTTAATTCAGATTTCTGTAGCTTTCTATTGGTCAGAATCTCCTGTGAATGAAAGAGTCATATTTATTAACTGAATTAATAATTTACACTTATACAAATAACAGTTATCCAAGAACATTCAAAAGCCATCTCTTTAAAGTTAATGATGACATTGTCAAGTAGTAATGTTTACATATCCATACCAGTGAGAATTTAACTACACGTAATTTGCGATGTAAAGACAGAAAAAAGTAGGGACAGCCGTAAAATATTTGCGAATTATGTACCGATGGACTCAAATACCTGGCCAGCTATGCAGACCAACGAAGCAGTAATAATATAAAAAATGCCGTTAGTGAATCATATAAAACTATTATTATAGGGTAGATATCATACCTAGGGTATGTTTTTATAGCAGAATTTAAAGAAAAATGAAGTACCTATCGTCAGTTTGTAAGAAAAAACTTCAACATCCAGTACCTCGGAAACGAAGCATTTGCGGACATATGTTTATGAAGCAAACGGTCATTATTTTTCATGCAGATTTACCCCTTAAAGTTTGTCGCACTTATTTAGAAACACCCTGTATTAATTAAGAACATGGTTAGTGGTTAATTCAAATTCAAATTTTCAAATTTATTCAAAAATATGTGTGTACAACATTTTACATTTAGATCCTATATTATTAGTGTCGACTGACTCAGCAGCATGCCTAGGCAACAGTTGCCTGTTTTGCACTGTACTATATCAATCGAAACTGTATCAATTGTACATAAAAAAAGTAGTATTAATGTTGGAACTAAGAAGTAACATACCTAACTATCGAAGAGATAATCCAACAGAACAAGACGGACGGTAAACCTCTCTAGCTGCTAAATACTTTGTTAATTATAATACCAATATACACCCAAATTTTACTCTGATTGATTATGCTGTCGTTCATACATTAAGACATTGCGTCCAAAAATAATTGTAAGTGGGTTTTTAGATATATTTTTATGTATTTTTTAAATTTAAATAATTTAGGTTCTTGTTTGATATGTATAGGAATTATGTTATAAAATTTAGGTCCAAAGAACATTAGGGATCTTTGTGTTACTGATTTTTTGAACTGCTGAATACTAATATCCATATTTGTTACTGATCGAGTTAATCGGTTGTTTTGAAATTTAAATTTGTTTGAGTTTATATAAATATCTAAAACAGAGTTGTAGATGTAGAGGGATTTAACACTAAATATCTTGGGTTCATCATATAATTTTTTTGTTGGATACAGTTTTCTTTTTTTAAAAATTATTTTTAATAGAGTATTTTGAACTGTTTCTAAAATGTTAAGAGTTTTGTTAAACGCGCCACCCCATGCTACAATACAATATCTTAAGACTGATTCTGCAAGCGAGTTATAAACCATGATTAATTTTTTCCTGGGTAGAATATCTCTCAAGATATAAAATTTATGCATTAGAGCCCTTATTCATTTGCTGACATGAGTGATATGGTCTGACCAACGTAAATGTTGATCTATGAAGACACCTAAATATTTTATAGAGAAAACTTTTTCTATTGAAGAACAGTCAAAATTTTGTCCTTGACATTTTGCGTTATGCAATTTTACATGAAAATTTGTAGGTTGGTCAATACAACAATTGTTGGGCTAAAGGCGATATATTTTGTTTTATTAATATTTAATGTCAGTTTGTTAAATTTTAGCCATAAGTTTAGCTGTTTTAGGTTCATTTTAGAGCTGGTTTTAACCTCCTCCTATGTTTTCCCCATAAATAATATTGCCGTGTCATCGGCATAACAAACATTGTGATGTTGTTCAGATAAATATTACATAAAAGTGGTCCCAATACTGTTCCTTGTCGTACTCCGAATTTTATTATAGATGCAGAACTCAATTCTGGGCCAATTTTTACTCGTTAAGCTCTTTCCGACAAATAATCTGCTATTAGATTTAGTGCAATTCCCCTAACCCCATAATTACTTAGTTTATCTAAGAGAATTTTATGAAAGACTGTGTCAAACGCCTTAGCTAAGTCAAGGAAAACCACTAAGCATTTCAATGATTCATCCACAGCTCCTATCACTTTCTCCAGTAGGTCAACTACAGCCCTTTCTCTACTTGATTTTTTTACAAAACCAAATTGCTTATCTGAAATAACCTTATTTATATAAAAAAATTCAAGCAACCTTTCTTTTAGGGCCATTTCAAATATTTTAACAAAATTATTTATTAAAGAAATGGGCCTATGGTTATTCAGTTTACTCCAATTTTCGGATTTAAATTGGGAGTGACTGTAGATTCTTTCCATTGTAGTGGTATTTTACCACTTTGAAAACACAAATTTATAATATGAGTTAAAGGCTGTGAGATTAGATCATGGATATTTTTTTTTGTTTTAGCATACAATTTATCTGGTCCAGGAGCACAGTTATTTTTTAACTTTTATATTAGTATTGTTACTTTATTATTAGTTACTGGTTTTAAGAATAAGCTAGATTCAACCTTATCATTAGTAATAAAATTATCAGGTATACTTGTCACCGGTATTCTATTTGCTATATCAGCACCAATATTAGAAAAGAAATTATTAAACCTATCTGCTTTTTCTTTGTTATTATTTACAGTTATATTGTCATTAACAATTGATATGTGTTAAATGTTTTTAGATTTTTGATTCCGACCAGAGATATCATTTATAATATTCCACATTTTTTTGTGTTTCCACCAGCTTCATGAATTTTATTTTGATAAAAGTCATTCTTGGTTTTTTTTAGTACACTATTAAGTATGTTTCTATAATTTTTATATTCAGCATTAAGTGCTGGTGAAAATTGTTTTAATAATTTCTTTTTAAGAAAATCTCGTCGTTTGATTGACGATGTCAGCCCCACCGTTATCCAGGGTTTAATACGCTAGAATATTCCACAGGTTGTTCCAAACTTTGAGGAAAAAACACACTATTATTGTTACACCCGATATACAATCACACTTATCTGTTTAGCAACAATATTATTACATGGATATTCTTGAAGAATAAAGATATAACCTGTTAAAAAATCACTAAAATCGGACAACAGGTTTAGGAAATATGAGACATTAAAAATGTCCCATTTTTAAGGTGGTGCGTTAATTTTGGCGCTTAGTGTACATTAAAAAAATCACTTAAATGGGACAACAGGTTTAGGAAATTCAAGACATTAAAAATTACCCATTTTGTGGGGTGGCCGTTTTTTGTGCCGGTCAGTGTATTTTGAACACCTGTAACAAAAATATACTTAAATCATAGAATATATCCTGGTGTATGCTCTGCTTGGGTCTTCCATAAATAATAAACAATAAATAACTTTTTATTAAGTTCACGTCTTAAATCAATTATTTATCAAATGCACTATTCATATTATTTAACCAACAACTCAAAATATTCCCGATGCCATGTCAAATATTTAAAATTTTCACTGTCTTGTCACCATATATTCTATTCGACTCAGTGCGTTGTATGACAAAGATAGCGAATATTCGATTTGGTAATAAATATTTTTAAACAATTTAAACGCAGAATACAAGACTAAATTATTATCGAGGGCCGAAAGTCCCTTAGAATAAATGAAAACTTTCAGTTGAATGAGATATTTGAAATTAAAAATCACACTACATTTTCTCTTATCTTTTCACCCCTGTAACTTATTAAAGTAAACATAGTAGTTTTTAGGAACTTTCGGCCCTCGGTAAGAACGTAATCTTTCATTCTGCGTTTAAATTTTTCAAAAATACTTATTAGTTATCTCAGGATTCAAAAAAAATGATTCAGTCCCATTTAAATAGCATTGGAGTCGAAACTTTGTACCGATCCGCTTAAGGTAATACAATTTTTGGAAAGTCATAAATAGACAACATCACTAAAGTAAGAGCATATAACAGCACAGTTAATCCTATAATGACGTATGGGACGGAAACATGGATTGTGATAAAGAAACATGAATCAGTAATAAACGCGACCGAGATGAAATACATGAGAAGAATAGCTGGAGTTACGAAGTTTGATAGATTCAGAAATGAAGATACAAGGAGAGAACTGGAACAAGAACCGATAATAAAGAATATCGAAAACAAGCAATTGAGCTGGTTTGGCCACATACAACGAATGGAGCAAAAGAGACTAACAAAGAAGGTATATGAAGCCAAAATGGGAGACAAAAGAAAAAAGGGAAGACCGAGGAAGACATGGGTGGATTAGATCCAGGATATAGGTGAAAGGAGACACATAGGTATAAAAGATGTGAAGAACCTGGCCACCAATAGAAGCGCATGGAAAAAATGATTAAGAGGCGGGACCCGACATCCGACACTAAAGAGCACTAAGGATTATGAGAAAGAAGAAGAAGAAGTAATCAGCTAAGAAAGGGAAATTGGAAAATTAAAATTATGGAGTGTCCCTTTTACAACCTTGTTGATGATGTCCGATCCATGGATTTTTATATTGGGATTATTTTGTTAGCCATAATATTATGAATTCTTGTGTTATCTTATTGATGCATAGTATATTTCATGTATTACCTAAATGTAATAAATATATCATTTTATTTTGGTTTATTTTTAGGCGGATAACTTTACCAAGTTTATGCCAGCTGTACAGAAATCTGAGAACTACAGAAAAATTCTATATTCTACAATTATAACTAAGATGCTGATATACTCCACTGATTTAGGAATATGGACCAACATTGCTTATCCCCACAATAATATAATTTCTTATATCTCTTACATTATACATCAGTTACCTTGCTTCTTATTATTTCTTATATTGGAATTTGCCACAATATATTACCATTTTTTAGTAAAATGTATAGATGACAGACTTAAGTACTTAAATACTCGTTTAAGCGGCTATTATTGCTTCTACAAAATTTCTGTAAAAAAATCCGCAGTAGATAATAATATATACTTCAAATATACAGATAAATATGTACTTCAAAATGAGATCATGGCTGACAAGAAATCAGGTATGTTAATGTTTAAATTAATTATTATTAATATTGTGTATGGCATTAGTGCAACAACCATAAAAAAGTTAAGAGTGTTAGCAAAAATTTTACAAATATATACTGATTTGAAAAATTTGGTTCCTGTTCTTTTAATAGTTCTATCCTGCGTCCCGCATAGATAGATACAGTACACAGATTCAAAGATGCAGGCAGGTGATGGCGTCTATACGCTGTAACAAGTTTCACGTCAAGTCTCAAGCGCTCACCTATGTATGTACATTAGTTTCCTAACATAATGCCTAGAGATAGCCCAGTCGGGATATCATTTGACCTTGCATTAGGAGCTGCCCCAAATTTTATTTTTCTAATCTTTAGGGGGGTCAATGGTAGTATAAATTTAAAATCTCGACTGAATTTGACCGTTGCGTTAGCCGCCATCTTGATTTTAAACGAGAACCGATTTTGCTCAATATATCCGCCATTTTCAACTTTTCGACAAAAAATATAGAAACTGAAATTGTTGAAAAGCAATTTTATATAATTTCGTTAATTATAATTTTTTTCGTGCGGTCCATATTTTCCGAGATATGGGGAAGAAACTGTGACAGTTAAAGCATAATTATTGATTTATTGAATTATCTCGTTTATTATTACTTTACAACAAATTTTAAGCCATACAAAAATGAAGAGAATTAAATTTTGTACAATTTTGATCTGTTTCATTGTTTTGATAAAATCAATATTTAAGGTAGTACGTATGCGGTAAAGGCGCGAGCGTAAGACCCGATTGATTTTAAAGCAATGGTTTTTGTTCAATATCTTCCCCATTTTCAACTTTTCGACAAAAAGTGCAAGGACTGAAATTGTTGCAATTACGGTTTACTACAATTTTTCGAGAGAACCAGTGGCGGGTCTAAGAGGGGGGAATGGAAAAATTCACCTTAACGGGGTCCAAAATTAAAAAATATATATATTGAAATATTAAAATATGTTAGCTGACATGAACCTTAATTATCGACAGACAAATTCAACCAATAAAACCCGCTAGTTAATAAAATTAAGTGAACTTAATGCATATAAGTTATTATTTATGTCTTTTATGTACTTAGTTTGGTTGATGTTTCATTGGAAGTTTCAAAAATTGTATAAAATATAATTCTCTTTATTTTTGTTTATGTACAATTATGTCGTGAAGTTAATAATAAATGACGCAGTTCAATAATTATGCTTCCTCTCCGCTTCCACTATTTTCCTCCTTAACTCGGAGAATATTGATCGCATAAAAAAACTGTGGAAAAGAAATTGTAGAAAATTGCGTTTCCAACAATTTTAGTTCCAACCATTTTTGTCGAAAACTTGAAAATGGCGGAGATATTAAGCATCAAGGGTTCTCCTTTAAAATCAATATGGCGGCTAATGCAACCGCGGAATTAAGTAGAGATTTTAAATTTACACTACTATTGATCTCCCCTAAAGGATAGAATTATAAAATTGGGGGCAACTCGGAAAAAAGATTCAATTCAGTAATTATGCTCCCCCACAACTTTTTACTATTTTCCCACTTAACTCGGAAAATATCAACCGCATGAAAAAAATTGTTAAAAAGAAATTGTAGGAAATCATATTTGGAACAATTTAAGTTGAAAATGGCGTAGATATTGAACAAAAACAATTGCTACAAAATCAATCAGGTCTTAGAGCCATTATCGCATACATACTACCTTAAATATTAACTTTAGCAAAAAAATGAAAGAAACTAAAATTGTGTATAATTCAATTCTCTCTATTTTTGTATAGGAACATTTTTGTCGTAAAACTAACAATAAACGAGATAATTCAATAATTATGCTCTATTTATATATAACTGTCACGCTATAACTCGGAAAATATCGATGGCACGAAAAAATTGTAAAAATAGAAATGATAGAAAATTACATTTTCAACAATTTTGGTTGTTATACTTTTTGTCGAAAAGTTGAAAATGGCGGAAATATTGAGCAAAAACTGTTCTCGTTTAAAATCAAGATGGCGGCTAACGCAATGGCGGAATTCAGTCGAGATTTTAAATTTACACTACTATTGACCCCCCTAAAGATTAAAAAAATAAAATTTGGGCAGCTCCTAATGCAAGGTTAGGCCTGTTATTCGTCTAACCCGACTGGACTAAGACCTATTGATCTCATCCAAAGTTAAATTATGTCGCTCCATGTTAAAAAACAATATTTTTAATACACTAACGAAACAAGAACTTTAGAGCACGATCAAGTCGAAGCTACCAGAATAATTACTGCAGTAAGCAAACAATACTTTTTTCCTTATCCTGTTAAAAACGTTGCCAAATATTCGTTATCACTTTGACGTTATATTTTACTCACAAAAATATACAGGACGAGCACTTGTAAAAATTCAATTGAAATTAAATGACCACATGAAATTTATTTTAAATAATTTTTTTAGGTAAGTTATTAAAAAAAGGGTGGGTACTGTGTAAGCACGAAAGAAGTTACATTTCTATTATTAGTGGAGTCACTGAAGGTTTTCACTTCCGATTTCGTTCAACCTTCATCGATTTTCATTAAAATTGGTGAGTAGTTAGAAGATACCTCAAGGAACAAAAGTGACATGATGCCAACTTGCGCTTTTACCCTGGGGGTGGATGCCACCCCTTCTCGGGGGTTAATTTTTTTTATTAAAAATAATACCAGAAATCGTTAGAGGGGCAACATCTAAGCAAAATTTGTTATATAAAGTTATTAACATAAATCAATATTTTTGAGTTATTAAATATCAAAAATTTTATTTTTTCTTAAAAAAAATGCATGTTTTAAAG
The DNA here is from genome assembly GCF_917563875.1 of Diabrotica virgifera virgifera. NCBI lineage: Eukaryota > Metazoa > Arthropoda > Insecta > Coleoptera > Chrysomelidae > Diabrotica > Diabrotica virgifera. The sequence goes on along the minus strand of NC_065449.1, from coordinate 173,547,698 downwards.
CTGATTTTCACGTATTACTCAAAAACTCTAAGCTTTTGTGAAAAAACTATTATTACCAAAATTAAAGATAATAAAAAATTTAATACACTTCCAACTTAAAGAACTAAACTAATGTTATTTCAAAGTAAGTTATATTATGGGTAATTGAATGTAAATTTTTTTCGACGAGTACTCAAATCTAAGTATTAAGCTTACATAACGTGAAAACAATGCATTTTATAGAATATACTTGTTAAGCACCTGTCAAAGTACTTCAGAGTACCTATTGAATGAGCTCCAGTAGAAGTTAATAGAATCAAAATTAAGCAAGTTATGATGAAAATAAAAGAACCCTTTCGATTTTTTTGGAAAAAGTGAAAAATAAAACATACGCCATTTCCACAAAAGTTAAAATTTTTGTAGTAATCCTCACAAGACAAGAATTTCTTTAGGTTAACATAGTTAATGATTTCAACAATTTTGACAGGTTTAGAATGCATATTTTTGAAAAAAAGATATAATTTTAAAAAATCAGAATTTTTAAAATTATAGTACTTTTCATTTTCTTTTGATAATAACTCCAAAAATACTCAATATACGTAAAAAATTATTCATAACTAAATTTTAGTTTCTTCAGTTCCAAATACTTTATCCATTTTACTATTTCTGTAAAGTAAAAAATAACTGAGATAGAAACGTTTAAAATTTTAATTTTGCTGCGAGAACCATGTAACAGGGGCCATTTAACCTTTTATTTTAAAAAAAGTAAGAGTTTTAAAAGACTAATTTCGACGTTTTTAATAGCTCTTGGAATCAACTTTTAACTAGTTTTTAGGTTGATATGATATCTTAAAAATCAACGAAGTTATTTACAAAAAAATAATAAAATTTTTTGGAAAATTTTTTAAAAGATACATTTTGAAACATTTTTGGTACATAAATTTTAATGTTTTAGGGCTTATTTGATAGATATTTCTATTAACTTTGACAAAAGTTTAATAAGTTTATGTTATAAAATGCATCATTTTCCCGGTATTTAAGCTTAAATACTTAGATTTATGTACTCGACGAAAGAACTATATATTCACTTACCTATAACTCACTTTAGTTAACATTGAAAGATTTTTCTAGTAAGGAACTTAACTGATTTTTTATTAGCCTCAATTTTGATAATATTAATTTTTTGTAAAAACTTACAGTTTTTGAGTTATTTATGAAAAATCGGTTAAAAACATGCAGTTTTCTCACGAAAAATTAAAATTTTTGATCTTGAATAACTCAAAAAGTTTTGATTTATTTTAATAACTTTATATAAACTTTTATAATGTATTATAAATATAACAAATTTTGCTTAGCATTTGTCCATACATCGATTTGTGTTATTATTTTTGATAAAATAATTTTCACCCACGAGGAGGGGTGGCATCCACCCCCAGGGTAAAAGCGCAAGTTGGCACCATATCACCTTTGTTCCTTGAGATATTCTCTAACCACTCACCAATTTTCATGCAAATCGATGGAGGTTCAACGAAATCGGAGGTAATAGCTCATATCCACCTTCAGTGACTGCAGTATATATCGTCGGCTTACTGCCAAAACCAACCAACTCCATTTTAAAAGTTTTGGGAAATCTACCTTTTAAACTTTAATTTGAAATTGAAAATCGACTGAATTTAAAAAAATTATTTAATAAATGAAAAATATTTTTGTCATATTTTTCAATTATTAAATCATTATTTAAATTCAGACGATTTTTCATTTCAAATGAAAGTTTAAAAGGTAGATTTCTCAAAACTTTTAAAAATGGAGTTGGTTGGTTTTGGCAGTAAGCCGACGATATGGTTTCACCGTAATAATTATATTTTAGACAATTTATTTGAATTCATTTAAATATTAAACTAATTTTAATACTTACTACTTTCCAAGACATTTTCTGAAAATAATATTAATAATTAAAAAAAGTAAGCCAGGGCAACAATATGAGTTGTTTGTAAGCAGTCGCAAAACCACCCAAAGTTTAAGCGCGGTAGACATTGCTTGACTATGGTTATCGGGCTACAACCGATGTAGTCAGTGTGCTATGCCCGTAAAATTGACACTAAAATTAATTATTTTGACATTTTGTCAAAACTCCTTTTTTTGCTTTTTAATCTTCTTTTCATCATATTTTAATAACTATTTCCCTTTCCGCGACGAAGAAAAACCCAAAGACACAATAATTATAATAAAAAATATATTAACTAAAAACATTTTTTCACGCTGATTTTACACTGATACATACTAAACTTGGAATAATTAGCAAACTAGCTTCATACTGTCAATGTAGGCATTCTTCATACTGTCGTTTTTATAAAAATTCACTCGCAACATTTTTCCCATTCGCGCCTAAATAAGCATAACTTCAAAAATCCTTAGACTTTAACGATATGTGTACAAATACACTAAGCATCAAAATTAACGCACCACCTTAACAATCAGACATTTTTGATGTCTGGTATTTCCTAAAACTGTTGTCCGATTTGAGTGATTTTTTTAACATGTTGTAGCCTTATTCTTTAGCAATATCGCTGTAATAATATTGTTGCTAAACATGTAAATTTTCATTGTATACCGGGTGTGACAATCAAACTGTGTTTTTTTCTCAAAGTTCGGAACACCCTGTGGAATATTCTAGCATTTACAAAACACTGAAATTAAAACCCAACGATACCCTCAGGTTTTTTAACCTTTTGTTTTTTGATTCTTTCGAATATATTGGAAAATAAAAATGTTATGTACTTTAACATCTAGCCATGTTTTTCCTCAATAAATTCTCATTTTCTGTTCAGTTTGATAAACAAGCCTAAAGCGGGCTATAAGAAATTAACAATTTTATAGAGGTCAAATTGAAATAAAATATTGAAATTAAAACTCAATTGTAGATTTAGGTTTTAGTAATATTTTATTTTTTGATTAATTTGCTCTACAAGTAATTTTTGTTCTACAAGTAATTTCATTACTTGTAGAACAAGTAATGAAATTCAGTTACCTAGGAGTAGAGATCACTAGTGACAGGAATATAAGAACAGATACCACAACACAGGCAACAAAAGTAGCAAGAGTAAGTGGTTGCCTCCGAGAAATTATATTATGGAGAAACAAATATCTGACCACGGAAAGCAAAATAAAAGTATACAAGACAACAGTAAGACCAATATATGCAGCTGAGACAAGGACCGATACAAGAAAGACGAAACAACAAATCAACAATATCGAAATGAAAGTATTAAGATCAAATACACGAGAACAATGCAAAATTCGAAATATTAACAGGTGGATAAAAACAAGAAAGAAAAACTGGAACGAACATGTAAACCGAATGGAACCAGATAGATTAGCGAACATCTGTAAAAACAACAAGCCGTATAGCAGAAGACCCGTTGGAAGGCCGCCGAAAAGGTGGAAAGACAATGTACAGTCAACAACATCTGAAACAGAATAAGAGGCAGACAAACACGAGTAATCCTAGTCGCACGAAGAAGAAGAAGAATATTAATTTGCTTCTGCTCAATAATAAAAGAGATATGTCGTTTTATAATACAAAACGTTTTTATTAGATAACGTAAGAAATATAACATATAAAATAATTCAATTAAAAAAAACAAATCAATACAATTCGCGTCAGTACCGCGTGTTTCCGCCTCTACTTCTAATGACGGCTTCACATCGACGAGGCATACTAGAAAATAAGATTTGCTATTTACTCTTGATCAATATCATTTCAAATTTCGAGAGCTACTGTTTCTACCTCTTGAAATGTTCTAGGAGGCGGCAAACGCTGCCGTAGTCTTCTGCCAATTATGTCCCACAAATGTTCGATCGGGACGATCGGGTTAAAATCTGGACTGTGCGGTCTTCTTCTTATGGTGCCTATCCGTTACGGATGTTGGACACTAACATGGCTATTCTGACCTTGTTGACTGCTGCCCTGAAAAGTCCGGTAGTGGTTAAGTTAAACCATTTTCGCAGGTTATGCAGCCAGGATATTCTTCTTCGTCCTGGACCTCTTTTCCCATGCACTTTACCTTGAAGTATGGTCCGAAGTAGGTCATATCGTTGTTCATTGCGCATTATATGGCCCAGGTATTCCAGTTTGCGACGTTTTATGGTTACGACTAGTTCGCGCTCTTTACCCATTCTATGTAGAACTTCTTCGTTGGTAACTATGTCTCTCCAGGAAATCCTCAACATGCGTCTATAGCACCACATCTCAAATGCTTCGAGGCTCTTCAGTGATGCTTCAGTTAAGGTCCATGACTCCACGCCATATAAAAGAACGGAGAATACGTAGCATTTTAGTAAACGAACTTTTATTTCCAATTTTATATCGTGGCTGTTAAAGATTTTTTTCATTTTGAAGAAAGCTGATCCTGCCTTCTCGATCCTTATCTTAATTTGCGTCGATTGGTCCCACTGTTCATTTCAGTTTGCACCCAAATAACAAAAGTTGGTGATTTGTGTTATAGGTTGTTGGTTAACTAGTAATTGACCAGGTGGTATCCTATTTTTGGTTATAACCATGTATTTGGTTTTTTTGATGTTAAAATCAAGCCCAAACCTGCTACTTACTTCTGCCACCCTAGAGACAAGTGTCTGCAGACCTTCAAAACTGTCTGCAAAAATGATCATCAGCGTATCTTATGTTGTTCAATCGTTCCCCGTTTATAAGTATTCCTTCGTCTATGTCCGTTAGCGCTAGGTTCATAATATGCTCTGAATATGTATTGAACAATAATGGGGACAATATACATCCCTGTCGCACACCTCTTTTTATCTGTATGTCGTCTGTTAACTGATCCCCTACTCTAACAGCTGCAGTTTGTTCGTAATAGATATTGTTTATTATACGGCGATCTCTGCTGTCTAGACCAATTGAATTTAATATTTTCATCAGTTCGTCATGTTTTATTATATCGAACGCTTTCTGGCAATCAACAAAACACACATATATGTATATCACAATTCACGTCTCTACATCTTTGAAAGAGAACTTGTACTACAAAAAGTGCCTCTCGAGTACCCAATGCATCCCTGAAGCCAAATTGTGTGTTTGTCATGTGTTCTTCACACTTTTTATATATCCTTTTATGTATAATTTCGATAATCTTCACATTTTTTGGCATTGGGTTTTTTAGGAATTGTTATAAAAGTTGATCTTAGCCGCTGTTGGGGTATTTTTCCACTTTGGTATATATTATTCAAGATAAGGTAAGTCTTCTTACTTCGTCTTTATCCATAATTTTCAAAAATTCTGAGTAGAATTCGTCTGGTCCTGCGGATTTTCCCTGCTTAATGTTGTTTATAGCAGCTTCTACTTCCGCTTCGAGAATAGGTGGTCCGGTATCGTCATTTTTATTTTGTGTGATGGTGACATTCCTATCGTCTTAAAATGTTGTTGTCACATAGTTATTCCATGTTGTTTGACTGTGCGGTGGGGTATTTAAAGTCCGAAGACTAACCTGTTGTAAATATTCGGTTACAGTTCGTGAAACGCGAGGTCTTGCATTATCGTGCATCGTGCATCAGCCAAAAATGGGTACCAATATATGAAGCGAAAAATACAACGTGCTCAGATAAAATCAGTTATGTACCTTTCACTGTTTACAGATCCTCCCCGTAAAAGAACTGGAGCTGCCCGCGCCGTTAAAAAAATTTCTCGCCAAACCGTTATAGACCCTCCATTAAATAAAGTCGTTCTACGTATGTTACACTGGACATAACGCTCATTTGGTCGTCGGACTACTCTTAAACGCCGATCGGAACTATAGAGGCAAAATCTGGATTCTTCTGCAAACATAACGTTTTTCCAGTCGTCATTAGTCCAGTTTACGTGTGCTCTGGCAAATTGTAATCTAGCTCTGCGGTGGTTTGCAGTTATTGCTGGGCCTGTGTAGTAGGGATGGCGGTTTTTGACAAAACACCGGTTTTCGGTTATACCGGTTTTTTTGCTTACAGTTTAACCTGGCGGTTATAACCGGCCAGAAAAACCGGTTTTTCCAAAAAATGGTTTTCGGTTTTTTTAATCCAATAGGTTACAATGTTACAATGACAATGCACTTTAGTTTGCGATACTCCACTGGACTCGATACTCGATATCAATATGATAAAAATTAGTACTATCGAAAGAACATCAATATCAATATAAATAAAACACAATTTTTAATAAAACCATTTTATTCTATTAATTATTATATTTATTTATTATTTTATTATTATTACATATTTATTGATTATTATTAAATATAATATAGCGTAAGATTAATATATAGGGTGAGGCAGATAAAGGGCCTATTAGAAATATCTCGAGAACTAAAGTAAAAAAAATTATGAAAATTGGAATATGGTTTTGAGGTGTGAACTATTTAATGAAAATATTTTGGTCCCTTTGCTACTTCCGGTTATACCGGAAGTTGATTGTAACTTGGTTTTTTTAAATGGGACACCCTATATATGTTTACGTTTTTGGATTCTCCTCGATTTCTTCTTTCTTAAAATATAAGGTTTTGTAATATTATGCAGAGTAGATTAAAAGATAATTACGTTTTTTTATTAATTTCGTAGCAAAATTCACACCCTGTAGAACTGTAGTAGTTTTACATCAAAATCCCTTTGTATGTTCAAATGATTTTTAATATGGTCTACTATTGTTACCAATTATTAGTATAGCTAAATTTTGAATTTTAGTATACAGGGTGGGTCGAAACTCGGAATGTGTATTTTCTGACTTTTCTTAAATGGAACACACTATATTCTAGTATTGTAATGAAATGGTATTTTATGGTACTTTTTAATTTCCTAAGCATTCCCTATACCCAACTGCTTTAATTTGTGCTTAATTGTTAATCGCACCAACAATCTTAACTACGTAGATATTTTGATAGCTCAACCATTATTGGCAATTTTAAGTATCAGTCTCGATTAGTTTGTATTTATTTCGGAAAAATGATTTGTGATTGAATATTTTTACGGCCAACCTAATAAAATTTCAGGTGTTTTTGTGTTGCAATTAATGTTTGGCTTGGATCACCAATAACTCACAAATTGAAGCAGTTAGGTATAGGGATTGCTTAAGAAATTAAAAAGTATCCTAAAATAACATTTCTATACAATACTAAAATACAGGGTGTTCCATTTAAGAAACTCAGAAAATACTCATTCTGAGTTTCGACCAACCCTGTATACAAAAAAGGAAAAATTTAACTATACCAATGACACTTAACACAGTAGACTATATTAAAAATCATTTGAACGTAAACAGAGTTTATTATGTCAAACTTCTACAATTCTACAGGGTGTGAATTTTGCTACGAAATTAATAAAAAAACGTAATTATCTTTGAACCTCTGTGTGGGTGTATCGTTTTGAAAACGTAGGGAAATCCTTGGGGATTCGTATTCCTAATCGGTAATTCGATATTCATAGTCAGAACATTATTTTTGGTAATCAGAAAAGTCATTCACCCACTTTCAATGTCAAGAGGCAAGTGTGATAAATAGATGATGTTTGCTTCTACTTCAACCAGATCACTTCTTATGTAAATATTATGATTACAAATACCTTTTCAACGAAATATTTTATTAAAACTTATATGTTTCCGGCTGATGTGAGTTTGCATTTTCAGTTTTCTTCTGTATTTATAAAATAAAATTTGAAATATGGTTTGTTTGGAATAATTACTTGAGAATAATAATTATTATTGGGATCCAAAATAATACCTATCCTAAAAACCATAATCCTAATCACCGTGAAAAAATAATAACCGGTTTTTACTTTAATAGGAAAAAACCGATTATAACCGGGACAAAAAAAAACACCAGGTTTTTACCATCCCTAGCCTGTAGGATTTGTTGACGAAAAATTTGGCTAGTTGTTAAATTACATAACTTTTTTGTTTTCCAAACTAAGCGAATGAGTTAAAAAATAAAAGGTTAAGAAAACCTGAGGCTATATTTGGTTATTAATCTCAGCATTTTATAAATGCTAGAATATTCCACAGGGTGTTTCGAACTTTGAAAAAAAAAGCACAGTATGATTGTTACACTCGGTATACAATGACATTTACTTGTACAGTAATACTATTACCACATGGTTATTCTTAAAAAATAAGACTATAACATATTAAAACATCACTAAAACCGGATCACAGGTTTAGGAAATACGAGACATCCAAAATATCCCATTTTTAAGGTGATGCGTTAATTTTAATGCTTAGTGTATTTTCTACCTTAAAAATTTCGAGACTGTAGATACCTACAGTAAAATTGTATTTCTATGTTTTAGTACCTTTTGACGAAACCAAAATTAATTACCTCAAGGGTTACGAATGCCTGGTTGAAGCTAGTGCAGCTTTAAATAATTATTTTGGAGCAAAATTATTAGTAAGAAATTTTTACCTATACATTTTTTCAATAAATTAACGCACCAAGATGAATTAAAATTGAAAACATATTAATTCAAATAAATCATATTATTTCCAATAGCATTTCTTCTTCTTCTTTTTCTTCTTCGTGCGACTAGGATTACTCCTGTTTATCTGCCTCTTATTCTGTTTCAGTTGTTGTTGACCGTACATTGTCTTTCCACCTTTTCGGCGGCCTTTTAACGGGTCTTCTGCTATACGGCTTGTTGTTTTTACAGATGTTCGCTAATCTATCTGGTTCCATTCGGTTTACATGTTCGTTCCAGTTTTTCTTTCGTGTTTTTATCCACCTATTAATATTTTGAATTTTGCTTGGTTCGCGTATACTTCTGTTGCTTTTTCTGTCTGTTAATGATATGCCCGCTATTGATGTTAATACTTTTATTTCGATATTGTTGATTTGTTGTTTCGTTTTTCTTGTATCGGCCCTTGCCTCCGCTGCATATGTAGGATTGGTCTTACTGTTGTCTTGTGTACTTTTATCCGTGGTCTTGTGTATTTTGCTTTCCGTGGTCAGATGTTTGTCTATATGGTTCCTCGGAGACAACCACTTACCCTTGCTGCTTTTACTGCTTTTCTTGTGGTCTCTGTTCTTATATTCCTGTCACCAGTGATCTCTACTCCTAGGTAATTGAATTTCATTTCTTGTTCTACAATTTTGCCGTCTAGTTCTATCTTGCTTCCACGCGGCTCTTTACTTATTACTGTACATTTATTTTTTTCTACTGAAAACGAAATTCCGACAGAACTATGAATACTCAATGGTTTTTAGGTTATTATTGACTTGTCAATAATAACTTGTAACTACACACCTGTTCATCAATACCTGACTCCTCTATACTCCAGGGAAAGAAGGCAAAAATATATCATGTTTGAGACACTGATCCATTCATAAATGGTCTAAAATCTAAGATACAATCATAAGATATCAAATTTTATTAATTTCATACCAGGTATGTCAAAGAATATTAATTTCGCTCAAGAGTAAACTACCTTTATATTTCACAATATCTAAAATTACTAATATTAAAAGTTGTGTGAAATTAATAACGATGTTTTAATATGAAATAACATCCTTCTAAGTAAAAAAATAATTTTTGCAATTTTAAATTTTTCTCAAATTACGGATACCCCAACATCATTTTATTACAATTACTACATATACAGTGCGCTGGAATAAGTGTTACCCCCCCTTATTAACTTATAGCAAGTAAGCAAAACGCTTGGATAGGTCGATTTTTAAAATGATCAAAGTATAATAACATCAATGTTTCGAACTTTGCGCGATCCCTCTTCAGGTGAGAGGCAAAATTTTGATTTTTTTAAATGGGAAAGTACATCGCGTGACAGCTCATTTAAAGGCATTTGAAATACTGATTACAAAAAATGTATAATACTTTAATCCTTTTTGAGAGCGTAGGCGCAAAATTTCGATCGAATTATTTTTAAACGCATTCATTTTTTTTTCGAATCCTGAGAAAACTAAGTAGTATGTTTGCAAAAATTATAAAAGATTACATTATTACGGATGGCTGAAGGTCCCTTAGAATAAACAAAAAGTTTCTTTTGGATGATATATTTGAAATTAAAAAACAGACTAAATTTTCTCTTTTTTTTTCACGCCTGTAACTTATTAAAATAATCATTATTAGAAGTTCTCAGGGGCTTTCGACCCTCGACAATACTGTAATATTTCATTCGGCGTTTAAATGTTTCAAAAATACTTATTAGATTTGCGCCTAAGGTTTCAAAAATGTTTAAAGTTTTATACATTTTTGTAATCAGTATTTTAAAAGCTTTTAAATGACGTGTCACCTGATGTACTTTCCCATTAAAAAAATCAAAGTTATCATTGAAGAGGGATCGCGTCAAGTTCGAAACATTGATGCTGTAATATACTATGACTACTTTAAAAATCGACTTGTCTGAGCGTTTTGCTTATGTTCTAAAAATAAAATATATAAGTTAGTAAGGGGGTAACACTTATTCCAGTGCACTGTATGATAACTAATTTATTATTAATTTTATCATAAAACGTTATTCTTTATAAAAAGTTCTACATAAACTAAAAACTAAGACGTCATCATACTATATCACATTTTTTCAATTTTGTATACGCTATATCGAAAGAGTTAAGTACCTTTATAGTTCACAATATATTAGCTAGAAGGGTGTATTTGCATACTGAAATATATGGTCCAAGAGCTGTGAGACATTTTTGAGTAGGTATTTTAGGCAACCTGAAAATTTTTCAGGTGACTCTCCCATAATAGCCTAATACAAAAATGCCGGTCTGGCTGGAGGGTAGCGGTTATTTTCCCCAAAAATCCCCCCAAAATTTAAACAAAAGGGTAAAAATTGTTATTACAAAAAATATCATTGACGTGACTTTGAAGTAAATTTAAATATTCAAATACATATAAAGGAAATAAACCGGCCAGGCGATTTGAGGGCTATTTTAACTCTGCAAGATACTTGCATGGGCGCCCCAGGATTATTTTCAGGGGATGCATCTGAACTTTAGAAGATTTCATCTGAATCTGTACATACTATTAACGAGTATAAAATATACAACTATACGTGCATAGCTATGTATATTCCTTCCGGACAGGGAGGTGCAATTTTTATTTTGACAGGGTATTTTTTAACATTAAAAATAAATATTCTAAAAAAGACAGGTTTTTTTGGTGAAATTTTCCAACTGCCAGGTGATCAAACAAATTACGCATGCATATAAATGAAAAGCGCTATAGGTAAGCAGCAGTGTGAGAAAGATCGTATACCGATAGCTGTTTGCGTCCTCTGTTGTAGCTGAGCGAGTCCGTTCGCTCGAGAAAAATCACGTGACCTGTCGATATCCATGCTGTTGTGTCTCGAAACGTTAGAGTAATTATTATATATTATAGTTTTTTAAGTAACTTTTTCTTAATTAAAGAAAAATAATACGTACTATACAATAGATTTTGCAAATATAATAGAAAAAGACAAATATATTATTATAAATATATAGGTGGAAAAGTATAAAACTTTAAACTAAATTAATTATGTGTCCGAATCTTGTACTTCTTCTTCAACCTCCTCATCTGAGCTTAAATATTCATTCTCTTCTTCTTCGTCAGACTCCCCTTGAGACTCAGATTTCTCTTCTACATGATCTGTAAATAGTTGAAATATGTATTTAGAATTAATTAAAAATTAATTAGTGATTAATTAGTTGGGTTGCTACGTATTCTCCTTTCTTTTATACGGAGTCGAAGCCTGGACAATCACGGGAGCATCTGAAGAAAGACTTGCAGTTGTTGATATGTGGAGTTATCGAATAATGTTAAATATATCATGGACACACGAAACAAACACGGAAACATTAAGATAGATGAAAAAGGCAAAAGAAATACTCAACACCATGAAGGAAAGAAACATGAGCTACTTTGGTTATATACTAAGAAATAAAAAACGTGATGCGATTGGTTATATAAGGAAAAGTATTAAGCATTGGTTATATAAGTAAGAATACGTAGCAACTCAATCAATTAATCACTAATTAATTTTTCATTAATTCTAAATACATATTACAACTATTTAACGATCAGGTAGAAGAATCTGAGTGTCGAGGGGATTGTGACGAAGAAAAAGAGAATATATATTTATTTTAGCTCATTTTTCTTTCCTTCATAGTGTTGAGTATTTCTTTTGCCTTTTTCATCTCTCTTAATGTTTCCCTGTTTGTTAAGTGTTGTGTCCATGATATTTTTTACATTATTCGATAACACCACATCTCAACAATGGCAAGTCTTTCTTCAAATGCGCCCGCGATTGTCCAGGCTTCGACTCCGTATAAAAGGACAGAGAGTACGTAGCAACTCAATTAATTAATCACTGATTAATTTTTAATTAATTCTAAATACATATTACAACTATTTACAGATCATGTAGAAGAGGAATCTGAGTCTCGAGGGGAGTCTAACGAAGAAGAAGAAGAGAATGAATATTTAAGCTCAGATGAGGAATTTGAAGAAGAAGTACAAGATTCGGACACAGAATTAATTTAGTTTATAGTTTTATACTTTTCTACCTATATATTTATAATAATAAATTTGTCTTTTTCTATCATATTTGCAAAATCTATTGTATAGTATAAACTATAATATATATAATAATTACTTTAACGTTTCGAGGCACAACAACATGGATATCGCCAGGTCACGTGATTTTTCTCGAGCGAACGGACTCGCTCAGCTACAACAGAGGACGCAAACAGCTATCGGTATACGCTCTTTCACACACTGCTGCTTACCTATAGCGGTTTCATTTATATGCACGCGTAATTTGTTTGATCACATGGCAATTGGATAATTTCACCAAAAAACCTGTCTTTTTTAGAATATTTATTTTTAAAATTAAAAAATACCCTGTCAAAATAACAATTGCACCTCCCTGTCCGGAAGGAATGTACATAGCTATGCATGTATAGTTTTATATTTTATACTCGTTAATAGTATGTACAGATTCAGATGAAATCTTCCGAAGTTCAGATGCACCCCCTGAAAATAATCCTGGGGCGCCCATGCCAGTATCTTGCAGAGTTAAAATCGCCCTCAAATCGCCTGGTCTGTTTATTTTCTTTATATTTGAATATTTAAATTTGCTTTCAAGTCATATCAATGATATTTTTTGTAATAAAAATTTTTCCCCTTTTTTAATTTGGGGGGGATTTTTGGGGAAAATAACCGCTACCCTCCAGCCAGACCGGCATTTTTGTATTAGGCTATCATAGAAGAGTTACCTGAGAAATTTTCAGGTTGCCTAAAATACCTACTCAAAAATGTCTCACAGCTCTTATACGAACATAGCATTTTTCAATATTGTGAAATATAAAGGTAATTTATTCTTGCGCGAATTTAATATTTTTTGACATACTTAAGAACAAGTAGACAAAAATTCTACAAAATACAAATTTGTTTTAAATACGTATCATAAGATAAAATCTAACGCGCAACCGATCGTGTAAGAGAAAAAAGCGCGACTGTTCCCGGGTTAAAAATACAACTAATCTTGCAGTTCATTATTATTTGTTTAAAAAATATTAAGCACCCATTTTTGGAGTAGGACTTTTTGATATGTTGTTTATTAAACATTTCTTATTATAAAATAATATTTTGTTTGATTTTTTCCGTAAGTAAAAACTCCATTGACTCCACTACAACGTAACATACATTAAAATAACTCTAATCAGTTTGGCAACACTGTGTGTATCTTGATGTTAACATATTCCTTATAGGATAAATAGAGCTGTAATTTAGTCCAGACAAATTAATATATTTTTTTGCCAAAAAAATGACATGTTTTAACCAAATAATGTTTCGAATATGATGTGCAAAATAATTTTGAATTCGGTTCAGGTAATGAACTTGCTTTTTTTGTTATTAACGTAGAGAAACGTTAAATTTCTGTTGCATAATCAATATTGTCCAATTATTGTCTAATTATTTTGACTGTACTATTATCCGTCGACTAATTTAGAATGAGTGTTAAGTTGTTAAAACATCAATTCTTATCTTTAGCGGCTTCTGGAATGTCTTAAGCATATCAAATTTCATTGATAAAATGCACATTCCCACCCATTTGCGTTTCGACTATACTAGCGGAATTACACAATGTAGTTATATTTTAGTGTTTGTTTCGTTTCTTTGTAACTTTATCTTTCATTTGATCTTTTGTTCCCTTTTCGTATATCCCTCATGTTAGAAATAGCTATGTTTACATAACAAGTAAATAAAAATACTATAAAATAAAAATTTGTTAAGTATGGTTAGACAAAATCTAACGCGCGAAAAAAACAACTAATTTCGCAGTTTATTTCTTTAGTAAAAAATTAAGCACCAACTTTTGGAGTAGGACTTTCTGATAAGTTGTTTATTCTTCTTCTTTACGTGCCATCTCAGCGACGAAGGTTGGCAATCATCATTGCTATTCTCACTTTTGACACTAGAGCCCGAAAGAGTTCAGTTGAGCTGCACCCAAACCATTCTCTGAGATTTCTCAACCAGGACATTTTTCTCGTACCTATGCTGCGCCTTCCTTGAATCTTTCCCTGCATAATTAGTTTTAGAAGTTCATATCTGTCACCACGTGTTATATGACCCAAGTATTGAAGTTTTCTTATTTTGATGGAATCCAGTATCTTCCTGCTGTTCTGTATTCTCCTTAGTACTTCCTCATTGGTTATTCTGTCTGTCCAAAAGATTCTCAGCATTCTTTGATACGTCCACATCTCAAATGCTTCCAATCTATTGAGGCATTGTTTATTGAGAGTTCATGTCTCCACACCATACAAAAGAAGAGAAAATACATAACATTTTAGTACTCGCTTTCTAAGATTTAAGCTGAGGTCTCTACTACATAATACTTCTTTCATACTACTGAATGCACTTCTAGCCTTTTCTATTCTAATTCGGATTTCTTTGGTATAATCGTTTGTTTCACTAATGTTTTTCCATAAATAGTTATAACTCTGAACTCGTTATATCGTCTTATTATTTACGTGTAGATTGATGTTTTTAATATTTTTCTTTGATATAACCATTAATTTCGTTTTCTTTATGTTTAGTGACAGACCAAATTCTTCACTCGTTGCAAAAACCTTATCTAAAATTCTTTGTAGATCTGTAATAGTTTCTGCTATTAGTATTGTGTCATCGGCGTATTTAATTTCACATATAGGTAGGCCATTTATTTTTATACCTGCCACTTCATCTTCTAATGATTTTTTGAATATTTCTTCTGAGTATGCATTAAACAGTGATGGCGACAAGACACAGCCCTGTCTAACGCCTCTTTTGATTTTTATTTTATTGGTGTTTAAAATATTTATCATTATGACAGCTTCTTGTTCATAATATAGATTATTTATTATTCTTATACCCCGTGTGTCGATGTTCTTTGTTCTCAATAGTTTTATTAACGGATTATGTTTCACCGCATCGAATGCCTTGTTATAATCTAGGAAGCAGACATAGATGTCCTGGTTTACATCTAAACATCTCTGTATTAGCACATTTTACTACGAACAATGCTTCTCTGGTTCCTTGAGCATTTCTAAATCCGAACTGAGTTTGTCCAATGTCTTGTTCTAACTTTTTGTATATTCGACGATGAATAATCTTTAGAAATACGTTGAGTATGTTGCACATTAGACTGATGGTACGGTGTTCGCAACATTTTCTGGCGTTTCTCTTTTTCGGTATAGTCACGAATGTTGATAGAAGCCATTCTTTAGATAATATACCTGTCCTATATATAATATTAAATAATTTGACAATTACATTTATATTGCAGTCGGCTATAAGTTGCAATATTTCTGTCGGTATTTCATCCGGTCCTAAAGCTTTCCCAGTTTTCAGTTCTTTAATGGTGTGTTTTACTTCACTTGTTGTTATTTCTGGTCCAGTCTCTTCAACGAAATATTCGTTATCTATTGTGTCTCGGTTGTCGTTAAACAGCTGTTCTATATAGTTTGTCCACACCATAAATTTGTTTTCTGTATCCATTACTATATCTACCTTTTCATCAACTAGTATATTTTATTTGTATTCTGGTTTTCTAGTTAATTTTTTTATTTTCCTATGTACATTAAAGCTGTCATGTTTATGTTGTAGCGTTTCTATTTCATCGCATCTTTTTTTAACCAATTTTCTTTTGGTATGCGAATTTGTCGCCGTGTTTCGCTTTGTGTTTGCTGGTATGTATAACGGTTTATTTTTTTCTTATACAGGGTGAGTCATGAGGAACTGTACATACTCCTACCTCGTATAGAGGCCCCTATGGGGAATAACAAATGACCATTAAAAAGTGTCTGCTCCCATTGTTTAATAATATACAGGGCGAGTTTCGCATTTTGACAGAAATTGGTATTCGTCATAATTTTTGAACGGTCAGATCGATGTGTCTCTTATTTTGTTCAATGAATCGTTACCGTATTGCCACCTAATCAACTGATTTATTCAAACTAGAAAAAAATCAGGTCCGGCTTTAAAAAAATTAGTTTTTTTGGGTCTTAGAAAAAATTTCACCCTGTATAAGCTTTTTGAAAACTCTAATATGAATTTTACAAATTAGACAAATAGGCAATTAAAATAACATATTTATTTTTTTCCGCCCACGATTGCTTAATTTTTTATAAAAAAATCAAATTTGATTATGAATTAAAAGTTTGGTAAAGTGAACCATAGATTTAACAAAATTAACTTTTATTACCAAAATTAATTTTTTTTGAACAAATATTTAATTTATGTTATCACCCAAACAACTGCTTTATTCAAACTAGAAAAAAATCAGGCCCGGATTTAAAAAATTAGTTTGTTGGGGTCTTAGAAAAAATTTCACCTTGCATACGTTTTTTGAAAACTCTAATATGAATTTTACAAATAAGACAAATAGGCGATTCAAAGGGCATAATTATTTTTTCCCCACACGATTACTTATTTTTTTATTAAAAAATCAAATTTGTCTATGCATAAAAAGTTTGGCAAAGCTTTTGCATAGATTTAAAAAAAATAACTTTTTTTACAAAAATTAATTTACAAAAACAACGTTTTTTTTAAAGTTAAAAGTTTTACCATTTTTTTTTTTTTCTATAACACGTCTAGATCTAAAACTTCCCATAACACTTCTTTTGGACTCTATAGTTTAACATAGACGTGATCAAATTGATAAATTTTAAATTTTTCCACATAATTTTTGCGATTTACAAGTTTGCAACTTTTACAAGAAGAAGACCGAAAGTCTACAACAATTTTCATAGTCTTCACAATGGTAAGAGGTATGTGCTGTAAAAATTTCAGAAAAAAATATTAAAATGGAATAGAGTTGTAGCGAGTTAAACCGTGAGTTCATTTTTTTCATTTTTAGGTTAAAATTCGGATTTTGACAAATTTGATTTTTTAATAAAAAATTAAGTAGTCGTGTGGGGAAGAAAATAAATATGCCATTTTAATTGCCTATTTGTCTTATTTGTAAAATTCATGTAAGCTTTGTGGTGACACTGACTTTGGCAAGTTGTCATTACAATCATAAATGAATTTGCTTTAATATAATTTAATATTTAAAAGTTTAAAAGACAATTCAAGTTCTTATAATAAGAAATGTAAAGCATGAACATTTAATTGTCGATTCTTTGTTTTAGGTTAGTATTTCATTAGTTAATATTAGTTATGTAAAAATGAAATAAACTTTGTTTTAGACGAGAATCATATTGTGATATGCTTTAGAAAAAAATCCAATCTTATAAATCGACAATTCGTATACATGTGGAAAAATTAAATTGGATACCTACATAATGGAGAAATTACGATTTGAATTTATTGTAAAAGCTAAACCAGATGATAACAAGACAAATATTTATGCTATAACTTCCATTACGGATAGGTACACAAAATCAAACTTTTATTGTTCCTATAGAGTATCAACCAGTTAATTTACACAAGGAAATATTAAAGCATGAAATATTTGACAAAATAAAAAGATCCCTGCAGAGAAGACACGACAAGAGACAAGTTTGGATAACATTAACCAAGGAAATGAAGTCAACATATTTAGATAATGACAATGTACAATTTGCTGGGTTTTTACTTGAAAAGTTAGAAGAAAGTCATGAGTTGTTATCGACAAAACCAATATTGACAAAAAAATCCAGAAAATAAGATCGGATTAGCAGCAGAATTTTCAATAGAGGTATTTTCAAGAAATACGACAAATGTCAAACAATGGTTACAAAATTTTGAAAGTGAATGTACACGTTTAAAAATAGATAAAGATATAGACAAAATAGAAATTCTAAAACTACTATTAGACGATACTTACGTAGATTGGTACACTTCAATGATTATCAAACATACTATAGATTCTGATTGGTCTGTATGGAAAGAAAGTTTAAGTGAAACATTTGCTGATAAAGGCTGGTCACCAATAAGGTACGCTATGAATTTTAAGTATATACAAGGATCAATGTTAGAATATGCTCTAAAAAAAAGAGAGACTGTTGCTGGAAATAAACAAATCCATAGATATACCGACCCTGATTTATTTGATTGCCACCGGTCTACCAAACTACATAACGGATAGAATAGACAGAGAAAGTCTTAAATATGCAAATGACTTATTTAACTGCATAAGAGGGCTAGAAAATTTAAGAAGAAAAAACTACACAAAGAAAAACTTAAGCACTGGAAATAAATACAATAACCAAGAAATAAATCGAACTGAAAAAAAATCTTGTAGAATTTGTGAGAAGAAAAGAAAATTAAATAGATTTCATAAAGAGAATGTTTGCTGGTATAACTATGAAAAAGAAATGACAGATGATAAAAACGTAAATTCTAATTCATTATTAGAAGTTGAACTGAGTAATGAAGATTCAAAAAACTAAAATTTCCTCCACTAATTGAGATTTCAGTGATGTTAAATGATAAATTAGAAGTCAAGGCGCTGTATGATCCTGGTTCACGAATAACATTAATAATTTCAAAATTAGTTCAGGTGACGAATATAAAACCTAATTATTGTTATGACACAATAAAAACAATAAGTGGAGGAGGTAAAACTAAAGGATTGATTATGCTGGATGCAGAGTTATTACATGTAAAGAAGAAAATAAATGCATTTATCTTTGAAAATGAAAACTTTGAGTATGATCTAATACTAGGATTAGATTCAATACAAAAATTTGGGTTGACTCATGATGACAATTTAAATATCCAAATACAAAATACAAATAATTTCAAAATAAGTAGTAAAAATATGTTTGAAGATAAACAAACTGAAAATATGGAAATAAATATAGAAGAAGAAGAAGAATATGCAGTGAACTTTAATGAAGGTATAGATACCAACAAATTTAATATAGATACAGAACATTTAAACACTGATCAAAGAAATCAGATAAACACATTATTGCATAGTTACACTGAAATTTTTGCTAAAAATAAATATGATACTGGCAAAGTGAAGAAATATGAAGCCTGTATAGATTTGCAAGTTGATAAATATTGCTATAAAAGACCATATAGATGTTCAGTCCAAGACAAGATAGAAATAGAAAATCAAATCTCTCAACTTTTAAAACATGAGTTGATTGAGGAATCTTACAGTCCATTTGCGGCACCTGTTACCTTAGCTTTTAAAAGGGACGAAGGAAAAAAAAGTAGATTATGCATAGACTTCAGAGATTTAAATAAAATAATTATACCTCAATCACAACCATTTCCGCTCATAGAAGATTTAATAACAAAAACAATAAATTGTAATTATTTTACAACTCTGGATATAAATTCAGCTTTTTGGGCTATTCCATTAAAAATTACAGACCGACACAAAACTGGATTTGTAACGCAAGAAGGACATTACCAATGGACCTGTTTACCATTCGGACTAAAAACATCTCCAGCCATATTTCAACGAATTTTGGGAAATATTATAAGAAAAAATAACCTGACAGGATTTGCAGTAAATTTCATTGATGATATGCTGGTCTTTTCTAAGACATTTGATGAACATATCACACACTTAAAAAAATTGCTGGAGGCTATTCGAGAAGAAGGTTTCAGGCTAAAATTCACAAAATTTAAGTTTGCAAGTGATTCTGTTAAATATTTGGGACATATATTACAGAAGAATACGATCTCACCTCTAAAAGACAATTTAAAATCAATAAAAGATTTCCCTATTCCTCAAAATAGAAAACAAATACGACAATTTTTGGGCAAAATTAACTTTTATGGAAAATACATTCCTAATGTCTCGATAGTTCTTGACCCTTTACATAAATTGCTGAGAAAAGATCAGACATTCAATTGGACAGAACAGAGTGAGCATGCATTCCGGAGAATTAAAGATTATCTATGTTCCAAACCCATACTAGCCATTTATGATCCACAAGCACCAATATTTATTTATACTGATGCCAGTTCCATAGGAATAGGAGCAGTTTTGAAACAAATTCAACACAATGGTGAAGAAAAACCAGTTGCGTATTTTTCTAAAAAAATAAATGAATCTCAAAAAAAGAAAAAAGCGATATTTTTAGAATGTTTAGCCATAAAAGAGAGCATAAAGTTTTGGCAACATTGGTTGATTGGAAACTATTTTACCGTTTATACAGATCACAAACCTTTAGAGAAGTTAAATATAAGAAACAGACCTGACGATGAATTAGGCGATATGTCACATTATTTGTCACAATATAATTGTGAAATAAAATATTTTCCAGGAAAAAATAATACAGAAGCGGATTGTCTCAGCAGAAATCCGGTGTTGGAAGTTGATGAAAATTATGAAGACAACTTAAGAACAGTAAATATTATTGATATTCATGACATAAAACATGACCAAGCACAAAATTTGCAAATAAAAAAATTAGAAAAGAACATGGTTTTAGAAGATGGAATTTATTATAAAAAAAGTGGGAAAAATATGAAAAAAATAGTCCTAACTGAAGATTACAGTAAAACGATAATCAAAAAGATACATGAAAAATATTGTCATACTGGAATAAATCAAACAGAATCTAAAATACAACCCTTTTATACTGCACCAAATCTATCAGAAAATATTAAAAATATATGCAAAAACTGCGAGATATGTATAAAAAACAAAACAAGACTAAATAGAAAATATGGTTTTATGTCGCAATTAGGCCCAGCTACTAAACCCTTTCAAATAATGTCACTTGACACAATAGGAGGATTTGGAGGACAAAGATCAACAAAACGATATTTACATCTATTAGTTGACCACTTTACTAGATATACATATATCCTATGTTCCAAGAATCAATATGCTCGAGACTTCATTAAACTTATAGAAAAAATTCCTAAAGAAGAAACAATAAACATCTTGCTTACAGATCAATATCCAGCATTTAATTAAATTGAATTCAAAAATTACCTCAATAACAGAAATATTCAATTAATACTTACAGCGGTAGACGCACCGTTTTCAAACGGTTTAAATGAGAGGCTAAATCAGACAATTGTCAACAAAATAAGATGCAAAATCAATGAGTCAAAAGGAAAAACAAATTGGTCAAAAGTAGCAGAAGAGTGTAGAAATAGATATAATGAAACAAACCATTCTGTAACAGGATTTTCTCCTAAATATTTGCTATCTGGTGAGTCTACAGACTTGTTACCCCATGAACTAAAAGAAAAACATGTATTAACCAACAATTTGGTAGAAGACAGAAAAATAGCACTCCAAAGGTCAATAAAATCGCATGAATATAATAAATCTTTATTAAATAAGAACAGGTTACAGCATGATTTTAAAAAAGGAGATAAGGTATTTGTTGACTATGGAAACAAATTAAATAAAAAGAAAATGGATGAAATTAGAATTGGTCCCTTTGAAATAGAAGAAAAAATATCGGATTCAGTTTTTAAAATAAATACCGGTCGTGGAACAAGATCAATTGGATTGTATCATGTCACAAAGCTCATTCCTATGCTCACTGACTTTTAATTTTAGCGGCTAAATTTTACGAAGAAAATTTGCATTTCGAAGGGGGGTGATGTAAGCTTTGTGGTGACACTGACCTTGGCAAGTTGTCATTACAATCATAAATGAATTTGCTTTAATATAATTTAATATTTAAAAGTTTAAAAGACAATTCAAGTTCTTATAATAAGAAATGTAAAGCATGAACATTTAATTGTCGATTCTTTGTTTTAGGTTAGTATTTCATTAGTTAATATTAGTTATGTAAAAATTAAATAAACTTTGTTTTAGACGAGAATCATATTGTGTTATGCTTTAGAAAAAAATCCAATCTTATATTCATATTACAGTTTTCAAAAAGAGTATACAGGGTGAAATTTTTTCTAAGACTAAAACGAACTAAAAAATTAAGTAATCGTGTGCGGAAAAAAATAAATATGCCATTTTAATTGCCTATGTGTCTAATTTGTAAAATTCATATTAGAGTTTTCAAAAAGCGTATACAGGGTGAAATTTTTTCTAAGACTTAAACGAACTAATTTTTTTAAACCGGACCTGATTTTTTTCTAGTTTAAATAAATTAGTTGATTAGGTGGTAATAGTGTAACGATTGGCCAAAATAAGAGACACATCAATCTGACCGTTCAAAAATTATGACGAATACAATTTTCTGTCAAAATGCGAAAATCGCCCTGTATATTATTAAACAATGAGAGCAGATACTTTTTAATGGTCATTTGTTATTCCCCATAGGAGCCTCTATACGAGGTAGGAGTATGTACAGTTCCTCATGACTCACCCTGTATACTCTTCTTAGGTGTTTATTAAACACTTCTTAATAAGATTATAAAATGTTTTGTCTTGTTTGATTTTTTCCGTACGTAAAGACTCCATTGACTACACTACTACAAACATTAATATTATGTAACATACCATAAAATAAGTCTAATTATGTATTATCCCCAGAAGAAAGGATTTATACTGCCTATTTATTATGTTTTTAGTTAAAAAAAAATTAATTCAGCGAATGGTGTGTTAAGTTTTTATTTTAGGATCACAATAATTTATTTTTTTTTAGATTTTGTTATTTGGAGCATCTCTTTATCTGTTAATAACTCCTTACGATTTATATATTGAGATTTTAAACCAACAATATAGGTTTATTTTTTTGCAAGTGCTATGGATGATTGGACACTTATGGAGACTGCTACTGTTAATTGAACCATGTAACTCAGTAGCTCATGAGGTAAGTAATTTTTTATTTATCCCATTTATTTAATAGGCTTTTGCCTGTTTCATCATCCTATGTCTTCCTATTAGATGTCCAGGGTATCACTACGATTTTTTCTATACACTCTGTAATTTTTCGATCCTTTCTTAAACTACTTTTCTGGACACTTTCTTTTCATTTTTACTTAATTGGCGTAATATAACCACTTATTTTGGTCTAGAATTCAGTTATTCCTATCCTATCATTGCCGAAGTCTAGGATGTCCTTCCTTTCGTATTTTTCTCTAAAATTTCTTACCATCGTAATTTTAAACATTTATGTAAAGCTCCAAAGGCTACTGCATGCATTTAGTATTAAAGCTAAAGAACTAATTGTGCTCATTAACACCGAGAAGACCAAGTGCCTAGTAATTTTCAAAGAACCGATAAAATGGACTTAAAAATTAACTCAAAAACTGTGGAACAGGTGAATCACTTCAAATATCTTGGTACAGAAATAACAAGCTATGAAAATCTTTCAAAAAGGTCAGGGAACAAACAATGAAAGAAGCTAGAATCTAGGAATGCCTGACATAAATCGCATGGAAAAACAAGTACCTATCTAAATACTGAAACCAAAATCAAAATATACTCAGTGACATTAGAAGTGTTACACCCAGAAGGAATCATTTCTGGAAATTAATTTTTTGGCAACATGTTACATTTTCATTAAGAATGAAACGATAACATTAGGAAGACTTTTTATTGACAGGTAATAGGCTAATAGGTAATAGGTACAGGGCCGGCGTAGCCGAGTGGTAGTGTGCTAGGCTAGCGTGCCGGTGGTCCGGAGTTCAAATCCTACCGCCGGTAAGAACATCTAGACATTTTTAAAATGTTTATAGGCCCCAGGTCGACTCAGCCTGAATAAAATGAATACCTTGGGTAAAACCAGGGGTAATAGTATGGTATAGTTAGACCCAAACCCAGATATCCAAAGTGAAAGTTATCCTCCAACACCAAATTGTTCTATATGGTCCACATAATGTTCAGAAAAAAGCCACACCATTTTGAGGGTCGGGTTTGGGGGGGAGATGGGGGAGAAATCAGCAAATTCGTAGTTTTTTACGTTTTTCGTCAATATTTCTAAAACTAAGCGGTTTAGCATGAACAACCCTCTACACAAAATTGTTCTACATTAAATTTGAAATATAAAAGGCCCTATGCATAACCCTTCTAAAATTAACGGTTCCAAAGTTACGGAGGTAGTATAGTATAATTGGTCCAAAAAAAGGCCTAACCCAGAAATCCATAGTAAAAGTTTTCCTTCAACACCAAATTGTTCTATATGGTCCACATATTGTTCAGTAAAAAGTTACACCATTTTGAGGGTCCGGTTTGGGGGGGGGGGGGGAGATGGGGGAGAAATCGGTAAATTAGTAATTTTTTTAAGTTTTTCGTCAATATTTCTAAAACTATGCTTTAGAGTAAGGAATGTTCTATAGAAAAATGTTCTACATAAAATTTAAAACAAAAACGATTCTATACATAATTGTTATAAAATCAACGGTTCCAGAGTCACGGAGGGTGAAAAGTGGAGGTTTTCGATACTTTTTATATCTACCGATTTCTCCCCCCTCTCCCCCCCAAACCCGATGCTCAAAAGGATGTGACTTTTTTATGAACATTATGTGAACCATATATAACAATTTGGTGTTGGAGGATACCTTTCACTTTTGATGTCTGGGTTTTTGGTATAGTTATATCATAAATATTGCCCAAAAAATATAAAAAGTATCGAAAACCTCGACTTTTCACCCTCCGTAACTCTGGAACCGTTGATTTTATAACAATTATGTATACAACATTTTTTGTTTTAAATTTCATGTAGAACATTTTTGTGTATAACATTGTTTACGCTAAAGCATAGTTTTAGAAATATTGACGAAAAACTTTAAAAAACTACTAATTTACCGGCTTCTCTCCCATCTCCCTCCCAAACCGGACGCTCAAAATGGTGTAACTTTTTACTGAACAATATGTGGACCATATAGAACATTTTAGTGTTGGAGGAAAACTTTTACTTTGGATGTTTGGGTTAGGCCTTTTTTTGGACCAGTTATACTATACTACCTCCGTAACTTTGGAACCATTCATTTTAGAAAGATTATGCATAGGGACATTTTTATTTCAAATTTAATGTAGAACAATTTTGTATAGAGGGTTGTTCATGCTAAACCGCATAGTTTTAGAAATATTGGCGAAAAACTTAAAAAAACTACGAATTTACCGATTTCTCCCCCCTCTCAAAATGGTATGACTTTTTTCTGGACATTGTGTGGACCATATAGAACAATTTGGTGTTGAAGGATAACTTTCACTTTGGATGTCTGGGTTATGCCATCTTTTGGATCAACTATACTATACTATAATAATAGGCGGTTGAAACGTAGCACTGGCCCTGTTACCTTCCTTGTATACCGTAGGCCCTAGATATAGCAGACTACCCTGCTATACTCCCAAAGCCACTTAAGCGGTATAAAACGAGAGACTATTATTATAATAAAAAAAATTAATAATGTGTTTGGCGACCCCCTAGCTGAATACACTCCTGTACTCGTCTAGGCATTGACAAACTGAGACGATCGATGTCTGGTTGTGGCACCTCGTTCTAAGCAACTTGAATTTCATGGATTAACTGTGCCAGAGTGTGTGGAGGATGGTGCAAAGTGGGCAGTCTCCTCCCCATAATATCCCACACATGTTCGATAGGATTTAAACTCAGTGAAAGGGGTAGCCACGGCAAAAAATTAACACCAGCTTCTTGGAAAAAGTCTATAGTTCGCCGAGAAATACGGGAACGCGCGTTGTTTTCCTGAAAAAGGGCGTTTCGACGGCCGTCTAAATAAGGCAGTAAACTGGTTTGTAAGATGTCATCAACACAACGCGCATCTGCCATACTGTCTCGAATAAACAAAAGTGGTGATCGGCTACCATATGCATTAACCCCCCAAATCATTACTTCAACTGTGCTGTGCAGATGCCTCTCAACAGAAAACCCGATATCTCGTTGCTCTCCACGGCGGCGTCTTATAATCTTACGACCATCATGCATACCTAAACAAAATCGCGATTCATCACTGAATACTGCCTTATGGAAAGGCTGCTAAGAAAGCACTCGTGGTGGGCGGAATGAAACCAGTCCAAAGGTTTAAATACGACGGTATAGGATACGTCTAGTAATAAGTCTACCTTCTACTCCAAACCATTGATCAGCGATTTGACGCGTAGTAGCAAAACGGTCTCTCAGACCCAGGAGTCTAAAGCGCCTATCTTGACGCCCTGTGGTACGCCTCGGTTGACCAGTTGGTCTTCTTCGTGTTCCTCTACCTTCGTTTGTCCATACACGACACACTTGCATAACCGTCATTGCCGTACAATTAACACGACGGCCAATTTCGCGATACGACAATTCCATATCTCTGTAGGCAATAATTCTCCTCCTGTCAAAATCGCTAAAATGGTGGTAATTTTGGTGTCTTCGAACTCGAGGCATATTCTTGCACTGAATACAATTAGATTGAGGAATCATAACTAAAAATATCTGTACTAATCGGTCTTTATAAATTGGTCTTTTCACAAAAAAATTTAAAGATAAAACTTTATTTTTACAAAAACTATAACAGATAAAACATTGATATTGTTATCATAGCATGTTTTAACCTTTAACTACACGCGCTGGCGTACTTTGTACGCCAGATATAAGAATTCTACTGGCAATATATTTAAAAATTTAATTTTTGACCTTGCTTATTTTTCTAACCTATCACTGGAATGTGCTTTACAAATTGGTTTTAGTTTCGTTATAATCGGCGTTCTGGAAAGATCGTAATTTACATTTTATTATTTGTTGTTTCCGGTGGTGGACAAATACCCCAGGATTATATTACTATAAGTCGTAATATAAGTACATATTTTAATTGTTTTTTAGTCATTATGGCAAAAAATATATTTTTCTTTTTAAACAATACTTTTTCTCCTGTAAAAAATCACATTTAAAAAATTTTTTTATTAGTAATTTTATTTATCATGGAATCCAGTTATTTCATGATTCCAGTTATAAATCCCAATTGGCTTACTGAAAAGGACCTCCAAGTATTCGCTGATGCCGAATAAGGTTTACAACAAACAACTAAGTGTATTTAAAAAAAAATTAAACAAATCCGCTGTTTTTAAGTGTATTTTCTTGTGGCGTACAAAGTACGCCACGCGTGTAGTTATGTTATAACTTGATGCGCGGGTAGTTAAAGGTTAAATATACCTAGTCATTGTGCTGCCAAAAAATTAAGTTCAAGAAATGATTCCTTCTGGGTGTAACAATTCTAATGCTACTGACTATATAGGGTGAGGCAGATAAAGGGCCTATTAAAAATATCTCGAGAACTAAAGACAATTCAATTATGAAAATTGGAATAAGGGGGTTTTGAAGACTGATCTATTTAATGAAAATATTTTCATCTATTTGGTACTTCCGGTTATACCAAAAGTTGCTTATAACTTCGTTTTTTAAATGGGACACCCTGTATATTTTTACATTTTTGGATTCTCCTCGATTTCTTCTTTCTTAAAATATAAGGTTTTGTAATAATATACAGGGTAGGTTACAAGATAATTACGTTTTCTTATTAATTTCGTAGCAATATTCCCACCCTGTAGGATTGTAGTAGTTTGACATAATAAACTCTATTTATGTTCAAATGAATTTTAATATAGTCTACTATTGTTAACAATTATTAGTGTAGCTAAATTTTTAATTTTAGTATACAGGGTGGGTCGAAACTCGGAATAAGTATTTTCTGAGTTTTCTTAAATGGAACACCCCATATTTTAGTATTGTAATGAAATGATATTTCATGGTACTTTTTACTTCTTAATCATTCCCTATAGCTAACTGCTTTAGTTTGTGCTTAATTGTTAATCGCACCAACAATCTTAACTTCGATTGTATTTTGATTCCTCAACCACTATTGGCAATTTTAAGTGTCAGTATAGATTAATATGTATTTATTTCCAAAAAATTATTTGTTACTGAATATTTTCACGGCCAACCTAATACATATTCACCTATTTTGTGTTGCAATTAATTTTGGGTTTAATCACCAATAACTCACAAATTAAAGAAGTTAGGTATAGAGAATGCTTAAGAAATTAAAAAGTACCATAAAATAACATTTCATTACAATACTAAAATACAGGGTTTTCCATTTAAGAAAACTCAGAAAATACTCATTCCGAGTTTCGACCAACCCTGTATACTAAAATGAAAAGTTTAACTATACCAATAACTCTTAACAATAGTAGAATATATTGAAAATCATTTGAACATTAATAGAGTTTATTATAACAATCTACTACAATCCTACAGGGTGTTAATATTGCTACGAAATTAATAAGAAAACGTAATTATCTTTTAACCTACCCTGTATAATATTACAAAACCTTATATTTTAAGAAAGAAGAAATCGAAGAGAATCAAAAAATGTAAAAATATACAGCATGTCCTATTTAAAAAAACGAAGTTACAATCAACTTCCGGTATAACCGGAAGTAGCAAAGAGAAGAAAATATTGTAGTTAAATAGTTCATACCTCAAAACCCCTTTATTCAAATTTTCAAGATTCTCTTAGCTTTAGTTCTCGAGATATTTCTAATAGGCCCTTTATCTGCCTCACCCTGTATATATTAAAACAACAACAAGACCAATTATAACATATACGGCAGAAATACGACCAGATACAAATAAAACGATACAAATAATGAGAACAGTTGAAATGAGAACACTAAGGCCCAGTTTTTCAGTGACAGGTGAAAATTTTGGTTAGCTAACCTAGTTTAAACGTTAACCAATATTTTAACCCTCCTAGCGTTTTTCAGTGGTTTAAACCAAGTTAAGAAAATCTCGGTTAGCTAACCACTTTTTTTCTTCTGTTGGCAGCAGTAACTGTACTTGCGCATGTGCAATTCGAGAAATAATGATTAATTTGACAAAAAAATAAATAAGAAAACAATTTCATAACCACATTTATAAAAATGATTAATTTAATATCAAGTTCGAAATCTTTATTTAGTTCATAACGTCTACATCGACTTCATAACAGAATATACCATTACAATTACTGGGGCGATTTAGACTTTTTTGCCGATTTCGTTTGTCGAAGACCACGGTGTTTATCTCTATTGAACAGATTGACCAGGAAATAAGAAGTGAAACTATTAAATAATGATTTTGCTGTATACGCTGTGAGCTCGTAGGTAGAGGGGATAATTACAAATTCGCGAGCGCCAGTAGTGACAAGTTTGTAAACCTTTACTGGAAATTTGATTTTTGACGTTCTGCATTAAGAGTTGCATATTATAGCTTTCTCATGTCTCACGAAATGTCTCATGAAAGTTGTTGTATTAAAGAGTGTCGAAATACTGGTTACAATAGTAACTGTGTATTCTACAACTTTCCTGTCCCTAGCATAAGGTGATTCAACGACAAAAATGGATTGATGCAATTAGAAAAAAGTAAGTAAACAAAATTTTAATTTTAAAACGGTAGAAAAATTTGAGCTAAAGGATCAGTTAGCACACTCTCGAATTTTGACGGTTTCAATTTTACAATCCAATCCTGAAACAAAATTTGAATGCGTGAAAATAACGACCAATCACAGCAAACGTAGGATGCCGTTAACTGTCATTCATAAGTTAATATTTAAGAAGTATTATACTATAATTATATTAAATTATTATACATTTTTGCAGAATAAATTTTTTCTAATATTAGTTGTCAACATAAACGTCAAAACGATAAGCGAAATCTTAAAAATATTCACAATGAATAATAAATTCTGTACTTACTGCTATTAATTATCGATTACAATCCAATTACTTCTTTACGTTGTAAATATTACACGATAAGAATTAAATAATAAGTTTGAAATAACTATTATTTGCTTTTCTACTCTCCTCTTTAAAATTCCGGCCGAAATAGGAACACTAGTCAACCGTTAGATGGCGATAGCAGCCATACCAGCGAAACTCACAGAGTATAGGCAACACTTTATTCTTTCCAGAAAATTTCCGGTAAAAGTTATACTAGTAATCCTGTAGGTAGGTGGCGATACCAGCGAAGCTCGGAGCGGTATAATTATTATCTGTTTAAAATATTACTAGGAATCATGCATTAAATCCTGTTACTGTAGGTGTAAACATAGGTACAGTCGGAAAAATGAAAGAATACCCATGAACGAACATATAAACCACGCTGTATTTTCCTGTCACCGTGTCACAAATAAAATTGCCCAGCGCAAGTACATTAATAATAATTATTACATGTACTTGCGCTTGCCAATTTTTTGTGTGACACGGTGACAGGAAAATAAAGCGTGTTTTATATGTTCGTTCATGGGTATTCCTTCATTTTTCCGACTGTACCTACCTGTTACAGTTATAATATATTTAAATATATTTCCTATTTCCTATTTAAATATATACTTTCGATAATAATATATAATAATTTATTTATAAGAATAAGGAGGTATTTTAGAATACTTCCCGCGATATAAACATAATAAAAATAACATAACCCAACTAATCTCTCCTGTCAGTCAAAATAAACATAATTTGACCCTGATGGATTCACTGCACCCATGCGCAAGCGGTAACCACAAAATCCGGAGTTAAACCACCTAACGAGGATTGGTTAAAATCTTGGTTAACTTAAACGGGTTTAAGCTCTAACCTAGTACTAAAAAACTGATTAACCATGAATATTTCGATGACCGAAAAATAAATAGGTTAACCCAGCACTGAAAAACCGGCCCTAAGGACTATCCAAGGCAAAACTCTACGTGACAGAATAAGAAGTGAAGACATTAGACAAAACTATGAAATACAGGACACAGGAAGGTGGCTAAGACAGAGACGAAGATATCGGAACAAACATATAAAGAGAATGGAGGACAGCAGACTCGTTAAAAGAGCAAAAACCCAGTAGGTAAAAATCCACAGGGTAGACCACCAAAATGATGGCGAGAATGCTGGACCTTATCGTCCGGGGAAGACTTGATGGCAATTAACGGGCAGTAACTTACTAGCATGATCAATCATGCTAGAAAGAAGAAGAAGAAGAAGAAGAAGAAGATAAAATTATTCTTTTTGTATCAGGCCTTATCTCTGTCGAATAAGTTATAACCGGCCATATTTAGAAAGATTGGACCTTCTGTCGGTTCGTAGATTTTTATTGCTCTAGATGATATTTAAAAAGTCCTGCTGTTTTGTTTTCTTATTTATGTTTTGTAAAATTTTCGCTTCTGTATCTTTGTCAACAAGGGCATTTGTCAATGGTGCACTTCTTAGGGACTCAAAAAATCGAAAAGCAAATTTTTAACCATGACACTTGATATACCTTGTTATCTTCGGATTACGTTTACTTAATTTATTCACAAAAAATATTTAACAATTCAGATGAAACTACTTTAAGAAAAAATATGTCAAGATTTACTACGATAAGACCATAACACAAATTCGAAAAATTGTTGCTGATAGATAACTCAATTTATTTTATAGTACACGAAAGTACTGATTCAGTGAGGCACTACAATATGATGTTACCTAATTGTGTCAAACGAATTGGATGAAAGCAAAAATTTGAGCATAGCAGGTTTTGTTCAAGTTTTCCTGTATTTTTGTAAATGAGTTTTCCTGTTTTTTTTGTAGATGAGTTTTCCTCTTTTTTTCTACCAAAAAGTATACCATGCGATAAAGTTTTATGCGGTGTATAATGTTAAGCGGCATATCAAGCTAATCTGTATTTATAAAACGATAATATAGTCTATCTAGAAAGTATCCGAAAAAAAAAGCAGAGTTATAATTTTACGGTATTTATTTCTATCACTTGAAATATAAAATTTCAACAAATAATTCATCTCAAATTACTTATACAACCTCCATTTAAATCTAAACACGTAACTAAACGTCCAGGTACACCAGAAACTAGGTCAAGGCCATAATTTTTGGCAAATTTAAACCAAATCAAACCTCCTTAATCTCGTGGCGCTGCTCGTTCCACTTCAATCTTCATCAGTCCCCATATGTTTTCAATGGGGCTAAGATCTGGAGATGCTGCTGGCCACGGAATTATTGCCAATTCGTGTTCTTGCATCCAAGCTTGAGTATAAGCAGAAATATGGCATCTTGCATTATCTTGCTGAAAACGCCACCCCTCTGGATATATAATATGAGCCGTTCCAAGAAGAAAACCATTTAGGGTGTCACAATATTTCGCACTATCAACAGTACCATTAACTATACAGAGAGCTGTTGCACCACGCTGAGATATTGCTCCCCAAACCATTATTTTAGTGGGAAATTTGAAAATTTCAACGGTAACATTTTCCCTTGATAGAACTTTTAGATGATTTGCACCAAGCTGGAAACAACTTTCATCAGATGCAAAGACGTTGTTAAAATTATCTTCTCGAAAACGTTGACAAAAATCTATTCTTCGTTGCCTTTGCAGAGGTGTCATTGTAGGGATTTTTTTGGATTCCTTAATATGTAGCCTTGCTTTGTCAGTGAAATGCGGACAGTTTTTGGGCACACTTTTATTCTTCGTTGATTTCCAAATATGTTCGCTAATTTTCGAGACACTAGGCGCGGATTTTGTCGTCCTAAAGCTACTAAAGCATTTAAATTGTTTCGGCGAATCTTACGTGGTCTACCCGAAACTGGTCTATGTCTCATATCTATGCCATTTTTTATTATCTTTATTGTCTCATACACTGCACTTTTTCCGACTTCAGCCAATTGCACTAATTTTTTAACGTTTCGGACACCCTTTCTATACAAATATTCCACCACTTTCCTTTTTTCTACTTGCGACATTATTTCACAAATCTTAAGTCTATTTACAAACAACAGTATTTGACAGATGGTGTTGTCATGCGATTTTGTCCATAACTTATTATCGGCACAATCTACAGTCGGAAAAATTAAAGAATACCCATGAACGATCACATCAATCACTTATTTTGTATTTTCTGTCTTTTTCTATGACAAACGTTTGTTATTTATAGAAAAAGACAGCAAATACAAAATAAGTGATTGATGTGATCGTTCATGAGTATAGGGCTTTTCATCGATTGTCATTTGTTTCGAGCTTCTGTCATGTGTCACATAATATTAATATATCTACGTCATACGTCTTTGGTTTGTATCATTGGTTATACCAATAACGTACGACGTAGATATATTAATATTATGTGACACATGACAGAAGCTCGAAACAAATGACTGTGAATGAAAAGCCCTATTCTTTCATTTTTCCGACTGTACTTGATATTAAAATGTTACAAAAAGAAAATTTATTAAAATTAGGACAATATAAAATTCCAGATACTTTCTAGACGGACTTATAGTATTGTAACATATTTTCTTCTAGGTTCAGAAGATGTCATTCATTGTATGCAAGATGTTAAGTCACAAAAGTGACATAAAATTTAATGAAAAGGTAATTTAAAATAGAGCAAAATGTAGAGATTTTAGATTTGTTTAAATATTTTATAAGGACTTCCTATTTTTCGAACGCAGATTTTATTCATCTTAAATATTACTACAAACGAAAAAAGTAGATATAAGTAAAATTAAAATTTCCATCGTAAAAATGTGGACCAACTATCCGAATTCCAGCAATCCCTGCTCAATTTTTATGCCACTTTTATGATCCTCCTAAAACCATTTTAAATTTACCGGACTTCAAAATTTTGTATTTTGTTTATAAATAAACGTTTTAGTTTATAGAATATTGCTTCGTCTAAAAACTGTACTCGCATTTATTTGTTTAATACTCTTTTCTGAATATTTATATTAAATAATTCGAATAGTTCTTGTTGACATCTGTTGACATCTTCAATACAACAGCCAAGAAATAGAATATGATAATATCAGCAGAAAAAACCAAATGTATGGCAACATCTAAATACACACTACGATGTAAAATCGTAATTGATGAGAAAATAATAAAGCAGGAAGCAATGTTTAGATATCTTGGAATTAGGGTGGTTCGAAAAAACTTTTTTTTTTTATTTTAGATCGCTATATTATAGTGCACAAAAGTTGCCATTGGTATAGACGTGAATTAATTTGTCTTCCGGTCGCGCAATGCCATCGAAGTTAGCAAACAATTGTGAAACACCTTAATTTTTCATATTTTTTAAGCAGGCCAGATGGTTTTAATTTCGTTCTCATACCATGTAATGAATTAACTACTAAAAGTATGTGAAATCAATATAGTATATGCTCTTATTATATATTTGTTTTATATCTTCGAACCACCCTACTGGGAATAGGTATAACCAGTAGGGTGGGTCGAAAAACAATAATGTTTAATTTCTTAATCGCTATAACGCGGAAAACTTGCCTTTAGGGTATATAAGTAAAATGCAAAATAAAATAAAGTTATATATTGAACCCCCAGCTAGCGCATCATACTTAAAATTTAGATTTTTTCATAAAACAAGACATTCTTCAATTATTTTTACAATCTTTAGCCAATAATATTTAAACGTGCTATAATGAAAACTGTTTAGTTAATAGTTTAAAAAATAGGAAATACATTTGAAACAGACAATAGCTTTTAATTTGAGGTAGCGCAAGATACTAAAAAATTGTTAAAATTCACATATTCACCTTAAAAGAAGGTGTGGTCTAGTATGTTGTGTTGGGTGTTAATAGCACAATCCATTTTTTTGGTCTTTTATTTTACACCCCATTTAATTGGAATATAATTATTATAGTGTGTTTAAAGTTATAAAGGATATAAATATAACAAATTATAATTTTAATAACATGTTTAATTGAAACAAAAAAAAAAACGAATTGTAGCCAAACAATGTCAACAAATTAAATGAAATTTTGACTTTAGGAAGAGTATTTACTCATTATTTCTGAGTGGGTACGTTGAAGCTGCGCTTGCTGTCAAACTTTTGCATCGAAGCTCTGGATGCTACGGCAGATCTTATGACACCATCTCGTTCCTAACCACTAGGATTACTAGTTAATCGCAATCTTTTGAGTAAAGATGAATAGTATCTTCTAGACATAAGTTGTGCGATAAAGTCAGGCAACTGCCCTGTGGACTTATCTGTTCGAGAACCGGGTCCACGTTCCCACTCTCGATGGTTGACTACAGCTAACAGAGTTTTGAGACTGTATGAAAGTGTGGAAACGCCGTCAGTTGAAAATAAATTGTTTGTTAGTATCCTTCATTTTTAAATCATACATGCTTGTATTGTTCAAAATAAAGTGCAGCAAATACACAACAGATGGACCTGAACACGTTTTTGAGGCTATCAAATCAACCAGATTTCTACCAGAGAATTTGATTAAAGTAGTTTATCCTGTAATCGAAAGAAATGCGTTTTTCCCACCCAGAAAATTTGCTACTGAGGATGATAGTGAATGAAAGGAAATACATAAGAGAATTAGGATTCCGAAGAATAATCAAAGCAAGGATGTTAGCTACAGAAACAGAGACAGTTAGGGTTTTTGGACCTCCAAAAACCACCTTTCATGCGACTGACTCTACTGAATTATTTGATTAGAACACCACTGAAATTACACCATCATCACTGTTACGGAGAGTCTCTGATGATGAATTTTGGGCTAAAATCACTGCTGGTGAAACACCCGAGGATTGGAACTTTGGAAAATTTCTATGTCATACTCAAGCCGTGGAACGCTGCGTCAAGTTGATGACTGAAGCATCTAAAAAAGTCGTCGGTGCTAAGTAATGAGATGGTTTCATAAAATCTGCCGTAGCATCCAGAGCTTCGATGCCAAAGTTTGACAACGTACCCACTCAGAAATAGTGAGTAAGAGACTCTTTCTAAAGTCAAAATTTCGTTTAATTTGTTGACATTGTTTGGCTATAATTTTGTTTTTTTTTGTTTCAATTAAACATGTTATTAAAATTATAAGTTGTTTTATTTATATCCTTTATAACTTTAAACGCACTATAATAATTCTATTCCAATTAAATGGAGTGTAAAGTAAAAGAACAAAAAATGGATTGTGCTACTAACACCCAACACAACATACTAGACCACACCTTCTTTTAAGGTGCTGATATGTGAATTTTAACAATTTTTGAGTATTTAGCGCTACCGCAAATTAAAAGGTATTGTCTGTTTCAAATTTATTTCCTATTTTTTAAACTACTAACTAAACAGTTTTCACTATAGCACGCTCAAATATTATTGGCTAAAAGTTTGTAAAAATAATTGAAAAATGTCTTGATTTCTGAAAAAAAAAACTAAATTTTAAGTATGATGCGCTAGCTGGGGGTTCAATATATAACTTTATTTTATTATAATTCAATATATTATAAAGGCAAGTTTTCCGCGGTATAGCGATTAAAAAATGAAACATTATTGTTTTTCGACCCACCCTGATAACCAGTTAGGAGATGTTGAAGAGGAAGTACGACAACAACGCTTAAAAGCAAGTAAAGCGGCGGGATCTCTTAATGACACAATCTGAAAGAACAAACACCTAAACCAAGATACAAAAGTAAGAATATATAAAGCAGCAATTAGACCTATATTGACGTACACGGCGGAGACAAGACCTGACACATCTAAAACGAGAGGACTACTAGAAACAACAGAGATGAAAATACTCCGATGGATATCAGGGAAAAGTCTGTTGGTAGGGAGAGAAACGAAAACATAAGAAGATCATGCAATGTAGAAGACATAATAGATGGGTGACAAAACGGAAACAGGAGGGGAACGAACACACTAGTAGAATGGCAGAGGATAGGATAGTAAGAATAGCACGAGATAAGTTACCAAATGGACGAAGAAGTATTGGCAGACCAAGAAAAAGATGGTGCGATAATTTAAAAAATTTAGGAGGCTAATATTAAAGAAGAAACAGGCTTTAAAGCCTACCTTCAAGAAAGAATAAGAAGAAGAAGTTCTTGTTGACCACCTAATTTTTCTCTACAAACCAACAGTAATTAAAATTTATATTCTTTGTCCCTACCTCATTTAAACGCACAACCATTGTTGATAAATTACTTCACTGCAAATACATAATGTCAAATAAATATCAGCTATTTGGCATATTTTTGGAATGCAAAAATAAATGGATGATAAATGAACAAGAACAGAAAAAACTGGTCTGATAAGTGTTAAACATTTAAGTTTTTAAAACTTTGAATAAGTCTGAACAATAATTTGAATTTTTGGAACCTTTACACACATAATATCTCTTCGAGTATTTCTCAAAGTTATTCGAGAAGGATAGCTTAATCGAATACCGTTGACTTAGTCCCTGAAACGACTATTCATTATTTCTTTAATTAAATAAATTGTTATAGTGTGTTACTTACAAAAAGTCCATGATGTCAACAGTTACTTTGACAAAAATATAACCCAATAAAATTTACGTGTCAACTAAAATAACAATTTTACAAAATTACAAGTTTTTGTGTTTTTTTAACTCTCTCTTCTTCTTCATGTAGGTACAATCATAGCTATCTTAATTTTATTCACTGCCACCATAAATAGCATGCTTGTATCAACACCATACCAATCTCGCAAGTTCTTTAACCATGAGGTTCTTCTTCGTCCTGGACTGCGTTTGCCTGCTATTTTTCCTTGCATGATATTTTGTAGCAACTATATTTGGGACCTCTCATTACATGTCCGAAATACTCCAGCTTTCTCTGCTTGATGCTTCTTATGATCTCAGTAGCCTTGCTGAGATGTTCTAGTATTGTGGAGTTTCGAATCTTCTCCGCGCAGGAAACTTTTAAAATTCTTCTATAGCACCACATTTAGAAAGCCTCAAGGCGATTTAGATCAATTTTATTCACAGTCCAGGACTCGACACCATAAAGTAAGACTGAGAACAAGTAGCGGCGAAGTAGGCGGATCTGCAATACCAAATTTAGGCCTCTGTTACATAACACCTTGGACATCCTTCTAAAATCGGCTCTAGCCTGCTCTATCCTGGATCTAATTTCGCCGTGACATTCTGCGTTACAATTTAACTGCTGTCCGAGGTAAACGATTTTATCAACTTGCTCAAGTTTGGTATTATTTACAAATATAGACGGTTTTATATGCTGTTGTTTACTTATTAGGAGTATTTTGGTTTTCCGTATGTTCAGATCCAGACCTGCCTCCCTACAACTCTCAACGACACTATCAAGTAGTATTTGCAGATCTTCTTGACTAGAAGCTAGGAGTACTGTATCGTCCGCATATCGCAAATTATTGATGACTTCACACCGTTCATAAGTATTCCTTCTTGTTTTTCAGAAAGTGATTTTCTGAAGATTCTTTCGGAGTAAACGTTGAAAAGCAGTGGTGACAAGAGGAATCCCTGCCGTACTCCTCTTTTAATATTAAGAGCCTGTGATTCCACACCATCTACTAAACTGATGTTATTTGATTCCAATATAAATTTGCAATTATTCGAACATCTCTGCCGTCCAAGCCAATGTCTTTTAGAGCTTCGATCAATATAGAACGCTTAACACGATTAGATGCCTTTTGGAAGTCAACAAAACAACAGTATATGTCTACAGATATATCTCGACATCTTTGAGCAAGTACGTTCATTCCAAACAGTGCCTCTCTCGTTCCAAACCAGTTACGGAAATCAAACTGTGTGTCATCCAGGTATTCCTCGCATTTATTGTAGATATGACCATGTATTACCTTCAGAACAATTTTCAATAAGTGGTTTAACAAACTGATGGTTCTATAATCAGCACAGGTTTTTGCTGTGGTCTTCTTAGGTAGAGCTATAAACAGTGAATTGGAGCAACCATTAGGTAGTTGTCCGCTGGTACAAATGGTTTGAAAAACGAAGTTATAGCCTCTAAAACATTGCTATGATTCATAAGCTTGTATATTTGAGTTGGAATTTCATCAGAACTAGTCGCTCTGCCATCCTTTGATGATTGTATGGCTTTTATAACCTCAGAGGGTGTTATTAGGGGTCCGTCGCAGTTAGTAATATCGGGAGATGAACTACTCCTATCGTCTTCGAATAGGTTCGTGATTTAATTTTCCCATTCTTTAAGTTTGTCCTCTACTTCAAATATTACTTTACCATGTTCATCCTGTAGCAATGCAGTTTGTTTCTTATTGAAGGTACCAGCCGCTTCTTTCACTTTTTTATACATGTTAAACCTGTCGTATCTGTTTTCAAGTTCTTCAATGTTGCTTCTCGTATTTTACGTCGAATTTCTTTTTGTATGCTGTTATAAAGTGTTTCGTTGTTTTTCGCTAGTCGCCGTTATTCCATCAAATTCAATATGTCATCTGTCATCCAAGCCTGCTTTTTTAGCTTTGACCTGCCTTGTAAATTTCTCACACAGATTTCTTTTACTGTTGTTAAGATTTTATTTAAGCCCCCATCGACATTTTCACCAAAATTTTCCCAAATTAAATTTTCGTTCAGTTTTCTTTGAACTTATTCCTTAACTTTCTCGTCTTGTAATTGGGCTGTATCAATATTTTTGCGAGACTTCTTTTTATCACCTTTTTTAATTTTAATTGGGTTACAGCTACTATGGGATTGTGACCAGTCCCAATATCAGCACCTGGATAAGTTTAACTGATTTGATGCAGTTTCTAAATCGATTTTCTATTCGAATGAAGTCGATTTGGTTCCTAATAATTTTGTTCTGCATCCTCTGATCCTACTTTTGACTTCTAGGTGTAGAGTCTTCTCGGTGGTAGTTTAAAGTGAGTACTCGATATAATGAAATCGTGTTCTTGACAGAACTGGACAAATCGATCTCCACGTTCGTTTCTGTTTCCCAAGCCATAATCCTCCAAAATGTTCAAACAGAGTCCTTTGCCGACTTTAGCGTTAAAATCTCCGAGGATTATGGTATTTAACTCTCTCAGGAAAAAAATTTTAAAAGTTTATGCGTTACTTTTTAGACATACTGTAATACATATGACAGGAGACTGAATTGTAAACAATTTAATTTATATTCACTTTTGTCATATACAGGGTGATTGATTAGTGGGGTAAAGCTCAATAGATCCGCTATAGTAATAGATAGCAATAAAAGTTAACACCAAAAATTTTAGCCACCTTTGAGCTTCACATTACAAAATTAGTTAAAATGTTACAGGGTGTCCGATAACATAGAGGCAGACCAAACTTATGTTTTTTTAAATGGAACACCCTATATTTTACTTTAAATTTGAAATCCTATTAACTTCTCCATCACAAAAAGATAATGGTTTGTTATGTTATACAGGGTATTTACAAAGTCATAAACAATTTTGTATGAAAATCGTAATAACAAGTTCAACTCCCTGTATAAATAAAAATAAGCACAACAGCCATGATTTATTCATGCCATATTTTTTGTTTATTGTCAAAATTTTCAAGAATGATTGACATTGCTATTTTCTTTATATCAAATACAGGTTGAGTCAAAACGCAAGTACATTATTTTCTCAGTAATGTTAAATGGAACACCTTGTATTTTATATCATTATTGAGAAGTAACATTACCGTACTTTAATTTTTATATAACATTCCCTACCTCCAAATTTATTAGTTTTCGAGATATTTTCATTTTTCCGAGCAATTTATTTTAGGTCTCTAAATTTATCTAAATTTAAAATAAGCCATGACTGAATTGACAATTTACGATTACTGATTATCAATCCCGTAATCAATGTACCAATGTAGCAAATAAAGAAATAAAAATAATTTATTAGTAATACATTTTACAAAAAAAAAAAAACAACCACATCATTCAACATTTTTAAAACAATTAAAAACTACTTTTTTATGTAAATGCAACAAATAAAGAAAGACAATTAGTAATAAATTTTACAAAAAAACACAAAAACACAAAATACAATATTTTGTGAAGACAATAATTAAACACTGGAGTCCGGCCCTGATAGCGAGCAAATCTTACAGCTTTATATCGGTCCCGACACATTTATAAATTCAAGTAGTTAAAAGTTGGAAATATAATTTAATATTTATACTGTTTGCAAGATAAAGTTTAAATGTGACAGTGTGTTAAAAAACCAACGATTCTGTGAGTACAAAATTACATTATTTATATCTAACCATAAAATCAGAAGTTAAAAGGCAATATTTTATCGATTTCAATCCAATTTATCGATTATCGACAACAACTTTTTGCTGATTTAAGTAATTAGGCTGCCGTCAAATTTTGTTAAGGGGCCAGGTCCGGCTTCGGATCCACTGTTCCAATGCATGTAAATTTTCAACGAGACGATGGCTGAACCGGAGTTAACTACTACTTCACGAAATACACCGACTACGTCACATATCCCTTACTCTCAAGCATTAAACAGTTTTAAACATCCTTCAAAAGACCAAGGTCTCATACTCTCAACCATACAAGGAATACAAGTTTTTGAATATGTAAAAGCTGTTGGATCAATAGTACAGCCCAAAAATGTTATTTGGGCATCCAAAATCGCAAGCAGCCGCATCTGCATCTACCTCTCGTCTAAATATTATATAGTTGACCAATTTCTTAGCTCCTACAAACATGTAATTATTGACGGCAACCAAATTGAAGTACGAAGACTAATAACTCCTGCCCAGAGATTAATCATATCTAGTGTACCTCCTACTATACCTAATAGCATAATTGACGAGCACCTAAAAACTATGGGTATAAAATCCGTCTCCAACATGACGTTTCTACGATTGGGCATGCAAGACCCGGAATACAGCCACGTGCTTAGCTTTAGAAGGCAAATCTTCATAAGTCCTTTAGAAAATGAATCGATTCCTGGCTCATTCCTAATTTCTTTCGACCATACATCATATCGAATATACATTTCCATAGACGGTTTAAACTGCTCCACATGCAAGACGTTCGGACATCAAGATTCTGACTGTCCTTCTTTATCATCATTAAGTAGTTCAATTAATCAAATCAAAACTGACCATCAAGCGAACATACATAACTCTGCCAATGAAGAATATAGTCAGCTAGAGGAACAACCACGAACAGAACACGAATAAGGTACCCAGATATTAAAGAAACCGGAACCTAACACCACACTAAATCCCAAATTAACATCACCCACAAACGACCAAATTACTTCCTCACAAACAAAGAAAGAACTACAGATTTTGTCACAACCACAAATATCCCAAGATTCAATAACTGAAAGCGATAGAAATACAACATCAAAAATAAATTTCCAAACACAGACCCGATTGAAATAACAACTAATCCACCAATCCAAAAAACTCAGACAAACACTCTTAAAATCGACCTAGAAAATAATACACAGCATATAAACACAGACAAAGCACAAAACAAACGCACAATCTCCCAAATCTCCCCAACAGCTACTACATCTTTAGAGGAACATACTTTCATAACACCAAAAAATAAAGAGAAAAAATAAAATCAGATCAAAATATCGCAACAAAAAAAACACTGGAGGAAATGCTAAGGTACACTAAAATATTATTTGACAACCCAAACTCCAAGTAGCCTATAACTTACGAACAGTTATTAGACTTTTTTGAAAACTGTGAGAACGCAGCAGACCCTTTGAGTATCGCAAAAATGTATACAGAAGAGACAACAGAAGTCATAGATCTATTATCTGACATATACCCTTACCTCTGAAGGATCGAAAAATTAAAGTCAAATGCACTAGAATAAGAAATAAAAAAGTAAAGCAAGACATTCACACTGACTTAGACAGTGGCGCATCTACAGACACTTATTAATACATCATATTCAACTCTCTTGGAATATAAATGGGTATTATAACTATTTAGAAATGTTAAAATTATTAATTTCAAAACATAAATCTAGTTTAGTATGTTTACAAGTAACCAATTTCAAAAATAAGAAAACTCACATTTTAAATAACTTCAATTGTTTCTTTAAAAACCGAGAAAATGCGAAAATTGCCAGCGGAGGGGTAGCAATCTACATAAAAGATAACTTTGACGCTAAACCAATAAAACTCACAACAAGCATCAAAGCAGTTAAAATGGCAACAAACTTAGAACAACACCCCATCAAGACTATACGAAGTCAACAAACACCCACATCTTTGGAAACCAAGAATAAAAGACAGAAGAGAACAAGTGATACTTACCCGTCTCCGTACCGGTCATACAAGACTTACTCATGACTCCTTACCACAACGCAAAAATAAACCAGTGTGTGAAATGTGCAACAGTGATCTAACGGTAAAACATTTTTTAATCCAGTGTCCCAAATATAACAGTGAACGACGGAAGTATAACATACCCAACTCCCTAAAAGGAGCCCTAGAAGAAAATACAGATACTAAAAAAATATTTTCGTACCTTAAAAAACTGTCAAATACTTCAAAAGATCTAAAACCCACATTGTAACAAACGTATCATTATTAACTTATGTATATACATTGTTTATATAAATTATTTTTACATTAACCTAAATGCGCTAATGACCCTGCGTGGTCGATGCGATATTATAATAAAAAAATAATTAAACACTAGTTTTGTATGTAAATGTAACAATGTAACAAATAAATAACGAAAAATAATTTATCAGTAATACATTTTGCAAAAAAAAAAACATTTTTAAAACAATTAGAAGCTACTTTTAATGAAATATTTTTAATATTTAATTACATAAGGTGTTCAAAATTACCTCCTAAC
This sequence comes from Diabrotica virgifera virgifera, assembly GCF_917563875.1. Classification (NCBI taxonomy): domain Eukaryota; kingdom Metazoa; phylum Arthropoda; class Insecta; order Coleoptera; family Chrysomelidae; genus Diabrotica; species Diabrotica virgifera. The sequence goes on along the minus strand of NC_065449.1, from coordinate 173,503,810 downwards.
ACATTTTTATGCGCGCCTAAAAACGATCATTGAATGAGCTACTTACTCTACGAAGCATTTGTAAATTAACATATCGAAATACACTTTGTATTCTATTTTTCATCTCGTCCCTTGCTATTGGAGGTATTTTATAAAAAAAACTTTAAAAAGGGCAAACCCTGTAGTAGGCTGTATACCTTCGTTAAAACAACGTGGAATGAAGTAAACACTTCTGTTGTATGTAGGTATATGAATTTATTAAAATTCTTAAAATTTATCCACAAGGGAGTGGAAGTACAAAACGTTTTCGGTCAAACTGACCATCATCAGTGTAAACGTCCAGTGTACAAATAATTGAAACTAGCCACTTCAATAGGTGTAAAAACCTCTAAATAGCATTATTGCTACATTCTATGCTATATAGCAGTCGACATTAAGTCGATGTCTTAAGATTATAAATATCACATGTGGATGTATGTCATCCTTGCTCGGAAATTGCACAAGGTTGTTGTGATCAGGTGAGAGGTTTACAACCAACTGTACTCTGTTTTCATTTACTTGTACACTGGACGTTTACACTGATGATCGTCAGTTTGACCGAAAACGTTTTGTACTTCCACTCCCTTGTGGACAAATTTTAAGAATTTTAATAAATTCGTATACCTATATACAACAGAAGTGTTTCCTTCATTCCACGTTGTATTTTATAAACTTCATTATTAACGTAGCCCCAAAAACACCAGTCCAGTTTATTAAATTCTCGTGATTTGGGTAGCCACGCTACTGTTCCATTGAAAAATGAAAATATCTCGAAAACTCATAAATTTAGACATAGGGAATGTTATCTAAAAATTAAAATACGGTAATGGTACTTTTCAATAGTGATAGAAAATACAGGGTGTTCCATTTAAAATTAATGAGAAAATAATGTACTTGCGTTTTGACTCACCCTGTATTTGATATAAAGAACATTAGCAATATCAATAATTCTTGAAAATTTTGACAATACGTAAAAAAATATGGCATTAATAAACCGTTGCTGTTTTGCTTATTTTTATTTATACAGGGAGTTAACTTGTTACGATTTTCATTTAAAATTGGTTATAACTTTGTAAATACCCTGTATAACATAACAAACCGTTATATTTTTGTGATGGAGAAGTTAGCAGGATTTCAAATTAAAACTAAAATATAGGGTGTTCTATTTAAAAAAACATAAGTTTGATCTGCCACTGTGTCATCGAACACCCTGTAACATTCTAACTAATTTTGTAATGTGAAGCAAGATGGCTAAAACTTTTGTTATTAACTTTTATTGCTATCTATTACTATAGCGGATCTATTGAGCTTTACCCCAATAATCAATCACCCTGTATGTGATATTTTCCGAAATACTCAGTACAAAAAATTAATATAACCCTAATATCGCTTTTTCGTTCAATATTTTTCATGATTTTTTGCAATATTTTAAGGGAGTAGGAGCAAAATTTTGGTCCAATATTATTTAGACGCATTCATTTTTTCGAATCCTGAGAAAACTAATAAATATGGTTAAAAAATTTAAACGCAGAATGAAAGATTACATTATTACCGAGGGTAACAAAATCCTTTGAAAACTTCTATAATGTTAATTTTATTAAGTTACAGGGGTGAAAATTAAAGACAAATTTTAATGTGTTTTTTAATTTCAAATATCTTATTCAAAAGGAACTTTTTCTTGGTATTCTAAGGGACTTTCGGCCCTCGGTAATAATGTAATGCTGGAATACATAGAAATCTATTTATGAGTAAATTAGTTATTTTAATCCGCAATAATTCGTATTATTATTATTTCATGGTATAATAAATAAACATTAGAGAAGGATGTCTTCGTATACGAGATACATTTATAGTTTTACATTGTCATCCATGATTTTTTGCTCATTATATTTTGCTCGTTATATTAACTCAACGGGAGTTAAAATTTTGTCGCGTCTCTTGTTTTATTTATTTTGTTAAAAAAGCCAATATCTAATGTTTTTTATATAAATTAACTCATTTATATTTTTTAGCTTCAAGTATTACTTTTAATGTTGCATCATTGCCCTATCAAATTTACATCATGTAATATGGTTTCCATAGACAGGAATTTGTTAACTTCGGTAAGATTTAAATAATTTAATTATTTAACAAAATACAAAAAGTGATAAAAATTTACTCCAATTAAAAGTCGTTTTAATTATCAATCCTGGTACACTGTTATACTTCAGAGATTTCTTGATTTACCGGTATAGCTACAAGTCTTTACCGATTCTTTGTCCTAGTTGAGAAATATCATAGATGTCTTAATAGAAGAAGGCCACCATTCCTTAATAACAAAAAACATCAATTTGATTTAAGATTGCTATAAACACAATCATCATTAACATTGGCTCTATAGCCCATGATGGGTCTTGGCCTGTTCCAAAATCAGTTTCCAATCCTTAGTTTCCAATTTCGCACTCCTCTAAAGACAATATGGTTAAGAAAACAGGTGTGATTTTTGACTCTTGTTTCTTTTCAATTTGAGGTTGATTTAGACCAACAGTCACGGTACGATCAGATTACCGTCAAATCGCCGTCAGGTCAACCCATTCACACAAAAATATTCTGGGCAGATTACCGTCAGTCTTCGTCAGCATTCAGGTCGATATAAGTGCAAGATTATAGTCATTTGAGAGTTTTTAGTATTGCAAGGAATATCCCCCTCTGTGGCTCAGTGGTAAGAGCGCCTACCTTTGGATCGAAAGGTCCGAATGATCGTGAGTTCGAATCTCACCAGGGTGAGAGATTTTTCGTTTATTATGGATTAATAAATAAAAATAGTTTCTGTCCTTGTGGGATCGGTACTCACCGGAGAGACCGCAGACGTTCGGATAAAATTAGCATCTCTTTGCAAAGACAATGACGTCAACTTTGCAAAGTAACAAGACACTTACTCACCACATACACTACACATTACTCCCCTGAGTTAGTGATAAGTTTAGTCTAAGAAATCATTATGAAATTGACTGGCCAGTTGGTTGTGAAAAACAGTGCCAATAAAACACAAAGCACACACACACACACACACTCACCACACTCACACACACATCACACAACATCACACACACATCCTGGGCGCACACACACACACACACAACACACACACACTTCCCCCACACACACACACCACCCACACACACACACACACACACACACACACACACACACACACACACCCCACCCACCCCCCCCCACACACACCCCCCACCCCCACACCCCCCCCCACCCACCCCCCCCCCACACACACCACCCCCCACCCACACCACACACCCACCACACCCACACACACACCCACACACCCACCCACACACACCCCCCCCCCCCCACACCACACCCCCCCCACACCACACCCCCACACACCCCACACACACCCACCCCACACCACACCACACACACACACACACACACACACACACACACACACACACACACACACACACACACACACACACACACACACACACACACACACACACACACACACACACACACACACACACACACACACACACACACACACACACACACACACACACACACACACACACACACACACACACACACACACACACACACACACACACACACACACACACACACACACACACACACACACACACACACACACACACACACACACACACACACACACACACACACACACACACACACACACACACACACACACACACACACACACACACACACACACACACACACACACACACACACACACACACACACACACACACACACACACACACACACACACACACACACACACACACACACACACACACACACACACACACACACACACACACACACACACACACACACACACACACACACACACACACACACACACACACACACACACACACACACACACACACACACACACACACACACACACACACACACACACACACACACACACACACACACACACACACACACACACACACACACACACACACACACACACACACACACACACACACACACACACACACACACACACACACACACACACACACACACACACACACACACACACACACACACACACACACACACACACACACACACACACACACACACACACACACACACACACACACACACACACACACACACACACACACACACACACACACACACACACACACACACACACACACACACACACACACACACACACACACACACACACACACACACACACACACACACACACACACACACACACACACACACACACACACACACACACACACACACACACACACACACACACACACACACACACACACACACACACACACACACACACACACACACACACACACACACACACACACACACACACACACACACACACACACACACACACACACACACACACACACACACACACACACACACACACACACACACACACACACACACACACACACACACACACACACACACACACACACACACACACACACACACACACACACACACACACACACACACACACACACACACACACACACACACACACACACACACACACACACACACACACACACACACACACACACACAGTATTGTAACTCCATTATTGCATCCTTACGAAATAATTAGAACGAACGTATATGGACAATATTTATTTGAATGACCATTATGATACATTTTATATGATTAAAATAATCTACAATGTTAATATCGTCTGATTGAAATTCTTAGGAGTTATTTTAAGAAACATTCAAACATATTTTTATAATAGGTGTATATTCCTGCATATAATTCTTTCTATAATAGAATATTATTGTTTGTGTCATGTTAATAAACTAACTATTGTTTCCTCTCATATTCTTAATTTTCGCTGAGAATCAGAGTACAATGAATACGATACATCGTAGAGTAATTTTTATTCACGAACGCTCTCAATTAATTTTTTCCTCCATTATTGGTATTATAAAATATGGTAGATCAACTGAAACTAACGAAAAGTTCAAATGGGCAGATTTCGATCTTATGGGGGGTTTTTTAAGATATATAGGCACAAACTCGGAAAATTATAAGATTTACCGTGTATTTAAATTCCCGAAGTTACTGGTTATCTGGCAACATGTAGAGGTTAGGATCAAAGAAAAGAACTAGTAGTCTAGAACTTTTTCCTGGCTATCCAATGGCGACCTTTACTTTAACCACAGTATATAGAGGTTCCACAGTAAAACCACTCCTCTGTCGGCGCTTTGATCTCAAGAAGTAATACCGGCAGTACGCAATTGGTAGTTTACCAGTGGTGGATGCGGGTTTCCTTGTTAAAATCCGTACGTTTCTATGCGACTAGCAATGCGAGAGTGGGGCAAAAGCGGCTAAGAACATTGCGCGGTCGCCATGCGCGACTACAGATTTTACTTCCAATTTTTCGGAGAGTGGTTCTACTGGTGCTTTAACCTTAAACTTGACTTTCAAGGTCGTGCCAAGGTTAGGCGTTCTTACTCGAACGGAAACATATGTTTCTAATGAATAAAATGGACATAATATCTACGTTTGAATATGATCTTGAAAATCATGGTATTGGGTTAATAGGTTATAGATTCTAGAGTAATGTAATAGAAGTTTGAAATTTTTCCACGGCTTAACGATACCTACCTTGATCATGATATTTTTGATCGTATCAAGGTCATAAGAATTTTTGTTATCATGACCCTCCCGCGGCGAAATAATTTTGGTAGGAATAACAAATACCAAATACCCTTAATAAATATTGATAGGTAGCATTTGATTTAAATATAAAAATGAAATTCAAATAAACTACAGATAGAAACAATACGATATTTAAAAAAAGAACATCAAGGTTTGATATCGGGTAAATCAACGTTCAAGGGCCATCGATCGAACGAGCTATGTAGGAAGTATCTCTGAGAGAACGTACGAAACGAGGACGTGCCAAGCAGGACGAAGGTGGAAGATGTAATTGGAAGAATTGCGCAAATGAAATGTAAATTAGTAGAACACGTAGTACGTCAAAAGAATGACAAGTGGACGAGAAATCTTGTACATTGGAGACCACGCGAACATAGTCGTAGTAGAGGAAGACCAAAAAAACGATAGCTAGACGACATCAAAGCCAAAGTGGGGAGAAACTGGCACCAAATAGCACAAAACAGAGAATAGTGGGGAGCTCATGGGTAGACCTTTGTCCAGGAGTGGATGCAAACAGGCTGAAGAAGAAGAAGAAGACATCACACTTGATTTACGAAACTGACATAATTAATAGTCTCTACATTTGAAGAAATATTCACCTTTATTTTTAAAGTCCTATCCGAACGAAGAATATTTATTATCTTTTTCAGAGTCAAAAATATTGCCCCTTTTGAATAAAAATTCTCATGACCTTGATACGATCAAGAATGTCATGATCAATGTCGGTACCGTTAAGCCGTGGAAAAATCTCAAACTTCTATTACGTTACTTTGGAATCTATAACCCATTAACCCAATAACCTTGACCATGATTTTCAAGATCATATTAAAACGTAGATATATCCATTCTATTCATTGTTGCAGTTAGAAAAATACGTTTTTGCTCGAATAAGAACGCGTAACCTCGGCATGACCTTGAAGGTCAAGGTCAAAATAAAGGTCGCCGTTGGATAGTCAGTAAAAAGTCCTGGAGTACCAGTACTTTTCTTTGATCCTAACCTCTACATGTTGGCATATAACCAGTAACTCCGGGAAGTGGAAAACTCGGTAAATCTTATAATTTTCCGAGTTTGTGCCTCTATATCTTAAAAATCCTCCATCAGATCGAGATCTGGCCATTAGAACTTTTCATCAGGATGCTTCAAAGAGTATTTTCCCAAAATATGAACTAAATCCACTAGGACCTAATTTCCATAAGGTTTTTGCGGAGTACTTTCAAATGTTCAGCTGAACATAAAGAACCCTTATTCTGCAACCTTATCCCGCTTTTGTTGAATTAATTTCTTAACTATTTTGCGCTTTAAGTAGTTTCTTGATTGAGAAAATTTGCGGATATATTATTGTTTCTTGGTAATATAATAACTTCATTTTGTTATGTATTTTTGTCTTTAGGTTTGACTGTTTTTGACTCGTTTTGTACTTTTTTACTTCTATAACTAAAGGTTAACAAATCGACAACATTGTAGCGAGCCAGCATGAAGTAAGGACAACTGCAGGACGTGCTCGACAAATATTAAACAAATATATAAAAAAAACAACATATTATGCAAACATAAAAACAGACAAAAACTAGGTAGAATCAGGGGAACACTAAGTAAACTGGGTGGAGCCTCAATAGGTAAAGAATAGTCATAGGAAGAAGATATAGAAACAATAGGGGAGTTGAAAAGTCTGTCTACTAGTAGTCAGGAAAAGTGAATTTTTTGATACAAGATAATAGTCAATAGTCATCACACTATATGGGGCTATAACCAGTGCAACCTCCAAGGCGAACAAGTGATTGAATGGACGGAGCTCAAGCATCTTAGACTTCTGCAACCCAGATCTTACATTTATATCCACCAAAGATGACTGCCATAATCATGCAACTAGGAAAGTTCTTGATAATTTCCCAAAATCGCAGCATAGGCCGGTGATAACAACTATGGGCATCACTATTCCCATTATAAACTCAATTCCTCTGCCTAGATGGAACTTTCATAAGGCTAACTGGGATAAGTACCAAGCACAATTGGAGAAAGATATCAGATATATTGAGCCTAAGGTAGAAAACTACGAAAGATTCGCCAAACTTATAATTAGTTGGGCTAAAAAACATGTTCCACGTGGCCTAACCAAATCCTACATCCCAGGCTGGACCGAAGAATGCAAAGACCTGTATGATCAATATGAGCAAACCAGAGACCCAGACCTAGGTGAACAACTTCTAGAGTCTCTAAATTCTGCAAGAACTACCAGGTAGAGAGAAACTCTCGAAAACCTTAACTTCAGGCATAGTAGTCGCACTGCCTGGAACCTGCTCAGAAAACTGGACACAGGCCCTAATATCCCAACAACTAACTCTTCATTACCAAATCCAGAAGATATAACGAAACGCATTGCGCAAATCTCCAAACCAGTCATAGAAAAGGCTTATAAAAGAGAAGTACGATATCAGCTCAAAAAGAACAAAACTGCATCTCAACAAAGCCTACCCATCATGAGGCAAATAGAGACCGAGGAACTTTTCAACGCATTAGACTTAATTAAGTGCCGCAAAGCTGCAGGAGTTGAAAAAATATATCCCGAGTTCATAAAACACATTGGTCCAATAACTCAAAGGTGGCTCCTCGACTTCTTCAACCAGATAATGACGACGCAAAAGCTCCCCAAACTATTCAAGCAAAGCAAAGTCATTGCAATCTGCAAACCAGGCAAAGATGGTTCATTGCCCGAGAGTTACAGACCAATCGCCCTTTTAATTGTTCCTTACGACACGGTGTGGAAGGAAGGAATACTACTTAAATTGTACCAGATGGTACCATGCCAATCATTTAATAAGCTAATAAATCAAATGCAGTGTGACAGATTATTCCAAGTTAGCGTTAATGGGAAAACTAGTAAATACAGAAGTGTACAGAATGGGTTACCCCAAGGATCGGTTCTGTCCCCGCTCCTGTTCAACATTTACACCTGAGACGCTCCCACTACAATCTCACGCAAGTTTATTTATGCTGATGACATGGCGTTAGGCATACAAGAAAGAAACATCGAGAACGCCCAAGCTATCCTAGAAAGCGACCTAAATACTATTAACACATATTTTAAAAAATGGGGCCTTCAGCCAAATCCTACAAAGACAGAAGTTACTGCCTTCCATCTAAATAACCGGGAAGTGAACTACAGACTAAACATAGAAAGCGAAGGGGTTACCCTAAAACATAACCCAAATCCAACATATCTCGGTGTAATACTGGATCGCACTCTAACTTTCAAGGAACACTTAAATAAAACTGCAGCTAAAGTAAAAACTCGCAATAATATCATTCACAAGCTTGCAAACACGTCTTGGGGAGCCAATGCAGACACAATCAGGACAAGCGCTCTTGCATTAGTCTATTCAACAGCCGAATATTGTGCTCCAGTGTGGCTAAACAGTCACCATACTAACGTCCTAGACACACAACTAAATCAGACAATGAGGTTTATTACGGGGACCATAAAAAGCACACCAACTCAGTGGCTTCCAGTTCTAAGCAATATTGCACCAACCAAAACACGATGGCTAGCTGCCCTTAAATCACAATACCAGAAATGTCAAAAGAATCCCTCATTGCCAATAAATACCGACATAGATCAGTTAAACCAGGGCCAATTGCAGCTGAGATCTCGAAACCCGCCAACAAGAACAGCAAAAAATCTTCCAAACAATTTCACAATCGATGAGCATTGGATAAGCGAATAGAACGAAGAAGTGAACAATGCACACCTAATAGGAAATCCCACAGTCAAACTCAACGGTTTCTCTCTTCCGCCCCGAGAATGGTGTAATCTGAACCGAATCAGGGCAGGTCATGGAGTGTGCAATAAATCACTTAACCAATGGGGCATCGCAGACAGCCCGCTATGTGACAAATGCAATGCTGCCGAACAAACAGTCCACCACATTACACAAGAATGTCCAGCCACACGATTCGAAGGAAGCTTAATTGAAATCCACGAACTAACTCCTAACGCAATAGAATGGCTCCACGGTAGCCATATCCGCCTTTAATGTTTCCATTTATATTCTTACAATCTATTGTATGTTTTAGCAATGTGTAAAGTTTATACGAATATACAGAGTGGGCCAAATAAAAGGAGCCACCCCGATATTTGGCAGTATTTATTAGATTTTAAGAAAATAAAAAACAGGTCAATTTTTGATCTAAGGGGGACACATTTTTACGGTACAAACATCTGTCATTTGTCAACTCCCTCCCTTCCACTTCTCCCACCCCTTATTTTTAAATAGGGAGTAGGGGTCGTGTGCTAGCTCATTTGAAAGGTTATTTAATTCTCTATTCAGTAATATCAACATCGACTTAAAAATGTATACAGGGTGTCCAAGAAAAAATATTTTGAATTAAATTAATTGACACAAAAAGAAGAATGTATGTAATTTATTTAACTCAGAATACATTCTACCTCTGATCAAAAACAGAAAAAAATGTTTATTTGATAAATAAACACTGTTTGTTGCTTAAATTCAATATTCAACCTACCAAGAGGCAGATGAGTGGAAGCTTGAACATTAAAATTAAGCAAAAAGCAGTGTCTATTTATCAAAAAACATTTTTTTCTGTTTTCTGGCAGCAGTAGAATGTGTTCTGAGTTAAATAAATTACATACATTCTTCTTTTTGTGTCAATTAATTTAATTCAAAATATTTTTTCTTGGACACCCTGTATACATTTTTAAGTCGATGTTGATATTACTGAATAGAGAATTAAATAACCTTTCAAATGAGCTAGCACACGACCCCTATTCCCTATTTAAAAATAAGGGGTGGGGGAAGTGAAAGGGAGGGAGTTGACAAATGACAGATGTTTGTATCGTAAAAATGTGTCCCCCTTAGATCAAAAATTGACCTGTTTTTTTATTTTCTTAAAATCTAATAAATACTGCCAAATATCGGGGTGGCTCCTTTTATTTGGCCCACTCTGTTTATAATATACTCTGCTGTATTGGTGGAACAAATAAATATCAAATTGCAAATATCATTAAATGCAAAAAATGCATAGCAACAAGGAGGAGGGCACAAATGTGTCAAATTCAAGATGCAAGTAATAAATATATAGAAAATAGACATATTATAAAGAAAGAAATAAACTAGATCAAAACTTTTCTAAAAGAGAATGCTACAGAACTCTACCTATGCGAAGCACTAGAACCAGACGTCTGGGTTATAGTACTATTTACTTTACAAGCATAACTTAATTTTGTGATGTATTTTTGTCTGTAGGATTGGCTGTTCTTGGTATAAATTATTTTCTTCCTTTTTACTTCTGTTTCTATAATAAGGTTAAGGTTTCTATTGTAGTCGTTAATATAGAAAACTCTACTATTTCAACAAATATCTCAATATCCACGAGGAAAATAAACTTCTTGTACTAGCTGTATATTATAAATCACAAAAATACTAGATTTGTTGTTAAAGGTATATTTAAATACCCTAAATAAGGGTCACATTAAATCAAAACGTTTTCGGATTAAGAAATCCATCATCAGTGTTTCTAAAAGGCAAAACATAGCATGCCTGAGCCACCAAAATGTATTGGGTAAACACCCAAGCCAACTGACAACTGAGTTGTCAGTTGGCCATTGAAATCCAATATGTGAGGTTTAATTCTCCAAAAAAATTCCAACCACGTGGGAAGAGTCCTGTGTTGCCCTGGGTAATATCCAGGCATATCTGCAACATCTTTAAACTTTAATTTTAATAATATGTAACATAACATAATTGTTTACATTTAAAGGGTTTTTAACCAATATAATTTGGTGGCTTAGGTATGCTATTTTTTTGGCTTTTAGAGACACTGATGATTTAGTGAATTTAACTCAAAACATTAATGATCATGGATCTCGGAACCCAAGATCCAGCAAGAGAGGGCAATCTTAAGACTGCAGGGCCTCTCAGGTAATTAATATGCGAAATCCTTGCAAAATAGCCACATAGAACGTCAGAAGCATGTTTGAGTTAGATAAAATATATAATGCCATAAAAGAAATGAAAAGAATGCAAATCAGCATCCTCGGAATAAGTGAAATGCGGTGGCCGGGATCAGGAGTATGTGACGTAGATGGATATCAAGTGTACCATGCCGGAAGTACCGATGCCAATCACTATAATGGAGTTGCAATCGTAGTAGCAAAACACTTAGCTCAATCAGTATTAACTTATATCCCCATATCTGACAGAGTAATGCTAGTAAAATTTAGTTCAAAGCCGTTAATTACCAATGTAATTCAGGTCTATGCCCCAACATCATCCAGTAATGAAGACAAATTAGAAGCATTTTACAAAGATCTTACTGATGCTCTAGATCTTGTCAAAGCAGCAGAAAATATATAGTCCTTGGAGATTTTAACGCTAAAGTCGGCAAAGGACGCTGTTTGAACATTGTGGGGGATTATGGCTTGGGAAACAGAAACGAACGTGGAGATAGACTTGTTCAGTTCTGTCAAGAACACGAGTTCATTATATCGAATACTCACTTTAAACTACCACCGAGAAGACTTTACACCTGGAAGTTAAATGCAGAGTCAGAGGACAAAATTATTAGGAACCAAATCAACTTCAGCAAATCATTTAAAACATCACAATCCCATAGTAGCTGTAAACCAATTAAAATTAAAAAAAAAAAGATCAAAAAGAAGTCTCGCAAAAATATTGATATAGCCCAATTACAAGACGAGAAAGTTAAGGAATCAGTTCAAAGACAACTGAACGAAAATTTAATTTGGGAAAGTATCGGTGAAAATGTCGATGAGGGCTTAAATAAAATCGTAACCACAGTAAAAGAAATCTGTGTGAGAAATTTACAAGGCAGGTCAAAGCTAAAGAGGCAGGCTTGGATGACAGAAGACATATTGGATTTGATGGAACAACGGCGATTAGCGAAAAACAACGAAACACTTTATAACAGCATACAAAAAGAAATTCGACGTAAAATACGAGAAGCAAAGAGTCAACATCTAGCCAAACAGTGTCAAGACATTGATGAACTTGAAAACAAAAATGACACGTTTAACATGTATAAAAATGTGAAAGAAGCGGCTGCTACCTTCAATAAGAAACATACTGCACTGCTACAAGATGAACATGTTAAAGTAATATTTGAAGTAAAGGAGAAACTTACAGAATGGGAAAATTACGTTACGAACCTATTCGAAGACGATAGGAGTAGTTCACCACCCGATATTACTAACTGCGACGGACCCCTAATAACACGCTCTAAGAAAATAAAAGCCATACAATCATCAAAAGATGGCAGAGCGACTGGTCCTGAAGAAATTCCAACTGAAATATACAAGCCTATAATGATAGCAATGTTTTAGAGGCTATAACTTCGTTTTTTATTACCATTTATACCAGCGGACAACTTCCTAATGGCTGGTCTAATTCACTGTTTATAGCTCTACCTAAGAAGACAACAGCAAAAACCTGTGGTGATTATAGAACTATCAGTTTGTTAAAACATTTATAGAAAAATTTTACTGAAGGTAATACATGGTCGTATCTACAATAAATGCGAGGAATACCTGGATGACACACAGTTTGGTTTCCGTAACGGGTTTGGAACGAGAGAGGCATTGTTTGGAATGAACGTACTTGCTCAAAGATGACGAGATATATATGTAGACATATACTGTTGCTTTATTGACTTCCAAAAGGTATTTGATCGTGTTAAGCACTCAATATTGATCTAAGTTCTAAAAGACATAGGATTGGACGGCAGAGATGTTCGAATAATTGCAAATTTATATTGGAATCAAACAACATCAGTTTTAGTAGATGGTGTGGAATCACAGGCTCTTAATATTAAAAGAGGAGTACGGCTGGGATGCCTCTTGTCACCACTGCCTTTCAACGTTTACTCCGAAAGAATTTTCAGAAAAGATCTTTCTGAAAAATAAGAAGGAATACTTGTGAACGGTGAAGTCAATACTTTGCGATATGCGGACGATACAGTACTCCTAGCTTCTAGTCAAGAAGATCTGCAAACACTACTTGATAGTGTCGTTGAGAGTTGTAGGGAGGCAGGTCTAAATTTGAACACACGGAAAACCAAAATACTCGTAATAAGTAAACAGCAGCATATAAAACCGTCTATATATGTAAATCATACCAAACTTGAGCAAGTTGATAAAATCGTGTACCTTGGACAGCAACTAAATTGTAACGCAGAAAGTCACGGCGAAATTAGATCTAGGATAAAGCATGCTAGAACCGCTTTTAGAAGGATGTCCAAGGTGTTATGTAACAGAGACCTAAAATTGGCATTGAGGATCCGCTTACTTCGCTGCTACGTGTTCTCGGTCTTATTTTATGGTGTCGAGTCCTGGACTGTGAATAAAATCGATCTAAATCACCTTGAGGCTTTCGAAATGTGGTTCTATAGAAGAATTTTAAAAGTTTCCTGGGTGGAGAAGATTCGAAACTCCACAATACTAGAACGTCTAAGCAAGACTATTGAGATGATAAAAAGCATCAAGCAGAGAAAGCTGGAGTACTTCGGACATGTAATGAGAGGTCCCAAATATGGGTTGCTACAAAATATTATGCAAGGAAAAATAGCAGGCAAACGCAGTCCAGGACGAAGAAGAACCTCATGGTTGAATAACTTGCGAGATTGGTATGGTTGATACAAGCATGCTATTTAGGGTGGCAGTGAATAAAATTAAAATAGCTATGATGGTAACCAACGTTCTGAAAGAACATGGTACATGAAGAAGAAGAAGATGATTTAGAAACGTTTTGTTTTAATGTGACCCTTATTTAGGGTACTTTAGGTATACCTTTTACAACAAATAAATCTAGTATTTTTTTTAATATCTCAATATATCTAGGATCAAGAAGTTTCCTTTTTAAGCAGTATTCTACAAATTGCTTAAATTAATTTTGCAATATTTTTCTTCTCACTTTACGAAATTTCTTCTATTAACGCGAAATGAATAGCTCTTATATCTATGTAGCATTTTTAATAATTAATATTATTTTTTTTAGATCGCAGGAGGTGTTACAACGTACTTGGTAATCCTTTTTCAATTTGGTGGATAAACCAGGCAGTTTGTCTTAAAATCTTATGACTAAGCTTTTGAATTTTAATATAAAAACACATTCTAATGTTTGTCTTTTATGGTGCAATGTAAATAAATTATAAATACATTATAATAAAATCTATAAAATACATGACTAGAGTCAGCGTTCTATAATAGAAATATTCGCGAAATCTTCCAGTCTCAGAAATTAAGTTAGATAAACCCCTTAAGAGATGGCGCAATAGGTATTCATATACTGAAATAATCTAATTGATAGCTCTCTATAACACGCAATATAAAAGGGCTGTTTAGAAAAATATGTATGTATGTAAATTTATAAACACTTTTATAAATCATGTGTCAACGACAGAAAGTACAAGTGAATTATTAGACAATAAAGTAATATGGTAGGGGAGCCCAAGAGGCGATTTTTGCAGTTACTCGAACGCGTCAGATTATTACGTGAGGAGAAACCTTGTACCCTGAAAATGTACCTCTACCATATTATTATATGGGCTCTTAACCCTTAAACGCCCAAGGGTGGGTAAAAAATGTCCATCTAATGCGTATTCCCTTGTAACATATTTATTACGTGTTTAAAAATTTTTCAAAAATTATTTATTGTTAAAAATACAGCCCTTTATCGAATGTTAATTTGGTTTTACCGATATTTTTGAAAATAAAAGTAATATCTTGAGTTAAATATGGGTGGGCATAAAAAGTACACCCTTGGTAAAACTTGTTACTAAAGTTTTTTCTGTAATTTCTCGTTGGTAGGAACATAATTCATATAGTTATCGACGTATAATTACATTATCGACATAATTATCCGCCAATGAGGAGGCTGAAAGGAAGAATGTGGAGAAAATCGACAAATCTGAATTAGTGGC
This sequence comes from Diabrotica virgifera virgifera, assembly GCF_917563875.1. Taxonomy (NCBI): domain Eukaryota; kingdom Metazoa; phylum Arthropoda; class Insecta; order Coleoptera; family Chrysomelidae; genus Diabrotica; species Diabrotica virgifera. The sequence goes on along the minus strand of NC_065449.1, from coordinate 173,488,110 downwards.
TTTTACTGGTATGCTAATTTTGATGTACATTGTAATTTTGTTGTAAGGTCTGTAAATTGTTTATATTAATATTTAAGAAGATGCTGTGTTTATTAAGCATAAGATTGTTAAGTTTAATCCATTTCCAACAACTCTCAATAAATATATTAGCTATTTTCGAGGTGGACATTTTGTACCCACCCTTGGGCGTACACGGAACCTAAAAAAGGTTGGGCGTTTAAGGGTTAATGCATGAAAGTTCGTTAAGGGGGGCCGAAAAAAATCTATCCTTAGAAAAACTTGAAATTGTCAGATTAAAATAAGGTAAGTTAAGTACATGCAAAACAGTGTATATTTAAAAAATCTGATGCTTTGAGCGGGGCGTAAGGAAATGGGCGAGTCCCAAAATTTCACAAGAAAAAAGCGAATATTTCGCGAAATGAAGGACAGATCGAAAAACTAAAAAATACGAGCTCAATATTTTTCAAAAATCTCTCGAATGATATCAAACATGACTTCCCATGGAGAGGGGTGGGGGTAAATTAAAAATTTTAAATATTAATCCCGCGATATTTCTCGAAATGAACATCCGATCGAAAAACTGAAAAATACACTTATTCAATATATTTGAAAAATCTATCGAATGGTACCAAACATGACCCCCCACGGAGGTTGGGTTGGGGGTTACTTTAAAATCTTAAATGGGAGCCCCCATTTTTTATTGTAGATTTGGATTCCTTACGTAAAAATAAGTAACTTTTATTTAAGGGATTTTTTTAATTATGGATAAATCGTGCTATAATCTAAAAAAAACGGTTTTTGGAAACGCTCGAGCGCCTGCACATTTAGCATACTTTGCTCCCCTACCAATAAAAGTGACTATGACTATAATAATTAAATTCGATACTGAAAGATGATTGAATGATAAATGATAATTAGATATGAGAAATGAAAGCTGTGCGTAGAAAGAAAAAGAGATACCATCATAATAAGCTGACATTAAAAGAGATAGAAGAGAAGTTAAAACAAAGAAGTGAGATCGTTCTATCTACAAGTTAAGACCATGGGAAGAGATTACCAATGAAATTTAATTAGCGATTCGGTACAAATAATGAAGGAGTTGAAAAAAGAATTCGAAAAATTATAAAATGGCGTTGGGGAGCATTAAGCAGTAGGCAACTAGCCAGTTGAAGAAGATGACATAGTTGAAAGGCAGCCTTCGGCCTTCAGAGAAGGAGGTGGTGACAGCAAAAAAAGAAATTAAAAATAACGAGAGTTCCGGGAAATGACATATGCACAGAGATGATCAAGTTTGGTGGAGACCAACTTCGGAGAAGAATATATCAACTAATAGTATAAGTATGGGAAAATGTAATATTGCCAACGGATTGGTATGAGGCCCGCATATTCCTGTTGCATCAAAAAGGAAACAAAATTAAGTGTGACAACTATAGAGGTATAGTCTTACTAGATACTGTAAACAAAATCTTGGCGAGAATGTTGAAAAATATTCTAAACAGCTATACGGAAATAATCCTACACGAGTTAGTATCTGGCCGGCTTTGGTAAATTTAAATCTACTATAGATCAAATATCCTCCTTAAGAGGAAACAGTAGCGATCAACAGGTAGCGAAAACGCGTTCCAAGATTGCGGCTGTAATTTTGAATATTTTTTCGAGATATTTGGCACACATATTCGTAATATAATAAAGAATGGCGGTACAGAGCCCAGTTTGAAAAATATATTAATATGTGGAAATTACTCTGTAATTAAATACAATATTAAAAAAACGAGCCTGTACCGCCATTAAGAAGAACAAAAAAATACACTTTCTTCAAATAAACTTTTTTATCCGATGCCTAGATTTTGTGTCATTTTGGAACTACTAAAATTTTTTATTTCATCTTGGAACGCGTTTTGGCTACCTGTTGATCGCTACTGTATCACCTTAAAGGAGATCAGACAACTTATTATGAAAGTAAAGTATCTCTGCAAGTTTTGTTTGTGAATTTTAGATAAGGATATGATAGAGTCAAGATATATTAAGAAATGGAACATTTGGGTACACCAAAAAAACTGAGAAGACTAGTAAAAATGACACTACATCGCTTTACCTGTGAAATTTCGTGGCACGGTTACATTTTAGACCAATTTGCGGTTGCAAAAGGCTTGAGACATGAAAATCTTTTATCCACCACATTATTCAACTTAGTGGTAAAAACTGTTATAGCAGTTCCATTTTATTTTTGCCCATGTGGCACGATTCATTTTCAAAAAAAAAAATTAATAAAAACATAAAGTGAAACGTAAGCCGATGTGGATAGTATATAGTATACAGTATACAAAATGTATATACACATCGACGTTCGTTTCACTTTATGTTTTGACTTAATTTGTTTGAAAATGAATCGTGATGCATGGTAAAAGTTATAGTGGAAGAACCATATCAGAAAATGCAGCATAAAGGTGGACGAAAAAATAAGTATCAGTGCTAGGTATTTGCTGATGATCTAACGATCCTAGAAAAAACTGCGACAAAATTAAATGAGGCTTGTGAAGAACGTCAAGAGAGGGACAGAAGGAAAAAGACAACTTTATTTTGAGGGTCTGTAAGTGACAAAAGCTGTAACTTTAAAACGGTAAAATATTTTGAATACCTCGGTGGAGTATTAATGAAATTGCAAAAGAGAAATGGAAATCGAAAAGGGAAATGGCAGCTCGATGCCAGAGCAGCAAAACGGAATAAGAAATTAGATAGTTTAAGAGACCTAATGAACTCAAAATACGTTTATAGAATACGAAAACCTCGAATACATAAAACAGTAATTAGACCTACAGTAAAATGTGTCTACAAGGTACGGATATTAAATAAGAATGAAGAGGATACGATGGAAAAACGGGAAAGGAAAATATTGAGACTCGTATTCGAAGGAAGGAAGACAGAAAACAGGTAAAGGAGAAGAAATAACAACGAATTAATGGCTTTGTACAAAAAAACAATAAAAAATCTACAATTTAGAAAAGCACAAGTAGAGGATGGAATAACAGCTGAAATACTCAAAGAAATGGGAGGATTAGGGACAGAAGTAATGCTTAGAATTTGGAATGAGATCTGGAATACCGGAAAGTGGCCAAATGACTGGGGTAAACTCACGTTTATTCCCATATACAAAAAAGGTTCTCCGACAGATTGCAGTAACTACAACTACCCAACTACCGTACAATAGCGTTGATATCTCACGCGAGTAAAGTACTTCTAACAATAATAAATGAAAGATTAAAATCCTTACTCTTACCGAAAATTCCCCAAGACCAATGCGGATTCGTCCCAGGTAGGGGAACAAGAGAACAAATTTTTAGTATTCGTCAAATAATAGAAAAATCTCGAGAGCTTACCATAGAAACATAGTTGTGTTTTGTTAACTACTCCAAGGCCTTCGATAACGTAAAATGGGATTAAATGTGGCATATGCTTAGAGAAATGGGTAAGCCAGAACATCTAATCTATCTAGTATAAGCATTTTATGTAAATAACACCGCTAATGTAAGAGTTAATAATATTGTTTCGAAAAACTTCAAATTAAAATCTGGAGTGCGGCAGGGATATATAATACCGCCCATTCTATTCAATATATATAGTGAACACATTATGCGTCAAGTTTTTTCAGGAATGGCAAGGTGGAGCAACGATAGGAGACAGAAAAATAAAAAACCTACGTTATGCTGAAAAACTGGAAGAAATTATGAATAGGCTAGGAACGGTGAGTACTGAATATGGTTTGAAAATAAATATACAGAAAAGCAAAGTAATGATCAATATAATCAGAAACAACCAACCGGAGATAAGAGACTTGGCAGTAGGGTGGACCGAAAAAACTAAAATTATTTTTTTCAAGTCGTAATACCACGGAAAAGTTGCGAATGTATGAGACTAAAAAGGGGTAAGAATTTAAAAAATATCGGTTTATATCTTCCGTTCGCGCAAGAGCCATAAAGTTTGCCGAAATTGGTAAAAAATTGATTTTTTGCGATAATTTTTAACAGATTAAATTTAGCGTGGATACGTTTGTAATAGTTCATTTTCTCATTCTTAATAACCCCACTAACTAAATTTAACGGTGTTATTAAAATCTCTTAACATTTTCAGTTCGCGCAGAAGGCATAAAAATAGCCAAAATGTGACAAAATTGGATATTTCATACACGTTTAATTTTTCGTAATTAAGAGTTTAGTTGAATGAAAATAATACTCACATATACATTTTGTTGAACTTGTATTGAGAACACTTAAAATAAACACACTTTAAACACATCATTTTCAGAACTTTAGTAGGCTATTATTTAAAAATATTGTTTGTGGATATAGAAAAAACCAAATTTTTTTACGAGATTCAAGTTTTCAATTCGACAATATGGTAAAATGTCCATTGTCCGTCCAGTCCATCTTGTATTATTTTAACACCTTTTTGCTATTACGTAGTAGAAGGCACTTTGAACTGTGATTTCTGTGGGAAGTCCGGCATTGCAGACCTTGATAACAATGTTGTTCTTATAAAGCCGTCGCGATACTCAGCTCCTCAAACTTTTCCAGCGGCTTCTTTTACGAGTTTTACACATCGTTCTACTGCCTGTGTATGAACAGGAAATGACTTTAATATTACATCCCAGTTAGGGGCTGAATCACTTTGAATAATTAATGTTATTTCATCATCATTTATATCTTTTAATAATGGAGGAGAAGATAAGTCACAGTCTAACCAATGAGTTATTTCTGAATAGTCTCGACATTCAAAATTTAGTTTTGGCGGTTTGAATATTCTAATGTTAGATCTTGTTTTATCTAGCTGTCTCTGTCTAGCTGTCTAGCTTTTTTCGCCCATCCAGAACATTTGATGTTGGCCATGACACAAGATAACAGAAAACATATAAGAGAGCTTGGACTTCGCAGAATTCGGAAAGCTAGACAGCTAGATAAAACAAGCTCTAACATTAGAATATTCAAACGGCCAAAACTAAATTTTGAATGTCGAGACTATTCAGAAATAATTCATTGGTTAGACTGTGACTTATCTTCTCTTCCATTATTAAAAGATATAAATGATGATGAAATAACATTAATTATTCAGAGTGATTCAGCCCCTAACTGGGATGTGATATTAAAGTCATTTCCTGTTCATACATAGGCAGTAGAAGGATGTGTAAAACTCGTAAAATAAGCCGCTGGAAAAGTTTGAGGAGCTGAGAATCGCGAGGGCTTCATAAGAACAACATTGTTATCAAGGTCTACAATGCCGGACTTTACACAGAAATCACAGTTCAAAGTGCCTTCTACTATGTAATAGCAAAAAGGTGTTAAAATAATACAAGATGGACTGGACGGACAATGGACTGGTGGATATTTTATCATATTGTCGAATTGAAAACTTGCATCTCGTAAAAAAATTTGATTTTTTCTATATTCACAAACAATATTTTTAAATAATAGCCTACTAAAGTTCTGAAAATGATGTGTTTAAAGTGTGTTTATTTTAAGTGTTCTCAATACAAGTTCAACAAAATGTATATGTGAGTATTATTTTCATTCAACTAAACTTTTATTTAGAAAAATTAAACGTGTATGAAATATGCAATTTTGTCACATTTTGGCTCTTTTTATGCCTTATGCGCGAACGGAAAATGGTAAGAGATTTTAATAACACGCTTAAATTTAGTTAGTATGATTATTAAGAATGAGAAAATGAGCTATTACAAACGTATCCACGCTAAATTTAATCTGTTAAAAATTATCGCAAAAAATCAGTTTTTTACCAATTTCGGCAAACTTTATGGCTCATGCACGAACGGAAGATATAAACCGATATTTTTTAAATTCTTACCCCTTTTTTTAGTCTCATACATTCGCAACTTTTCCGCGGTATTACGGCTTGAAAAAAATAATTTTAGTTTTTTCGGCCCACCCTACTTGGCAGGTTACGAAGTGGTCAGACAATTTAATTACTTAGGCTCCGTTATTACTAACCGTGAAGGATGCGAAGACGAGATCCGTAGGCGCATCATAATGGCCAGATCGACAACAGCCAAACTCACAAATATATGGAAGAATACTGACATTACAAAAAACACAAAATTACGCCTTGTTCGAGCGTTAATATTTCCTATCGCCACCTACGCTTCAGAGACTTGGACCATCAAAAAAGCAGATTCTAAACTTATAACGGCATTTGAAATGTGGGTCTGCCGGAGAATGTTGCGCATACCATGGACCGCACATCGCACAAATAATTCAATATTAGCCGCACTTAACATAAAAACTAGACTCAGCACAACTATCAACCACAATATACTTAGACATTTTGGACATATAACTAGAAGAAGAGAAGGCATGGAACGAATGATAGTTAAAGGCAACGTAGAGGGCAGAGGATCCAGAGGAAGCTCTCCATTACGATGGTCGGACCAAATAAAGGACATGTCTGGTTACCCATTCTCCGAAACAAAACAACACGCACAGGAGAGAGAGAGAATTGGACAGAAATAGTCAATCGACTTACATGACACCACTACATCCTTACCAAGGAAAACAGATGGAGGAGGACAAAGAACCATCACGACGTTTAACAAATTACATATAATCAGATAGTTGGGATATGTAGAAAGAATGGCAGTGAACAGAAGGCTTAAACTAGTTATGACCAGAGAACTGATCAGTCCCAAATAAGAGGTACACCCAGAATGAGTTGGATAAATAAACAGGAGGAAGATAGAACACGTGAAGGTGAAGGATTGGAAAAGAAAACACAAAATAGAAGAGAATGGACAACTATTGTTTATCAGGTCCTTCAGAGTAGTTAAGAACTTTGTAAATACTTGTTTGCGCCAATATGAATATATATTTCATTTATTTTAATTCGGGAACGTCTTGGCAACACAGTTCTAAGTAAGCATAATCTTCTGTCCTTTATGTTAAATCAGTCAGTCGTTAACAGACATACGGTCGGAACGTATAGTACACTTTGACAATTTTCTTAGATTTTCTTCGTGTTGTTAAATGTTGAAGCACTATTTTCGGTGGCATTAAGGAAATTGAAGGATGGGATAAAAGAAGGGAACTTACCGAAAATATGTTGTCTGGTATCGTCAATTTGTCTCACGGAAAACACACACAAAATCAAATTAAAATTGTCAAAGTGTACTATACGTTCCGACCGTATGTCTGTTAACGACTGACTGATTTAACATAAAGGACAGAAGATTATGCTTACTTAGAACTGTGTTGCCAAGACGTTCCCGAATTAAAATAAATGAAATATATATTCATATTGGCGCAAACATAGCCCCCGCCCTGAAAAACCCATTTTTCAGCCAAATCTGTATGCAATTTGTGCCGAAAACACAATAAAAAAACTAGTTCCAAATAAATACTCAAAGGACCAGGCATAAATTAATATACCAAAATTTTCAGAGTTAATTACCGTAACTCAAAAAAAATAATCGAAAAAAAAATAAATAAATTCTAATGAAAAATACCTATAACTATATACAAAAGATATTACTGTAAATTTATTGATTCGGAAGAGGGCATAACTTCAAAACTGGTCGTGTAAATGTCCCTTTCGAAGTTTTTACAGTAACATTTCTAACAACTCCGTCTTTACCCCGATGAACCTCAGTAACAATGGCCAACGGCCAACAAAGTGTAGGTACATTGTCTACCTTTAAAATAACAACCGTTCCGATTTTAACATTAGGCAAATCTATATTCCATTTTTCTCTAGTTTGTAAGGTAGTCAAATATTCCAAACGCCACCTTTTCCAGAAATCTTGCACCATTCGATCGATTAACTGGAACCTATCTAACCGGTTTATATTTAAATCTGTTAAATCGTCGGCCGGCAAACTTCCTAACGGTGTTAAATTTAAAAAATGTGATGGAGTTAATACCGATATTTGAGATGAATCAGTTGGTCGACGACAAAGAGGTCTCGAATTTAAGATTGCCTCTATTTGAATTAATAGAGTATTTAACTCTTCATATGTTAACAACTGATCCCCTATGACCTTATAGAGATGCGACTTAGCGCTCTTTACATTACTTTCCCAAAGACCCCCGTGACTCGGACTTTGTGGACTTATAAATTTCCATTCCACACCGTTCAAATTTAATTCACATAACAGTGCATTTTGATATTCTTCCGAACTAGCAAACCGATTAATTTCACTTAAAACCGTTTTCGCACAAACAAAAGATGATCCCTGATCAGAATACAAAACCTTGCATGGGCCCCTTCTTGCTAAAAGTCTTTTAAATGCTTGCATAAAATGTGGTGTGCTTAAAGAACTCACCAATTCTAAATGAACCGCTTTTGTGCTTAAACAAACCGCTAATAAACAATACGATTTATGAACCGCCGCATTACGTTTTTTACCTAATGTAATATTTACTGGCCCAAAATAGTCAACCCCTACGTGTAAAAAGGGTTTAGTAGCAGTAACCCTCGATACCGGTAAATCTGCCATGAGCGGTGTCAAAATTTTCGGTTTATTTCTAAAACAACGATTGCATTTAAAAACCCGATTTCTTATAAGATTTCTTGCCCCAAGAATCCAATACTTTTGACGCAATAAAGCTTCAAGCAAATATGCCCCCGTATGCATATAAATTATATGATAAAAATCAACAATCCGTTCAACTAACGTTTCTTTTCCCGGTAAAATTAGTGGATGTTTTCCCGAAAAACTAAGGGATGAATTATTAAGTCGTCCCCCCACCATAAGTAAACCGTCTTGTAAAAATGGCCGTAATTTCTTAAGCTGTGTTTTACATTGTTTGTTTTCTTTTATCATTTTTATTTCAGTTTCAAAATGTTTTAACTGAATTAACTGAATTAAATAACATTCTGCTGTTCTTAGCGCAGTAGCCGTAATTAATTTTTGCACAGGAATTAATTTTAACAACATTAACCCGCCATTACACGCGCTATGAGGGAATCCCTCACCATATTTGTTTATAACCAATGAAATTGTGAAAACTAATACGACAACCTTAAGCACCCAGGAATGCCTTTAGCATGGTTCATGAGAGGGTATGAAAAAGTTATAGAATATTTCAGGCGGTCAGTGTTCTGTGTGATAGTTGAAAGAAGAGATATCACTCTTCAAGTGAGGGAATTCCTCACTGCGCGTACAATCACAGTTAAATCACGTTTCTATTATCTCAAAGAAACTTTGCAGGTTTTTATTTAATATTTAGGTAGGTTTAATTAAAATATTATTGTTTGAATTAGGTTAGAAACAGTGGCACACCGAGGGGGGTTTGGGGGTTAAAATCCCACCCAGTGCATATAGAAATATATATAAAAGAAAGTAGGAAAATGTAACTTGTCTTTCACAAATAATACAAAAAACTTTCGCTGCCCAAGCAAACCCACCTCCCCCCCAGAGGAAAATTCTAGGTGCGCCACTCGTTAAGAACCCATTTTTAAATTTACCTATTCTAATTGGGAAATAAGCCACAATTTAACTTGAAAAATTGATTTTATTGACGTTTCGAATTCCACCTCGGACGTCGTTATCAAAATACAAAATATTAATAGTTAATTACATAAATGCAACAAAGAAATAGCTTCAGAGCAGTTATTAATTTTAATTTGTATTTTTAGTAAAATGAATTCGCGTAAAGAACGTTAATTTCTTCAGTGGCCTGCTGAAATTGAAAATTAAGAAAACTTGCTTTTGATTTATATTATTTTTACTTTTGTTTTGTTAAATTAATAAAAAAAATTGGTTTACGAGACTTTCTATAATATGTGAGTACAACCCATTTTATATTTATACATGTTGACATTCATTCTTCCTCGAAATAAGTCGAATTTATGTAGGTGAGGGCGACGCTCATACGCGTGCAACCACGTCACAATAGAAGACGCGTGTAACGGCGGGTTAAAACCCGAACCGTAATCCGTAAAATTTTATGCCAGCTAGAATGACGTTCAACCAATTCAAGTAAGGGATGAATTTTTTCACCCTGCTTCTCCTCCTCAATAACCAAAACCTTAACCTCCGAAATATCCGATTCTAATATTGAAGAAGGCCAGTCCGATTCCCGTAATTTTATCCAACTAGGACCTTGTAACCAAAGTTCATGATTTATTAATTGTGAGGGTGTCAACCCTCTTGACAAGCAGTCCGCGGGATTATTTTTACCTTCAATATGTTGCCATGAAATATTAGGAAGGTTTTCTTTAATTTGCTGCACTCGATTAGCTACAAAAATATCTTTGGTATTTGCCGAAGTTAACCAACTCTCCACCGTGGTCGAATAAGAATACGCAACTAGTTGTGAAATATGAGTAAGTTTGCTATAATTTTCAAATATTAATTTCAGCAAAGATGATAACAACAAAGCCGCGCATAATTCTAGCTTCGGAATGGTCATGGTCTTTTTTAAAGGTGCACATCTCGATTTTGCAGCAATCAGTCTCACACTCACTTCACCGCTAGAATTTACAACCCTTAAATAAACTACCCCACCGTAACCGTCTTGACTTGCATCCGCAAACCCCAAAATCATAATCGGAACATCCCTCATGGCTCCTACATGTCTAGGGACCTCAAATTTTGAAAAATCTTGCCATTCATTGCATACCTTTTCCCATGATTTTTTAATCGTATCCGGGGGTGAGTCATCCCAACCCAATTTTAGTTGCCATAACTCCCTGATCATTAACTTTAAATGCAAAATAAATGGAGCAATCAGACCAATGTGATAACATTGATAACATGATAACATAAAAAAAAAACTCTGTGATAACTTTTTGCTGATTTTTGTATTTGTATCGTTTTTGTTTCTCGGAACAACTTGGGCTTCGGGCGTGAAAGAAGTTAGGTTTTTAAATATTTGCGGTGTTGTCAAACGTGAATATTTTTCGACTCAATCGGTTACGGAAAAATTCGGATGTATGAATAAAAATTGTTTTGTAAACAAATACTAAATTTGATTCACGGTTCTAAACAAAATAAAGAGTTTGCATAATAACTGCCCGGAAGGCTTGTTTTTTAACAAATCTCTATAATTAATTAATTTTATTCAAAATTTATACTCAGACCTGGTTTGTTATATGCTACAGTTTTCTTAAAGTAGACTTTGTTTTTTTTCTGATTTTGCGGATTGATTTCAGTAACAATGACTACTTACGAAAGGCAATTTAAAATATTAACGGCTAAAAAAGAAACGCTTTATACAATCATTCAGACTTTATATGACTTATCGAAAAACTTAACTACGGATAACACCATTAAAAAATTCACAAACTTGTATCAGTCGATGGATTCGACAAGGACAGAAATTCTCAAAATTTTGGATGAAATCAACGCAGTCGGGTTTGACGTTGATGAAAACTATAAACCAGATTTTCAGGTGATGTCTGTTATTAACGAAATGTGTTGTGAAGCAAGGGCGGCTTATACAAAATTAAAACCAAGCACCAATATTGTAAATCCAACTTTACAGCAAAGTACACAACAACAGTGTAATGTACACAGTCTTTTGCCAAAAATCACTATTCCAGATTTCCACGGAGAACCAAAGGAATGGGAAACTTTTTATTCGATTTACAAACCATTGGTACACGATAATTTCCAGCTGACGGATGCAGATAAGGCTCGGCTTTTGGTTTCACATTTAAAGGGATCGGCCCTTAGTATTTGTGCGGGAATAGCTACTTCTGGGGATAATTATGACACGTTATGGAAAGCACTTTTAGAAAAATATCATAATAAAAGGTTGTTAGCAAACACTTATTTACAACAAATTTTTAATTTTAAATCCTTGCAATCGGAATCTGAAAAAAATCTAAACAGGTTTTTAGAAATCTTTGACGCCTCGGTTAATGCCTTAAAAAGTTGGATGTCCCGGATTTAACGGATTTTATTTTACTTTATCATGCACTCTCAAAACTGGACAGGGAAACGGTAAAATCTTTTGAAAATCACATGCGCGGAACGGTTATTCCTACTTACACGGATTTAATTAAATTTGTTAAGGATCAAACAAAAATTTTGCATAATAGTGACTCACAAGAGGCTAGCTCCAGTGCCTATCATAAAAATAAAAATTCGAAATCATTTTTTGTAAGCCAGCATGAGAATAAAAACAATAACAGAATGCCTTTTTGTGTTTTATGTAAAAAATCGTAACATTTTTTGGGTAGGTGTGATAAATTTAAGGCTATGAATCCTACACAAAGGTACGATTTGGTAAAAAATAATAATTTATGCTTTCTGTGTTTTTCCCAGTCACATGGTGTAAGACAGTGCTTAAAAAGACCGTGTGCCCAGTGTGCCAAGAATCATCATTTTCTTTTATGCGCAGGAAAACCGGAAATAAGGGGTGCGAAAGAAAATAATCAAAATAATCAACCAAATTCTGGTGTCGGTATTCCAGAAACGGGTTCCAATAACCACAATTCGGGTTCAGTTAATTGTGCGTTTCAAAATTCTAGTTTTTTGAGTAGAAATCAGGAAAAAACGGTTCTATTAGCAACGGTAACGGTATGTGTGTTAAATAGTCCTTTACAAAATGCAACGGCGCGGTTTATTTTGGACAACGGTAGTCAGTGTAATCTTTTGACCACGGAATGTTGTAAAAAACTAGGTCTTAGATATACAAAAATTAATTCTTCGGTACAAGGTTTGGGACAAAACTCTCAGTCGGTAAGGGGAGTAACGGACATTATTATCGCTTCGCGTTTTGATCAGACTAAAAAATACGATGTTCAAGCTTTAGTTATTGATCATATTACAGATAAATTGCCAAAAACGAAATTAAATTTGCAAACTTTATCGGAATTTAAAAATTTACAATTAGCGGACGATAAGTTTTTTGAACCTAAATCAATCGATGGCATAATCGGTGCGCAGTTTTTTCCTATTCTTTTCGGCGGTAATCGGATTTTGAGTTCTTCAGGTTTAGGGGCGGCTTTAGAAACAACGTTCGGGTATGTTATTATGGGTCAGGTGGATACGGAATATTCCACTCCCATAAATTTGCTCACTTTAAGGGAAGAAACATCGATTGAACAAATTTTGACAAAATTTTGGGAATTAGAGCAGGTTCCAAAACGGGAAATTCCGGATTTAGACGCTATAGAATGTGAAAATATTTATAAAACCACGGTTTCCAGGGATATATCGGGCCGGTTTACTGTTGCATTACCTTTTAAAAGTTCACCAAAAAATTTGGGAAATTCAAGGGTTTCGGCGGAAAATCGGTTAAAAACCTTGGAAAAACGGTTAACAAAATCGGACAGCTTGCGTGCGGATTACAATAAAATTATGCAGGATTTTTTGGATCAAGGATACTTAAAATTATTGGAAAAAGAAGATTGTGACTTATCCTATTATATTAGTCATCACCCTGTAATAAAATTAGAGAGTTTAAGTACACCTATACGTATCGTATTGGATGCATCTTGCCCTTCAGACAGTGATGTCTCCTTGAATGATTTATTGCATAGCGGGCCTAAACTGCAGGCGGACATATGCACTTTATTAATAAATTTTCGGCTTTTTCCAGTAGCATTGAGTTCGGATTTAAAAAAGATGTTTTTACAAATAAAATTAGTACAAGATCACTGGCGGTTTCAAAGAATATTATGGAGATTTGATCCAAACGAGGAAATAAAAACGTATGAATTTACGGTGGTTGCGTTCGGTTTAAGGTCGTCACCTTTTTTAGCGCTACGGACGGTTCAGCAATTGATAAATGAAGATGGCAAAGATTATCCTTTAGCTAAAAAATATATTTCTTCGGGGCTATATATGGATGATTTTTTAACGAGTGTTCCGGACGAAATTGAAGCTAAAGAATTATATAATCAATCGGTAAAGCTCTTCAAAGGTGGTTGTTTTGACTTAGTTAAATGGTCGACTAATTTGGACAATTTGTTATCGGAAATTCCGCTGGAAAAACGTTTACAAAATTCGGTTACATTTAAATCGGAGACTAAAGTTTTAGGGATGCAATGGGATCCGCAGAGGGATGTTTTGAACTATAGGTTAACCACCCCCGATAAAAATTGTACAAAACGTAAGATTTTATCTCTTACTGCAAAATGTTATGATCCTATTGGTCTGATTGCTCCATTTATTTTGCATTTCAAGTTAATGATCAGGGAGTTATGGCAACTAAAATTGGGTTGGGATGACTCACCCCCGGATACGATTAAAAAATCATGGGAAAAGGTATGCAATGAATGGCAAGATTTTTCAAAATTTGAGGTCCCCAGACATGTAGGAGCCATGAGGGATGTTCCGATTATGATTTTGGGGTTTGCGGATGCAAGTCAAGACGGTTACGGTGGGGTAGTTTATTTAAGGGTTGTAAATTCTAGCGGTGAAGTGAGTGTGAGACTGGTTGCTGCAAAATCGAGATGTTCACCTTTAAAAAAGACCATGACCATTCCGAAGCTAGAATTATGCGCGGCTTTGTTGTTATCATCTTTGCTGAAATTAATATTTGAAAATTATAGCAAACTTACTCATATTTCACAACTAGTTGCGTATTCTGATTCGACCACGGTGGTGAGTTGGTTAACTTCGGCAAATACCAAAGATATTTTTGTAGCTAATCGAGTGCAGCAAATTAAAGAAAACCTTCCTAATATTTCATGGCAACATATTGAAGGTAAAAATAATCCCGCGGACTGCTTGTCAAGAGGGTTGACACCCTCACAATTAATAAATCATGAACTTTGGTTACAAGGTCCTAGTTGGATAAAATTACGGGAATCGGACTGGCCTTCTTCAATATTAGAATCGGATATTTCGGAGGTTAAGGTTTTGGTTATTGAGGAGGAGAAGCAGGGTGAAAAAATTCATCCCTTACTTGAATTGGTTGAACGTCATTCTAGCTGGCATAAAATTTTACGGATTACGGTTCGGGTTTTAATGTTGTTAAAATTAATTCCTGTGCAAAAATTAATTACGGCTACTGCGCTAAGAACAGCAGAATGTTATTTAATTCAGTTAATTCAGTTAAAACATTTTGAAACTGAAATAAAAATGATAAAAGAAAACAAACAATGTAAAACACAGCTTAAGAAATTACGGCCATTTTTACAAGACGGTTTACTTATGGTGGGGGGACGACTTAATAATTCATCCCTTAGTTTTTCGGGAAAACATCCACTAATTTTACCGGGAAAAGGAACGTTAGTTGAACGGATTGTTGATTTTTATCATATAATTTAGATGCATACGGGGGCATATTTGCTTGAAGCTTTATTGCGTCAAAAGTATTGGATTCTTGGGGCAAGAAATCTTATAAGAAATCGGGTTTTTAAATGCAATCGTTGTTTTAGAAATAAACCGAAAATTTTGACACCGCTCATGGCAGATTTACCGGTATCGAGGGTTACTGCTACTAAACCCTTTTTACACGTAGGGGTTGACTATTTTGGGCCAATAAATATTACATTAGGTAAAAAACGTAATGCGGCGGTTCATAAATCGTATTGTTTATTAGCGGTTTGTTTAAGCACAAAAGCGGTTCATTTAGAATTGGTGAGTTCTTTAAGCACACCACATTTTATGCAAGCATTTAAAAGACTTTTAGCAAGAAGGGGCCCATGCAAGGTTTTGTATTCTGATCAGGGATCATCTTTTGTTTGTGCGAAAACGGTTTTAAGTGAAATTAATCGGTTTGCTAGTTCGGAAGAATATCAAAATGCACTGTTATGTGAATTAAATTTGAACGGTGTGGAATGGAAATTTATAAGTCCACAAAGTCCGAGTCACGGGGGTCTTTGGGAAAGTAATGTAAAGAGCGCTAAGTCGCATCTCTATAAGGTCATAGGGGATCAGTTGTTAACATATGAAGAGTTAAATACTCTATTAATTCAAATAGAGGCAATCTTAAATTCGAGACCTCTTTGTCGTCGACCAACTGATTCATCTCAAATATCGGTATTAACTCCATCACATTTTTTAAAATTTAACACCGTTAGGAAGTTTTCCGGCCGACGATTTAACAGATTTAAATATAAACCGGTTAGATAGGTTCCAGTTAATCGATCGAATGGTGCAAGATTTCTGGAAAAGGTGGCGTTTGGAATATTTGACTACCTTACAAACTAGAGAAAAATGGAATATAGATCTGCCTAATGTTAAAATCGGAACGGTTGTTATTTTAAAGGTAGACAATGTACCTACACTTTGTTGGCCGTTGGCCATTGTTACTGAGGTTCATCCGGGTAAAGACGGAGTTGTTAGAAATGTTACTGTAAAAACTTCGAAAGGGACATTTACACGACCAGTTTTGAAGTTATGCCCTCTTCCGAATCAATAAATTTACAGTAATATCTTTTGTATATAATTATAGGTATTTTTCATTAGAATTTATTTATTTTTTTTCGATTATTTTTTTTGAGTTACGGTAATTAACTCTGAAAATTTTGGTATATTAATTTATGCCTGGTCCTTTGAGTATTTATTTGGAACTAGTTTTTTTTATTGTGTTTTCGGCACAAATTGCATACAGATTTGGCTGAAAAATGGGTTTTTCAGGGCGGGGGCTATGTTTGCGCCAATATGAATATATATTTCATTTATTTTAATTCGGGAACGTCTTGGCAACACAGTTCTAAGTAAGCATAATCTTCTGTCCTTTATGTTAAATCAGTCAGTCGTTAACAGACATACGGTCGGAACGTATAGTACACTTTGACAATTTTAATTTGATTTTGTGTGTGTTTTCCGTGAGACAAATTGACGATACCAGACAACATATTTTCGGTAAGTTCCCTTCTTTTATCCCATCCTTCAATTTCCTTAATGCCACCGAAAATAGTGCTTCAACATTTAACAACACGAAGAAAATCTAAGAAAATCTCGGTAAGTTATTATTATTAAATTTTTCCATTTGGTTTCCTAAAAGCCAAAACAATACTTAAGTATGAGTTTTGATTAAAATATACTAAAGCGTCGATTAACCGAACTAATTGGGGGACAGGGGTGTTCGGAAAATCGATTTTTTCGGATAATCGAACTGTATTGATATAGCAATACTATTTATCCATAGGCGACTGAAAGCTTATTTACATACATCTTTACATATATGTATATCTTTAGTGACAAATAGGATATAAAATAAACAAAGAACTGCTGTATTTTTAACAAAATGAAAATTTTTTAAGCATAATAAATCTTTAATTTTCTTTTGACGAAGCAATCCTAGCCGTTTACGAGCGGCTGGGCTAAGCGTTTTTCAACCATGTGTCTGGTAAAGTATTCCAGAATGGATTAAAAAATATGAAATTTGATTTTCGGTGTCAGTTTGGCATCACAAACTTTATGCAATAAATGTAAAACTTCCAGTATGGAAAGGGCCGTGAAATACACACCCTTGGACCAAAATGGATGGTTGACATATGGATGGGCGAGTCTTTTTCCTAAACTTTAAGACGGGATTTGGCCCAATCTTCAATTCACTCAGATAAAGAAAATCAAAAATTTCATGTATAATATAGTGTCACATGTACGGAGCTTGTACGCCACTGGCGAGAACTGCCGTTCTCTGGGTTAAGAATGATTTTCAAATACCAGAATAATAATTTGTGGTAATTTGTAAGAGGGTGTCATATGTAAAATTCGGTTGATTTCTATATGTACTACACGAGAATTAATTTTGTCCACCTTCGACGAAGGAGAACATTGTTAACATAACGATTTAATTTAAAACGTGCACAAATTGTCTCATTTTGGGGTTTAAATTTGTTTGCTCTTCAAAGATTTTAAAACGGTTAATGGGAGACTTGAGATTTGAACAATTGCAAAAAACCGTTTAATATTTCCAAAATTTAAAATATTTTTTATTCCATTAAAAAATAAGACATATTTGTCATTAAATTCTGATAACTTTTGGTAGACTAAATAAGCGGCGAAATCAAAGTTATACCTTTACAAAAACACATTATTAGAAAAATAAGGTGAAAAATGATTCATGTTACACCGTGATCGATAAAAATATCGTATTACCCTCAAATTCAACTTGTCGGCATATTACATTTTTGTTTATTACATATTACATATTTTTGTTTAGGCTTAAAAATTAAAAACGAAATATGCAGATAGTGTTATTTTTTATGACCGATCAGTAGCGGAGGGATTATGAATTATAACCTGCAGTCATTGTAAATGATTGCGATCCTGCAGTAATTGTAAATAGTTGTGATCTGAGCATTAAATTGACGAATATGAGTTATCGCCGAGCAGTAGTTATCGCCACGTCGATAACCAACGGTTGGGTTGGGTTGAGTTCAATATGCGGTGCGCTAGAAAAATAAATGCACGGGTCACCCGACCCGCCGGCGAGGTTGTGTCTCACTTAGGTTCAATTTGCGCCGGGCCTTAATCTTCGGATTAACAAGGGTCTACACCAGTGGTCGCCAACCTGTCGATCGCGAGCTACCGGTAGCTCGCGGAGGCAATTCTGGTAGCTCTCACAACGATTTTAATTTAAAAAAGACAAACTGCAAAAATCAGAGAAGCTTCCGAAAATTCCACAAAAGATCTAATTGTCATAATATTAAACATAAACAGCGGCAACGTTGCGGTGAGTGATCTGTCGCTGACGCCATCAAGCTAGAATCGGCTATTTATAGAACCGACCTGCCGGACCAGCGCGTTAGTGTTAGAGAACGATCTGGATTGCTTTGAACGGGTTAAATACGCACGGCGCGGCGACATTGCGCTTAGTTTAAAACTGAACGCGTAACCAACGTCCAGCGGTTGGGTTAGTAGAGAACAACAAAAATAATATTATGGCAAGCAGTTGTAAGAAGGTAAAGACATACCACTTTCATTCGGAATCGGAAGAACAATACTTTTTTACAGAAGTTAAAGATAAAAATGTGTGTTTGTTATGAAATACTTCGGTCTCCGTTGCTAAAAAAGAAAATATTGAGAGACATCATAAAACTGTACATTCTAATTTTGAAAAATCATTCCCACTACATTCTGCCGCCAGAAAGGAGAAACTGAAACAGTTAAAAAACAGTTAATTGGACAACAATCAATATTTTTAAGAACAGTCGACAAAAATAAGGCTGCAACTGAAGCATCGTACCGTGTGTCCCAGATAATTGCACAACAAAAGAAACATTATGAAGACGGGGAAATGATAAAACAGGCGTTTTTAGAAGCTGCTGATTCGTTATTTGCCAACTTTAGAAATAAAGACGAGAGAGTTTCAGCTATAAAATCTATGCAACTTTCTGCTAATACAGTGATGAGACGTGTAGAAGTAATGGGCAATGATATTTTTTACAGTTAAGAACTGACTTAGATAACTGTGTTTATTTTTCACTTCAACTGGATGAATCAACAGATGTCGTTGACAGTGCCCAGATGGCCGTGTTCGTCAGGATGGTTTTTAGTGATTTTACGATTAAAGAAGATCTTTTGAAGTTCATTCCACTGAAAGGACACACTACTAGACAGGAGTTGGTTTCTCATTTAAAAAATATTATTTCTTCCGAGAAAATTTTAATATCGAAAATGGTAGGCTTGACAACCGATGGCGCTCCAGCTATGGTGGGTTGTGATAAGGATCTGGTGGCGTTATGTCGTAAAGATGAAACTTTTCCGCAATTTCTCTGTTACCACTGCATTATCCATCAGCAAGCATTATGTGGAATTTTCCTGAAACTAAACAACGTTATGAAACTGGTGGTAAAAATTGTGAACAAGATTAGAGCTCAAGCGTTACAAAGAAGATTATTCAGAACCTTGGCCGATGAAGTTGACTGTCAATACGGGGAATTACTCCTTCACTCTGAAGTCCGATGGTTAAGTAGAGGACGGGCGCTGAAACGTTTTAATGATGTCCTATCTGGCATAGTTCAATTTTTCAAACAACGCGATGAACCGACTCCGGAACTAGAAAATTCAATCTGGCTTAGAGATTTTAGTTTTCTCGTGGACGTTACAGAGAAATTAAACGAACTTAATTTGCAGCTTCAGGGGAGAGACAAAGAACTAGCGGAAATGATTTCTGATATAAAAGCATTTATCAAAAATCTGGAGTTTTGGGAACAAAACCTAATTAACAGCGATTCCAAGCATTTTCCTATTCTTTCAGAAAAAATATCTCAAAATCCATTAGAACCCTATGACAACAAATATCATGTAGAAATAATTTCTACCCTGAAAAGTAACTTCAAAAATCGTTTTAAGGATTTCAATGAAATGGCTTTAGTAGCGCAATTTTTTGTTTCACCCTTTATGGAAATTGATATCCAACAGTTTGCAGCTTGTGTTATGCAGAACTTTGGCGAAGAAATCGCTGCAACAGAAATGGAAGTCATTGAGTTTCAAAATGACTTAGCCAAGCCGCACACCAAAGAAACATGAAACGAAAAACATGAAACATGAAACGAAAAACATGTTTCATGAAAAGAAAACGCTGCTAAACAAATCTCAAAGTCCGCCTACCAATGAAACGAGTGTGATTCATGCTCATGACACATTTTTATTTTCGGAGAGTTTCATAAATGACCGGACATATATTTGTTTAGCAGTGGCTTATTTCCATGAAACGTAATTTACGTTTCATTTTTCTTTGATGTGCCAGACTTAAAATCGTTAGTCTCAAGTACTGAATGTATCTGGCCTATTGTAAGTAAAGACAAATATTCAGTTCTATGCCGTGTTGCCTTGAAAGTGAAAGCATTATTCAGTTCAACTTATTTGTGTGAATCTTCTTTTTCCAATATGAAGTTTATTAAGAACAAATATCGCAATCGACTTACAGATGAACATTTGTATAATTGTATTCGAATGGCTGCATCAAATTATACTGCAAACATTAAAAAAATTATCGATGAGTCTGAGTGTCAGCCTTCTCATTGAACGTGCTTTTTTATTTTTCAATGTTTATGTTTATGATAGTGCGTTACTTTTTTGTTGTTATTATTAACTATTTTTAAATCATACGTGACATGCAGTTGTGGCTGGATAAAAGTTTGTGTTTATTTTTCAAACACCTTCGTTTGATAGGTAGGAATGTAGTTATGAACAAGTACGTATTAGTAATATTAGTTATTCTGTTATTAGTTTAATATTAATACCTATGTATTATGTATTACCAGTTAAATAGTAAAATAAATACATATAATGATAAATTAACTGTGGATTATTTCATTTACATTGCGTTACGTGGCTTCCGTGTGGGTAGCTCGCTGTTTATTCCAAAATTAACAAAGTAGCTCAACACATTGAAGAGGTTGGCGACCACTGGTCTACACAACCTACCTCTATATTTTAGCTAAATGGTGCTACATAATTTGTAGCGCCATCCCATAAGCATAATGGAAATACAATACGAATGCAAGGATTGCATTTATCTTAAAAAATAATTTTTGGGGTTAGGCTACTGTTGCTCTGAGCGCGTCAAATTTGGTCTCAATACTTATATTTTTTTTTGTTTTTTTTTTTAACACGTTAATATTAAACTGAATTTGTCACAATAGATTTTAATCTCTTGCGAAGTATCCCCATTTTTCGTTTGGCACAAAACTCTATTAAAACTGAATACGATTATCTACTCTTTACCCGTCAATCATTTTATGGTATATCCTTAAACATACGCTTTTCATTTTTGAAGTCGTTTAAAAAATATATTTACCAAGTACATATTTACACTCGCTCCGTTCTTTTCAATCCTCTCAATTCTTAAAATAATATCCAACAGTCCAATATTTGCATAGATATGAATCAGAAAGTACATGTTTATATGTTTTCCACGGTTTTGTTTTGATTCGTTTTACAAACAACCTCGTGGAGAATTGTTTCCAAGCTCTTTAGTTATTTTCCACGCACTGGAACTGACGTGCAATTATTACGAAACCAAGACCTGTTACTCGGCTATATTTGAAATTGATATACAATTGGCATTATCTGAATTGAATTGGTTCAATTTGTTCAAGACCAGATTATCTGAAGGTAAATTTTTTTGTATTAAAAAAACGAAGTTATTTACCGAATGAAACCGATATAGCACTTGTTACGTTTGTCTATTTCTTTTGTATGCTTATTTTATAGTCAAATAATATTTATATCGACAGTGGTTAACGTTATTATTCTGGATTCCTTGTTTCCAATGTATATTTCAGTGGTTTTTGTGACATAAAATGTGAAAGCTCTCCACTATTTTGTCATTTGATTATTTTTACAGGTAAACCTCAAATAGATCTATTTTGATATACATTTCTTATGTATTTTGATTTTGTACTTTTTTGCAACAAAGCACTACCCTCAGTGCGTTACAACGTTGCAAAATATGACTTGTTCGGTATTTGTTTAAATGAAAGGGATTGATTAGAGGCTGCAATGTTTTATGCAGAAATTTTTGCTGAATTGAGGTCAGTAGATTCTTCCGAACCACTTATACTTTTCAAAGAATATGGTGAAAAATAAAATAGTACCACAGCAACTTTCATACTTAAAATATTATGTACATACTTGCATATTTGACACAAATAATACATGCATATGCATGCATATTTGACATAAATAAATGCATATGCATGCATATTTGACAAAAATAATATGCATATTTATGCGCATATATCTTCCTTTTCAGCCTGAATATTTGCCTGACTTTCGTTATAACGACTTAATTTAAAACGTGCACAAATTTTCTCATTTTGGAGTTGGAAAATTTGTTTGCTTTTCAAAGATTTTAAAACGGTTAATAGGAGACTTGAGATTCGAACAATTGCAAAAAACCGTTTAAAATTTCCAAAATTTAAAATATTTTTTATTCCATTAAAAATAAGACATATTAGTTGAAATTTGTACGAAATATAAGTACCTAATCTTTTCTTTCTGTTACCATAAAATATTTTATCAAAAAATATGAATCCCTTTACTTTAACCCATAACCAATGAGATGCGGTATGTCATACGTTGCCGAAAATATATTTTCTTGTAAAACGTGTTTTATAAAAAATTCCTAGAACACAATCTGTGTACATTCAAGTGGTGTGCAATTATTGTATCTGCTGTCAACTGCTGCAGTTTTAGTATGGTTTAATCTATGAGCTACGTTGACTTATCAATTGACAAGAGCTATTGCCCGTGTCAATTCAAAAAATAATACATTTAAAAAACATTGAAAATTTTGTATAATAGACTTTCACTTAGTTCCCGTCATTGCAGTAGATTCATGTATTGAGTAAATCCATTGACTATTTTCATATTCAAAATAGCACTTGATGACTTCATTTCTAAGCATCACCAATGGGGATTAAGGATCATAAAATCATAACCATACGTGGCCGAACTTAGTAACGTATCCAGAAATCAATCTACCTACTGGTCTATTGACAGGCGAAACATAGCGGATCTCATTGACTTCTGTATTGCTTCTAATTAAGTAAATATGCTACCATCCTTTTGTTTATCTTCTGGTCAGTACCATGAGCAATCCCATGATAACTTTCACATTAAACGGAGGTTAAAACGTTCGGTGTAATAGTCCAGGAACCGAAGATTTTCACCTCGCAATTTTTACAGAATCGATCGATTTGCTCGAAATTTTAGAATAAGTAGTGGATAGTCCAAGGATCAAAATCTATATGATGTCGAATGCCGCTTTTACCATGGGGGTTGTTACCGCCCCATCTCGCAGGTGGAAATTTTTTATTATATTTAGACCACCAAAGTTGATAAAACAGTGATTCTAAGCAAAAAATTTTCTACACATTTTTTTTGATAAAATTAATAATTTTCGATTTATTCGCTATCGAAAGTGTTAGTTTTGTATAGAAAATATTAATGGGTCATTCCATTCCAAATCACTCAATTTTGGAGCAAAAAAAATTTGGACCTCCGATTTGTCTGAAAATTGGTATATAGCTTCTGCGAGATGTAAAAATAAGATATTTAAGGTCAAAAAATCTTCTTCTTCTTCTTTTTCTCAAAATGTTATTTTATGCGATTTTACAGTGATTTGGTGTTTATTTATACAAATTTGCATTTTCTATCGTAAATTATCAATGGAAAACATAATATTTTAATAGAACGGACTCAAAAATGTCATTATATGGCATTATAATAAGTTACGTTGATTCAAAGCAAGCTTTTGATAAAATTTTATAGTGTAGAAAACGTTAAAATACCGTTTTTTACATTTTTCTCCATTCCCAAAATACATCATAATCGATTTTGCTGAAAATTTGCTCACAGATAGACAAAACATAGAATTTTAAGTGGTGAGAAGGATTTGAATTATATTACAATACCAAAAAAGTTACATGCAATATTATATTCAAAAATATAGGCGCCTACTGTAAGTAAAATTAACTCGAAAATATCGACCTTACGACAAAAATTGTTAAAAAGAAATTATAATAATTGTAAATACGATTTATTTGGAACAATTTCAGTTCCTACCATTTTTGTCGAAAAGTTAAAAATGGCGGAGATATTGAGCAAAACATGTTCTCCTTTAAAATCAAGATGGCTGCTAACGTAACGGAGGAATTCATTCGTGATTTTAAATTTAGGCTACTATTGACTCCCCTAAAGATCAGAAAAATAAAATTTTGGGCAGCTCGGCATTCAAGGTCAAATGCTATCCCGACTGGACTAATATATACTTTTGAGTCTGATATTACTGCATGTAACTATTTTGGTATTGTAATATAATTCAAATCCTTCTAAACGCTTAAAGTCCTATCTTTTGGCTATCTGTGGGCAAATTTTCAGCCAAATCTATGATGATGTATTTTGGTAATGGAGGAAAATGTAAAAAACGGTATTTTAACGTTTTTTACACTATAAAATTTGATCAAAAACTTGTTTTGATTCAAAATAACTTGTTAATATGCCATATAATGACATTTTTGAGTCCTTTATATTAAAATATTATGTTTTTCATTGATACTTTACGACAGAAAATGCAAATTTGTTTAAATAAACACCAAATCACTGTAAAATCGCATAAAATAACATTTTGAGAAAAAAAGAAGAAGATTTTTGACCTTAAATATCTTATTTTTACGTCCCGCAGAACCTATATACCAATTTTCAGACAAATCGGAGATCCAAAATTTTTTGCCTGAGTGATTTGATATGGAATGTACCCAATATTTTTCGCGATATACTTATTTTTTACGATTCACTCAATTTTTCCAGTAGAACAATTTTTTTAAACCAAGTTCTTGGGAATTAAATTACCTACAATTTTATATTGGAACATTTATTCGTATCCCTGATGCTAATCTTTCTATTCTGAAAAAATTGCATTTTTTACCAAACTACAAAAATGCATTATTCCCTTTTAACTCCAGTTTTTGTTTAACCCTGCTGTCCTGTTCGGGTCTATTTGACCCAAAAAATAATTTATTTCTTATTTTACAAATTATTACGCGGCGTAACGATTTGGTGTTTCGTGACTTTATTACCTAATATGAGGTCTTTTAATTGCATATGAGATAAACAATCAACTTCCTGATTTTTTTGATAAAAATGAAATTGTTACCTAGGGTACGTTCGGGTCAATGTGACCCGCGTATTTAAACCGTTAAAAACTACCTGTGTATGTGTGTTTAGTTGGCAGTATTCTATATTGGCAGTACCTGTGTGTTTGTCAGCCGGATACGTCTGTAAATAAAAATAGGTTTCTACAAGCTAAAACTTGTAAAATAAACTGTAGTATAGCTGCACGAAGTTGCAAACCAAATTATAAATATGACCAACATGGACGGACAGCATGTCTTTGGAACCAACAGAAAAGACATGAATAAAGTTGTTGGTTTCCAAGCATACATTGGTCTTTTATTTCTAGCTCGAGTTTATAAGTCCCATGGTGAATCAACTAAAAGTTTGTGGAATGAAGAAAAGGCTCGTAGTATATTTCAATCAACAATGTCACTTGTCACTTGATATATTTACAAAAAGTTTGCAAGTAATATGTTTTACAATACGTTTTGATAACAAAATTACTAGACAGGATAGGAGACGTTTTGATAAACTTGCTGCAATACGTGAAATTAATGAAACATAGGTAGAAAATGTACCAAAATTTTTTAACCCTGATGAAAATGTTACCATCGATAAGCAACTAGTTGCTTTTAGAGGCCGCTCTTCCTTCAAATGGTATATTCCAAGCAAGCCAGCGAAATATGGCACAAAAGTCTGGGTTCTTTTGTAATTATGAACAGAAAAACTTCTTATGCCCTAAAATTGCAGATCTATATAGGAATGCGTGTGATGTGTGACTTGAGTAGTGATTTGGAAGGCTACAATTTACGTGTAATAACTTTTTTACATCGTAAAATTTAGGACAATTTCTTCTAAAACAAAGTAGGTACAATGCCGGGGATTATAAGTAAAATACACCGGAGCTGTCAGCACAAATCGCGAATAAAGAAGTTCTTAGCTCGTCTGTTTTGCTTCATGCAAGATACCACTGTTGTTGACAATATTCCTAAAAATAATAGAAATGTTGTTCTTATGAGTACTTTGCATCATGAATCGATGAATCATGCATCACTTTCATCAAATGAAAAAGCCCCAAATTATTTTAGATTACAATTCAAATAAGGGAGCAGTGGAAACTCTAGATTAGCTTGTTGGCACGTATACATGTCGGAAGAGATAAATCGCTGGCCAATGATTGTTTTTTCTACTCTACTGGACATTTCTGCCTACAACGGGTTCGTGTTATCGGCGTCAATAAATATTCAATGGAATACCAATAAATTGGGAAAACGGCGAATTTTTCTGGAGGAATTGGGAAAAAACTAATGAAACCAGTCATCATTTCCAGAAAAAAGATACCAATAACTAAAGGCTCTCACGAACTGATAAAAAGGACACGAGCAGGAACAAGTAGACAAGATGGAAATGCTAGTGAACCTTCTATGCACAATCTAACTCCGCCTGCTAAACGAGCAAGCTGTAAACTTGCCCTACAAACGATAACATTACTAATTATTATGTTGTATATATTACAAACATATTTGTAAAATCCATTCTTTTTATTACTGTCCCAGTTGTAAACTAAATTATGTTTTTGTAGATATTTGTTACTAGGCTTTTTTGAAAGAAAAAATGCCTTTTATTTTTGTTAATAAGGTTTAATTTACATTAGCAATATAATTTTTGTTTAATTAACCATAATTTCTTGTTAATAAAGTTTTATTTATCACCATTAGCTTATTTTATTTCGATTAAGGAGCGTAAACCATAGTTGGGTCATATTGACCCGAACAGTACATTTGTGTAGTTGACTCGAACGGGACAGCAGGGTTAAACTAATCATTCTAAGCCAGTTAAACTTCTAGCATCTATTAATAATACATAAATAAATAAGAATGAATAAGGCCAATGACTAAAAACACCGCTAACTTACATTATTATGCTTTCAATTGGATTTTTCCTTTTTTTTTCATAAAAATATATTGATTTTTTAACCGTAACTTTTTTTATTTTTTATCTGAGAAACTTTGGTAAAACAAATTTTGTAGATTTTTACAAGATCTATAAGCCTATTACTATTAAATCTTTTTAAACTCCTCAGTCGCAAAAAGAGGTGACTTTGTAAGGGTTGTTAAAGGTGGTTTTTGCATGTTGTTACAAGTTTTAATTGTCAATAGTTCACTCAATTTTTGCCGTAGAAAAATTTTTTTCAAGCCAGGTTCTTGTGCAAGCAACAATTTCATATTTAAACACTCTTTCGTATCTCTGATGCTAATCTTACTATTCTGAAGAAAATGCCAGTTTTTTCCAAACTACAAAAATTCGTTATTCGCTTTTAACTCAATTTTTTTAAAAACTAATCATTCTAAGCCGGTCAAACTTCTAGAACCTATTAAAAATACATAAATAAAAAAGACGGAATATGGTTAATGACTAATTTTAATAATGTTGGTGATTAGGTGGCTGCTTGCGATCACTTTTTCGCTGAAAAAAAAATGCTGACTGACATTCTTTTTTTTATAAGTTACTTAATTTTTGAGCTAGAGACCTTTTTCATTTCTGGGGATAGATATTTTTAAGTACTTTAAATTAGTTTGAACAAGTGGTCCTCGAAAAATGCCTAGTCTATTGACTTTGAAACTACAGTATTTTTAGTATTTGACGAACAATAGCCAACATATAATAAAGTACAGCTCGATAACTATTGGTCTTAAAGAAGATTAATAAAACGGCTTTCTTTATTTTTTGAAAAGGTGTATTTTTGTTAAGTTGTTTTGATAAAACCTAAACTTTTAGAGTTATTTGCAGAAAACTTATTAAAAACATTGATTTTTTCGATAGAAAACTAACACTTTCGATACTAAATAAATCGAAAACTATCAATTTTTTCAAAAAAAAAGAATGTGTGTGTACTTTGTACGCACGTACGAAGTTATTCTTCTATTATATAATTTTAACGAAGTAATTGTATTCTATTTAAATATTAAACTAACTTTCTTATCTACCACTTTCAAAAAAATTTAATTAAAACAACCAAAAATAAATCCTGGACCAACCGTCCAGGATTGGAACCCGGGACCTTTCGATCTCTGACCGAACGCTCAACAACTAGACCACCGAGTCTCCTGTGATTGACACGTAAGTTTCGGATATAATTACACAACACGGTGACAAATAGATTAAGTGGTATCGTGATAAAAATGATATACCTACATATTTTATTATCTTACTACAGAAGAAGAGAAATTCAAAGACAAAAAATTATAATAAATAATACATTTACTAAAAACATTAATATATTCTTTTAATGACTTATTTGCGCTGATAGAGATACTAGCTTTAAAGATTAGAAATGAACTATATACTGTCTGTGTGCGCATGCGCGCAGATTTATGAAAAATTTTACTCTCAATTGCGCCTAAAGCAGAATAAGTTCAAAAATGTATAGAGCGTTTTTTGCTTAGAATGAACGTTTTTACCAACTTTTGCGATTAAAATAGAATAAAAAATTTCCATCCCCATGGTAAAAGCGCCTTTCGGCATGATATAGATTTTAATCCTTGGACTATCAACTAATTATTCTCAAATTTTCAAGTAAATCGATTCATTCTGTAAAAATTGTGAGGTTTTGTCCTATCTTTAGCTTCACTACTTAGACTATAACGTGAAAGTTTTCATGGGATTGCTTGAGCCACCATTGGAATGCCATCGTGCGATGTTCTAGCGATCACACGTTCAAATTCTTAGTGTGTGAAAGGAGCTTTACTGTTTCTCTTGTCTTACGTTTGATGTAGATGATACCTCTTGACGTACTTATATTCTATATTTGAGGCGCTCAGAGCAACAGTGGCCTAAGCCATAAATTGGGCATTTTTAGATTATTATATCAATGGAAGCAGCAACATTAAATCTTCGGATTAACAAGGGTCTACACTCTACACAACCTACCTCTATATTTGGCTAAATGGTGCTACATAATTTGTAGCGCCATCCCATAAGCATATTATTGGAAATACGAATGCAAGGATTACATTTATCTCAAAAATGAGTTTTTTTGGTTAGGCCCCTGTTGCTCTGAGCGCCTCAAATTTGGTCTCAATGCTTATATTTTTTCTTTGTTTTTTTTTAAACACGTTAATGTTAAACTGAATTTGCCACAATAGATTTTAATCTCTTGCGAAGTATCCCCATTTTTCGTTTGGCATAAAACTGTATTAAAACTGAATACGATTATCTACTCTTTACCCGTCAATCGTTTTATGGTATATCCTTATACATACGCTTTTCATTTTTGAAGTCGTTTAAAAAATATATTTACCAAGTGCATATTTACACTCGCTCCGTTCTTTTCAATCCTCTCAATTCTTAAAATAATATCCAACAGTCCAATATTTGCATAGATATGAATCAGAAAGTACATGTTTATATGTTTTCCACGGTTTTGTTTTGATTCGTTTTACAAACAACCTCGTGGAGAATCGTTTCCAAGCTCTTTAGTTATTTTCCACGCACTGGAACTGACGTGTAATCATTACGAAACCAAGACCTGTTACTCGGCTAGATTTAAAATTGATATACAGTTGGCTTTATTTGAATTGAATTGGTTCAATTTGTTCAAGACCAGATTATCTGAAGGTAAATTTTTTTGTATTAAAAAAAACGAAGCTACTTACCGAATGAAACCGATATAGCACTTGTTATGTTTGTCTACTTCTTTTGCATGTTTATTTTATAGTCAAATAATATTTATATCGACAGTGGTTAACGCTAATATTCTGGATTCCTTGTTTTCAATGCATATTTCAGTTGTTTTGGTGACGTTTTTTACAGTTCGTTTATAAAATGTGAAAGCTTTCCACTATTTTGTCCTTTTATTTACAGGTAAACTTCAAATAGATCTAATTTGATATACATTTCTTTTGTATTTTGATTTTGTACTTTTTTTGTAACAAAGCACTACCCTCAGTGCGTTACAACGTTGCAAAATATGACTTGTTCGGTATTTGTTTAAATGAAAGGGATACATTTGTCTGTCAAAAAGCAGGTACAAATATAGTTTTCATTGTTCGACTATAAAACATAATATTTTCATAAATAATATATAATAATATAATACATAATATATATATATATATATATATATATATAATAACTAATAATATATTAATAATATATTATAATAATACTTAATAATAGTCGAGGAAATGAAGCTGAAAAAATAACAAAACCTCGTAATTTTTTCGTCCACCATCGATTTGTCCAAAATTTAAGATTGGGTTCATTACACCCTCTAGTTCATTTTCTATATTGAACCGTTGTACGCTTTTGGTTTTTAAGGGTGAAAACTACCCCTAATTGTAAAAAATTATAAA
This sequence comes from Diabrotica virgifera virgifera, assembly GCF_917563875.1. Lineage (NCBI taxonomy): Eukaryota > Metazoa > Arthropoda > Insecta > Coleoptera > Chrysomelidae > Diabrotica > Diabrotica virgifera. Next base: position 173,457,273 of record NC_065449.1, on the reverse strand, counting down.
ATGACATTTTAAACTTTAATATTGTCAACATTTGGTTCTTACTAGTTACATAATGATTGTTTTATGCTGTAAGATAGACTACCATAATATTTCAACCCCTAAAACCTCCCTTGTTGGAGCTATATATAAAAAATTTACTTATCCTAAAATAATAATCGCATAAGCATATTATTGGAAATACAATACGAATGCAAGGATTACATTTATTTAATTAGTTTTTTTGGTTAGGCTACTGTTGCTCTGAGCGCCTCAAATTTGGTCTCAATATTTAAATTTTTTCTTTGTTTTCTTAAACACGTTAATTTTAAACTGAATTTGTCACAATATATTTTAATCTCTTGCGAAGTATCCCCATTTTTCGTTTGGCACAAAACTGTATTAAAACTGAATACGATTATCTACTCTTTACCCGTCAATCATTTTATGGTATATCCTTAAACATACGCTTTTCATTTTTGAAGTCGTTTAAAAAATATATTTACCAAGTACATATTTACACTCGCTCCGTTCTTTTCAATCCTCTCAATTCTTAAAATAATATCCAACAGTCCAATATTTGCATAGATATGAATCAGAAAATACATGTTTATATGTTTTCCACGGTTTTGTTTTGATTCGTTTTACAAACAACCTCGTGGAGAATCGTTTCCAAGCTCTTTAGTTATTTTCCACGCACTGGAACTGACGTGTAATCATTACGAAACCAAGACCTGTTACTCGGCTATATTTGAAATTGATATAAAGTTGGCTTTATCTGAATTGAATTGGTTCAATTTGTTCAAGACCAGATTATCTGAAGGTAAATTTTTTTGTATTAAAAAAACGAAGTTATTTACCGAATGAAACCGATATAGCACTTGTTACGTTTGTCTATTTCTTTTGTATGCTTATTTTATAGTCAAATAATATTTATATCGACAGTGGTTAACGTTATTATTCTGGATTCCTTGTTTCCAATGTATATTTCAGTGGTTTTTGTGACATAAAATGTGAAAGCTCTCCACTATTTTGTCATTTGATTATTTTTACAGGTAAACCTCAAATAGATCTATTTTGATATACATTTCTTATGTATTTTGATTTTGTACTTTTTTGCAACAAAGCACTACCCTCAGTGCGTTACAACGTTGCAAAATATGACTTGTTCGGTATTTGTTTAAATGAAAGGGATTGATTAGAGGCTGCAATGTTTTATGCAGAAATTTTTGCTGAATTGAGGTCAGCAGATTCTTCCGAACCACTTATACTTTTCAAAGAATATGGTGAAAAATAAAATAGTACCACAGCAACTTTCATACTTAAAATATTATGTACATACTTGCATATTTGACACAAATAATACATGCATATGCATGCATATTTGACATAAATAAATGCATATGCATGCATATTTGACAAAAATAATATGCATATTTATGCGCATATATCTTCCTTTTCAGCCTGAATATTTGCCTGACTTTCGTTATAACGACTTAATTTAAAACGTGCACAAATTTTCTCATTTTGGAGTTGGAAAATTTGTTTGCTTTTCAAAGATTTTAAAACGGTTAATAGGAAACTTGAGATTCGAACAATTGCAAAAAACCGTTTAAAATTTCCAAAATTTAAAATATTTTTTATTCCATTAAAAATAAGACATATTAGTTGAAATTTGTACGAAATATAAGTACCTAATCTTTTCTTTCTGTTACCATAAAATATTTTATCAAAAAATATGAATCCCTTTACTTTAACCCATAACCAATGAGATGCGGTATGTCATACGTTGCCGAAAATATATTTTCTTGTAAAACGTGTTTTATAAAAAATTCCTAGAACACAATCTGTGTACATTCAAGTGGTGTGCAATTATTGTATCTGCTGTCAACTGCTGCAGTTTTAGTATGGTTTAATCTATGAGCTACGTTGACTTATCAATTGACAAGAGCTATTGCCCGTGTCAATTCAAAAAATAATACATTTAAAAAACATTGAAAATTTTGTATAATAGACTTTCACTTAGTTCCCGTCATTGCAGTAGATTCATGTATTGAGTAAATCCATTGACTATTTTCATATTCAAAATAGCACTTGATGACTTCATTTCTAAGCATCACCAATGGGGATTCAGGATCATAAAATCATAACCATACGTGGCCGAACTTAGTAACGTATCCAGAAATCAATCTACCTACTGGTCTATTGACAGGCGAAACATAGCGGATCTCATTGACTTCTGTATTGCTTCTAATTAAGTAAATATGCTACCATCCTTTTGTTTATCTTCTGGTCAGTACCATGAGCAATCCCATGATAACTTTCACATTAAACGGAGGTTAAAACGTTCGGTGTAATAGTCCAGGAACCGAAGATTTTCACCTCGCAATTTTTACAGAATCGATCGATTTGCTCGAAATTTTAGAATAAGTAGTGGATAGTCCAAGGATCAAAATCTATATGATGTCGAATGCCGCTTTTACCATGGGGGTTGTTACCGCCCCATCTCGCAGGTGAAATTTTTTATTATATTTAGACCACCAAAGTTGATAAACAGTGATTCTAAGCAAAAAAATTTTCTACACATTTTTTTTGATAAAATTAATAATTTTCGATTTATTCGCTATCGAAAGTGTTAGTTTTGTATAGAAAATATTAATGGTCATTCCATTCCAAATCACTCAATTTTGGAGCAAAAAAAATTTGGACCTCCGATTTGTCTGAAAATTGGTATATAGCTTCTGCGAGATGTAAAAATAAGATATTTAAGGTCAAAAAATCTTCTTCTTCTTCTTTTTCTCAAAATGTTATTTTATGCGATTTTACAGTGATTTGGTGTTTATTTATACAAATTTGCATTTTCTATCGTAAATTATCAATGGAAAACATAATATTTTAATAGAACGGACTCAAAAATGTCATTATATGGCATTATAATAAGTTACGTTGATTCAAAGCAAGCTTTTGATAAAATTTTATAGTGTAGAAAACGTTAAAATACCGTTTTTTTACATTTTTCTCCATTCCCAAAATACATCATAATCGATTTTGCTG